>NC_083110.1:52366457-52673417 GCF_949774975.1 Lagenorhynchus albirostris
AAATTCCTAAGGCCACATATTTACCACATCATATGTCATACAGACATCTGCAGTACAGGCCCATACCACGCTGAGGAATGAGGGAACAGAAGTTCCATTCAGTAAAAAGACTCTGGGTCTTTTGCAAATACATAAATACCTCAATTCATAATACTGGCTTATTCAGGAATTGCTTGTTTTCCTTAAGACGTTCTGAAATTTTACTGAAAGTATACTAACCTAGCAAACAGCCAATAGAAACACTGAAAACATCATCTTTTCTGAGAAAATCTCTATTCTCAGCAGCATTTGTTTAATAACTGAAGTGGAACACGTAGTCAGGCCCAGAATCAATACTCCCTGAACCCAGACCTTGGAGGCTGAGGACTGCGTCACATCCTTGATGCTTAATGGCAATATATGTGAGACACCGACTTCCATTCATCACTCAGTAAATTGCAGTACTTTAGCTACTTTTCTCTTTTAATTGTATTTTGCACTAACTTTAGGCAATTTAAGTTTATCAGGTATAAAAGCTACAGCCAAGTATCTGAAAATACAGTGCAAATTTCTGAAATGAGTTTTCTTCCAACTAAGCTAAAATCACTAAAAATATTCAATATAGTGCCAAGGTCATAGCAAGCATTCAATAAAAAGTTTTTGGCTTTTTTTTAATCTATGTTATTTCTCAGACCAGATGACCTAGAAATCAGAAATCTATTATACATTTATGTATTAATAAACATTTTATATACACACACACATTTCTGACTTCAGCTGCTATATGTGTATCCAACTATATCAATAATCACTTTGAACATCTATGGTCTAAATGCACCAATTAAGAGAGATTATTAGAGTGGATCAAAAAACAAGACCCAATTTTATGTTGTAAGAAAACTGCTTTAAATATAAAGACACAGATTAAAAGTAAATGGATGGAGAAAAATATACTGTGCTAACGGTTTCTATATGTGTTTAGTGGCTGTGCAAAACCACTACAAAAAAAGAGTCAGGGGCTTCCCTGGTGGCGCAGTGGTTGAGAGTCCGCCTGCCGATGCAGGGGACACGGGTTCGTGCCACGGTCCGGAAAGATCCCACATGCCGCGGAGCGGCTGGGCCCGTGAGCCAGGGCCGCTGAGCCTGTGCGTCCGGAGCCTGTGCTCCGCAACGGGAGAGGCCACAACAGGGAGAGGCCCGCGTAACGCAAAAAAAAAAAAAAAAAAGTCAGAAGAACTGGGTTTGAAACCAAACTCTATCAGGGCTGCAAATTGGGAAGGCCCTTAGTTTCTCAGCCTCAGTTTCCTCCTACAAAAAGAAACGAACAATACCTAATTCCATAAGGTGTTTCTAAATTTTAAAATCTATATGAAATATTGTAAAGTGCTGTTATAAAAGGAAACGAGGAAACGTATTCTAGCGACCACTAAACGTGGTCTAGTCCTGTTATCCTTTTATTGCTTTAACAGACTGATGAATATAATCACTGCATATCTTATCATGAAGATGATATTACCAATACTTACCTGTATAAAACGTCAGGCTTTAAAAACTGAAGTAGCATCTAAAAACCAAGAAATCCATCTCTGGCTCTGCCTTCCTATGCAAAATCAGGCAATGGAGGACACTCTTCATAAAAACATTTTTAAGACACTTCAGAGTTGCTCTCTAAGGTCAGGTCTCAAGGAACCACCATTAATTCAAGATCCATTTACTGTGCATGCATTCTATGCAAGGTCCTGTGCACAGGCTTCAGAACAGAGAGATGAACCACCTCTTCATTTCCTAAATGCTGACTGTGAACCAGCCATTTACCTACATCATTTCTAATCTTGAGAACCCCTTATAAGATTCCCATACCCATTTTGCAAATAAAAAAACAGCCTCAACGGAAGTGAAAAGACTCACTGAAGAGTCCTGCAGAAGCAAGTAGGAAAGATCCTGGTTCTGGCTCCCAAGCCCAGGCTCTTTCCAGTCCATGATCCTCACCCAAAGAGGCACAACACAGTCCCTGCCAGAAGCAAGATGCCCCTATATGAAGGTTGTTCAGAGAATAGACACACCTTAAAAAGAGAGATGGGGGACTTCCCTGGTGGTCCAGTGGGTAAGACTCTGAGCTCCCAATGCAGGGGGCCCAGGTCAACCCCTGGTCGGGGAACTAGATCCCATATGCCACAACTAAGAAGTCTGCATGCCACAACTAAAGATCCCTCATGCTGCAGTGAAGATCCTGCATGCCGCAACTAAGACCCTGCGCAGCCTAAATAAATAAATAAACAAATAAATAAATAAATATTTGAAAAAAAGAGAGAGAGATGGATAATCTCAGGGGGCATTTTTATCCAGCTGTGGTAATAATCAAATTTATCAACCAAGATAAGAGATGGTGCCTGTCTTCAGAGACCTTACATTGTAGTTGAGAAGACTAATGGCCTTGAAACCCTGATGAGGCGCTAAAGACAGCACGAAAGAGCATTTATGGACTGCCCTCCACTGTAGGAATACGACAGCCAAGAGAATGCCAAGCTTCAAGACTCACCTGGGAAAGATCAGGGGACATGCTGACAAATACACCCCTTTATGAATGTTTAAAATATCCCTGTAGTACTTACAATATTAACTTCTCTATAGAGGGTTCACTGGGGGACGTTAAGCTGAATTAGATCACACACAGCACTTTCTGGCAGCCTGTAGGAGGCAATGACACCCATCAACACCCCCTTACCCACACACACCTGTAAAAGGTGTAGAGGGACTCTAGAATAAATAACTTGGATTTCAGTTGTTGCTCTGCCACTTACTAGATACTCGAGCTGAGGTCTAAAACTTGGTTTCCTCGTCTATAAAATGGGAAGAATAAGTCATCAATCTCAGAGTGTCACGGTGAGCATTAAATGAGGTCAAGCACATCGAGCGACTATCCCAGTGTTACAAAGTGCTCAATAAATTCTAGCTGCTTTCAGCACGATCGGCATCATCAACAGCATCTGAGGCTCAAAACCACTTTCCCCTCAGCTGGATTCTGAGTAGCAGGTGTTCTTTTTTCAAGTACAGGGAGGCTGGTCTCTTCAAGCTAATTAAAAGGACAGACTCAACCAGCTCTCCTTGCAAGAGCTCACTGCACGCACTTCCTCTCTCTCCTGAAGTTACCTGGCCTGTCTTTCCCCAACAGCACAATCCTCAAAAACTCAACTTCCCATAAGAAGCAAAGTAACGAGTCTACCTTTTCTCCAAACAGTAAATCCTCATGGATAGTTCTGTTCCTGGCTGGGTATCACTTGATTTACATATAAAAGGTATCATCTTTCATGTGTTTTGCTACTAACAAGCTGTTCTCCTCACAAAATTCCTAAGGTGAAAATTTCCAAGGTGGGTTCCACATAGGTAGTGTTTGGTACACAGAAGAGACCCCAGTTCAGTTCAGCTGATGGAAAGGATCTGAAGAGGTTATGGAAAGAACATCGGGTAGGTGGTGTGCCAAAGCCACAAACTGGCCTTGAATGCCAGGCAATGGCATTTGTGCTGGCCTCTTATCAGGACATAGAATTCAAGATAAATTCTTTGGAAGTTTCCTAATTCAAGATTAATCTGACTGAGGCATGCAGGATGAACTACAGAGGTGGGTGCACTGGGGCAGGGAGAATATGTGAGCTGACTGCTTGTGAGCTGAGGTCAGGCCAAGGGCAGTCACATCTAGTGCTTTTTATAAGACACACACACACACACACACACACACACACACACACACACAAATATCCCTCAACCATATACACCCACCCTGCCCAGGAAAGTAGCACCCAAAGAACTTGTTTTGCCCATCGGGCTGTGAAAAGCTCCACAGAGGCTTTGGTTACAGCAATCACAGATGATAACTTCTACATGTGTCTCATCTTGCTTATCTGTAGCAGAAACTCAGAGAATTTGATTTTCTGAGCTTACTCCTTACACCTCATTCTGCCACGTTTGCCCACAGCAAATTTTTTTTTTCCTGCTCAATTGCCTTGGTGGCTGACAACATAAAGTTATCAGAAAGTAAAAGATGTCAAGAAACCTTTAGAACTCAAAGAAGCTTACTAACCAAATAGGACACTACAATAAGCAATCACTAAAATAAAAGATTACAGGGATGTTTAAGAGTTTATTTTCAAACTAATGTCGAAGAGAACAGTTCTCAACACAAAATGACCCTGCCTTCACAACTCACATAGATATAAGACACTGGAAGAAAAGAACTATGTACTCAATTACATTCAATGTAGGATTGGGGGCAGAGGGATGGAATGACGACACTGAGATCCCGATTAAGAGAATATTAAATTCCTCACAGCCCACTATCAGCAAAGTGTTCCAGGCGTTTAGGCAGTGACTTTACCATTGTGAACCTCAGTTTCCCCCACATGCAAAACAGGAATTAAAATAGCACTAACATCCCTCCTGTTAAGGATTAATGGGGCCAAGCATTACCCACGTAGCACACAACGAGAACTCAATAAATGGTCATATTGACATAACTGGTCTATTTCCAATTTGCCTCATTCTATCAATAATTCCAAATATGAGGAGAGTCAGAGGTGAGTGGAATCCTCGTTAATAAAAGGATTTAATTAGTCACTACTTTACTATAACAATAGTTTACTGGGATCCTGCTCGAAGGAGGCAAGGGCACTGCCAAGAAATGAGGCTTTTTACCTTTGACAGAAAACATAAAATTTGTGGTAGCTCCACCCAGCCCCCCACAAGGCAGTGCTAGCAGTGGCCTGGGCTGCCTACAATCTTTTAAAAAAGGGAGGGTGGTGATGGTGAAAGGCCATATGATCTGTCTTGAACAGGGTTTCGTACGGCCAAAGATCTCAGAGCATCACAGAATTTCAAGGCTGGAAAGGACCACAATTTCCAAATGTTATGTATGAGCCTTGAAGTCCAGATCAATCCATCAATATGAGAAAATGCAAAATCCAGGCACACATACTCCCTGAAACAAAGAACCCCAACCCTGCCAAGCCCTTCCAACAGGACAAGGGGGAAAGCCAAGCCAGCAATAGGCATTACAGCTACTATGCCTGTGGGCCTGCTGTGCTTTCTAGAAGCTAAGCTCCCCGAAGGCAGGCATGTTACCATGTGAGTTTGTAAGTCACGAGGGCACTAAAATATTATTCTCAATTCCTTTCTAAAATTTCATTTCGCCCTTCCCTCTTAAAAAGCAGCAGTAGAAAATTAACATCTAAGGTTTCACAACATTTATAGTAAGTCCAAACGTCTCAAACTGAAGTCAAAAATCTTATATACAAGTACAAAGTTGGAGAATAAATGGCTTTCTCCATTTTTAAAAATAAATCATTAAGGCAAATCTACAATCAAATGCCCTTTGATGCTTCTGAACCCATTAATTCATTCAATAAAAGTTCACTAATGTGAGGCACTGAATAGTGTGGTTCTTCTATTTTAAATGTACAGTATGTCTTACATGTCTGGAAATCAATCCCTCAAAATTCTAACAGAGGACATTTTAAGAAGACTGCAGAGATGGGGGACAGGATAAAGGTCCCATGCAGAAATCTCTCCCACCCTTTAAGTAACAAAAATCTTTCATAAAAATATAACTTTAGAACTCTTGGGTTGGTTCCCCAGTCCTCTTAAAGGGAGCTTGGTGAATATAATTTGTGGAGTTTGGTGAATATAATTACACTTCCGGAGGAAATCCAGTTTAACAAGCTTATAATTATAGACTTCCTATTTAATAAAAGTGCAAAGATAAATTAAGTTCTTTCTTACATAAAAATGTAAAGCCTAAGTAAATACACTAGATTATAAGGGGGCCAAAAAACTAAAAGATGAGCTAAAACTCTTATAACGGAAATGAAAAACACTTGAACTCTCAGCATGGTATGAGGCATTTCAAATTCCCATCTGCTAATATCACAGCTCGAAAAACTAGCCGGCAAATTTAAAGGCAGAGAATCAGGTGCAGTGAGGCCTTGGGCAGCATGAAATCCGGGATGACGACACAAAGTAAGCCAACAGGCTTTGCTAAAGTGTCAAGTCCAACCAGTGAACAGGGACAGAAAACCCCAGTGACTCTGAAAGTTACATATACGTGGAATTTAAAATACTCACAGGACTTCCCTGGTGGCGCAGTGGTTAAGAATCTGCCTGCCAATGCAGGGGACACAGGTTGGAGCCCTGGTCCGGGAAGATCCCACATGCTGCAGAGCAACTAAGCCAGTGCACCACAACTACTGAGCCTGCGCTCTAGAGCCCGCGAGCCACAACTACTGAAGCCCGTGCGCCTAGGGCCTGTGCTCTGCAACGAGAAGCTCACACACCTCAACGAAGAGTAGCCCCCGCTCGCCGCAACTAGAGAAAGCCTGCACGCAGCAACGAAGACCCAATGCAGCCATAAATAAATAAATATTTAGATAAATAAATAATAAAATAAAATACATTCCTACTCCACTGTCAGTTACACCGAAGTCCAAAGAGAAACGAGGGAGGAAGCAGAGGGGCTCAGGAATGTGCCCGAGACGCTGACCAGAGGAGAACTGGCTGGAAAGGGCTTGCCTTGGAGTCTCCCAGAGGTCGGCATTTACTCATTTAACATGGACAAGTGGCCGAGACCTTCCAGTGAGTGCCAGGTGGGGAAACCCTTCTCTGGCCACTCAGTTCAGCTCCCTCATTAAATTCAGAGTGAAACCAGCTGCCAGGAAAGGCAAAGGGTGACCCCACCAAAGCTCTGGAAAGCCAAGAGAGTAGACTGAGTGCCTGGATGAGTGCTAGAAGGGAGATTTCAGGCCGCTGTAGGGAAGAAAAGGAAAGCATCCTCAGGGTGCTGCTCTGCTCCTGGCTGGAAATAAAGCGTGGTTTCTCTGTAGAATGTGTTGGGGCCACATTCCAGTCCGCTAGGCCTCACTGCCATCAGGGAGGGAGAACAGATGGAGGAAGGTGCAGGAAGAAGGGCAGGGAGTCCCCAAAGATAAATAAAACGATGCGGATGAACAGACCAGCTCAGACGATATTTCAACAGAGGACAAAAAAGATCAATTCTGGACAAGAATTATTTAAATTATAAGACAGAAATACACATAAAATTCTGCACTAAATATGAGTGGACTTTTTTTTGGGGGGGGTCGTCCTTGTAGCCTAATTTTTTTTGATACTCTAAGATTACTTTAAGATTTTTTTTCACTTTTTTAGATTCTTTTCCCATTACAGGTCATTACAGAGTATTGAGAAGAGTTCCCTATGCTATACAGTAATTCCCTATTGCTTATCTATTTTATGTATAGTGGTTTGTATCTTTTAATCCCACACTCCTAATTTATCCTTCTTTCCCTCCTTTTCCCCTTTGGTAACATAAGTTTATTTTCTATGTCTGTGAGTCTGTTTCTGTTCTGTAAATAGATTCATTTGCATGATCTTTTGATTCCACGTATAAGTGATATCATATCTGTCTTTCTAAACAGAGGTTAAGTTTTATTTAAATCTTATTTCATTCATTTCTTCAATCAAATGACATTAAGAAACTGTATTCAAATATAGATATGTGACATCATTTTATTTTTATTTTTTAATAGATCTTTACCGGAGCCTAATTGCTTCACAATACCATGTTAGTTTCTGTTGCACAACAAAGCGTATCAGCCATACGCATACACATGTCCCCATCTCCCCTCCCTCTTGAGCCTCCCTCCCACCCTCCCTATCCCACCCTCCCTATCCCACCCCTCTAGGTCATCACAAAGCACCGAGCTGATTCCCCTGTGCTATGCTGCTGCTTCCCACCAGCCAACTATTTTACATTCGGTAGTGTATACATGTAGATGCTACTCTGACTTTGCCCCACCTTTGCCCTCTCACCCCATGTCATCAAGTCCATTCTCTATGTCTACCTCTTTATTCCTGCCCCACAACTAGATTCATCAGTACTGTTTTTTGGGTTTTTTGTGGGTTTTTTAGATTCCATATATATGCGTTAGCATACGATATTTGTTTTTCTCTTTCTGACTTACTTCACTCATATGACAGTCTCTAGGTCCATCCACCTCACTACAAATAATTCAATTTCGTTTCTTTTTATGGCTGAGTAATATTCCATTGTATATATGTGCCACATCCTCTTTATCCACTCATCTGTCGATGGACATTTAGGTTGGTTCCATGTCCTGGCTATTGTAAATACTGCTGCAATGAACATTGTGGTGCATGTCTCTTTTTGAATTATGGTTTTCTCAGGGTATATGCCCAGTAGTGGGATTGCTGGGTCGTATGGTAGTTCTATTTTCAGTTTTTTAAGGCACCTCCATACTGTTTCCCATAGTGGTTGTATCAATTTACATTCCCACCAACAGTGTAGGAAGGTTCCCTTTTCACCACACCCTTTCCAGCATTTATTATTTCTAGCTTTTTTGATAATGGCCATTCTGACCTGCGTGAGGAGATACCTCATTGTAGTTTTGATTTGCATTTCTCTAATAATTAGTGATGTTGAGCAGCTTTTCACATACCTCTTGGCCATCTGTATGTCTTCCTTGGTGAAATATCTATTTAGGTCTTCCACCTATTTTTTAACAGGACTGTTTGTTTTTTTGATATTGAGCTCCATGAGCTGTTTGTATATTTTGGAGATTAATCCTTTGTCTGTTGCTTCATTTGCAAATATTTTCTCCCATTCTGAGGGTTGTCTTTTTGTCTTGTTTATGGTTTCCTTTGCTGTGCAAAAGCTTTTAAGTTTAATTAAGTCCCATTTGTTTATTTTTGTTTTTATTTGTTACTGTAGGAAGTGGGTCAAAAAGTGTTTTTCCTGGGCTTCCCTGGTGGCGCAGTGGTTGAGAGTCCACCTGCCAATGCAGGGGACGCAGGTTTGTGCCCCGGTCCGGGAAGATCCCACATGCCGCAGAGCGGCTGGGCCCATGAGCCATGGCTGCTGAGCCTGTGCGTCTGGAGCCTGTGCTCCGCAACGGGAGAGTCCACAACAGTGAGAGGCCTGTGTACTGCAAAAAAAAAAAAAGTTTTTCCTATGTTTTCCTCTAAGAGTTTTATAGTGTCTGGCCTTACATTTAGGTCTTTAATCCATTTTGAGTTTATTTTTGTGTGTGGTGGTAGAGAGTATTCTAATTTCATTCTTTTACATGTGGCTGTCCAGTTTTCCCAGCACCGCTTATTGAAGAGACTGTCTTTTCTCCATCATATGTTCTTGCCTCCTTTGTCGTAAATTAGGGGCCCATATGTGCGTGGGTTCATCTCTGGGCTTTCTACCCTGTAGCATTGATCTATCTTTCTGTTTTTGTGCCAGTACCATACTGTCTTGATTACTGTAGCTCTGTGGTATATAGTTTGAAGTCGGGGAGCCTGATTCCTCCAACTCTGTTTTTCTTTCTCAAGATTGCTTTGGCTTATTCAGGGTCTTTTGTATTTCCATACGAAATTTAAGATTTTTTGTTCTAATTCTGTGAAGAACATCACTGGTAACTTGATAGGGATTGCACTGAATCTGTAGATTGCTTTGAGTAGTAGAGTCATTTTCACAATATTGATTCTTCCAATGCAAGAACATGGTATATTTTTCCAACTGTTTATGTGGTCTTTGATTTCTTTCATCAGTGTTTTATAGTTTTCTGAGTACAAGTCTTCTTCCTCCTTAGGCAGGTTTATTCCTAGATATTTTATTCTTTTTGTTGCAGTGGTAAATGGGAGTCTTTCCTTAATTTCTCTGATTTTTCATTGTTGGTGTATAGGAATGCAAGAGATTTCTGTGCATCAATTTTGCATCCTACAACCTTACCAAATTCATTGATTAGTTCTAGTAGTTTTCTGGTGGCATCTTTAGGATTTTCTATGTATAGTATCATGTCATCAGCAAACAGTGACAGTTTTACTTCTTTTCCGATTTATATTCCTTTTATTTCTTTTTGTTCTCTGATTACTGTGGCTAGGACTTTCAAAACTATGTTGAATAAGAGCACTGAGAGTGGACATTCTTGTCTTATTCCTGATCTTAGTGGAAATGCTTTCAGTTTTTCACCATTGAGTATGATGCTTGCTGTGGGTTTGTCATACATGGCCTTGATTATGTTGAGGTAGGTTCCCTCCATGCCCATTTTCTGGAGAGTATTTATCACAAATGGTGTTGAATTTTTTCAAAAGCCTTTCCTGCATCTATTGAGATGCAGAAATAAAATAAAAAACATACAGTTTTTATTCCTTAATTTGTTAATGTGGTGTATCACATGGATTGATTTGCATATACTGAAGAATCCTTGCATCCCTGGGATAAATCCCACTTGATCATCGTGTATGATCCTTTTAATGTGCTGTTGGATTCTGTTTGCTAGTGTTTTGTTAAGGATTTTTGCATCTATATTCATCAGTGATATTGGCGTATAATTTTCTTTTTCTGTGATATCTTTTTCTGGTTTTGGTATCAGGGTGATGGTGGCTTCGTAGAATGAATTTGGGAGTGTTTCTCCCTCTGAAATTTTTTGGAAGAGTTTGAGAAGGATCCGTGTTAGCTCTTCTCCAAATGTTTCATAGAATTTGGCTGTGAAGCCATCTGGTCCTGGATGTTTGTTTGTTGGAAGATTTTTAATTACAGTTTCAATTTCATTACTTGTGATAGGTGTGTTTATATTTTCTAATTCTTCCTGGTTCAGTATTGGAAAACTGTACCTTTCCAAGAATTTTTCCATTTCTTTGTGGATGTCCATTTTATTGGCATATAGTTGTTTGTAGCAGTCTCTTATAATCCTTTGTATTTCTGCAGTGTCAGTTGTTATTTCTCCTTTTTCACTTCTAATTCTATTGAGTTGAGTCTTCTCCCTTTTTTCCTTGATGAGTCTGGCTAAGGGTTTATCAGTTTTGTTTATCTTCTCAAAAAAACAGCTTTTAGTTTTATTGATCTTTGCTATTCTTTTCTACATTTCTATTTCATTTACTTCTGCTCTGATGTTTATGATTTCTTTCCTTCTACTGACTTTGGGTTTTCTTTGTTCTTCTTTCTCTAGTTGTTTTAAGTGTAGTATTAGACTGTTTGATATTTTTCTTGTTTCTTGAGGTGAGACTGAATTGCTATAAACTTCCCTCTTAGAACTGCTTTTGCTGCATCCCATAGGTTTTGGGTCATCGTGTTTTCGTTGTCATTTGTTTCTATGTATTTTTTTATTTCTTCTTTGATTTATTCAGTGGTCTCTTGGTTATTTAGTAGTGCATTGTTTAGCCTCCATGTATTTGTGGTTTTTACAGGTTTTTTCATGTAACTGATTTCCAATCTCACAGTGTTGTGGGTCAGAAAAGATGCTTGATACGATTTCAATTTTCTTAAATTTTCCAAAGCTTGATTTGTGACCCAAAATGAAATCATTTTAAAGTCAAAGAAATTTTAAGATAATCAAAGTAATGGTTTCTGTTATGTCTTGACTTTTTTTCCCTTAAAGATGTATCTGCAATATACAGAGCATGGCAAGACACACACTGACGTCTTTTGGCTTTCATTTCATTACTTTAAAAGCCAAAAATGCTGCTTTGTGTAACTATGTGGTGGAAGCCTCTAAGAGAACCATCATTGTCTTTTTTTTTTTTGTGGAGAACTACCTATTCTCTTCTATCCCCAAATAAGCTATACTTATTAAATACTGGTTTTAGCCTATGATATGAGGTAACATTTGGGTATTTCCATTCCTTTTCCTCCAAATTCAGTAATTCCCTCAAATATACTTTTATAAATTCACAAGTGACTCAATAATCAACGATTTTCTCAAATGTAAGTTTTGTTCTTATGGGTATTGAGAAAGCATTTTAAAGGCCAACTTGCAATGCTACTGCTAGTCAACTCAATTAATTGGGGAATTCAGAAAAGAGCAGGAGGCATTTAAAAAAATATTCTCAAACGTGCCTTTCAACCAAATTCCTTTTTTATTTAATTAATTATTATTATTTTTTGGCCACACCACACGGCAAGTGAGATCTTAGTTTCCTGGCCATGTGAGATCAAACCCACGCCCTATGCATTGGAGGCACAGAGTCTTAATCACTGGACTGCCAGAGAAGTCCCCCAAATTCTTAACTTGTACTTCAATTTTCATTATAAAGTTGAATTCTCTGGATTTAAAAATATTTTCAATTCTGATAACTAAAACAATCTTTGCAAAATCTTCCCACTGTCTTCCCAGAGGGTCTCAAAAACTGCCATACATTGACAGAGAAGGCACCTGCTTAAGATGCAGATTGCAGGTTCTGCTCCCAGATATGTTGATTGAGAAGTTCCAAGGAAGCCCCAGGACCTGCATTTCTGGCGGATATGGTTTCAGGCTATACTCTGAGAGACACTGGTCAATATGCCCAGGTTACTGCAGAACCAAGTACTAGACGCCCACAGCTCATCCACAATGCTGTACACAAAGCTGGAAACCATCCTGAATTTGTTGCATCACTTTAAACATAATTTATAATTTGTACTGATTGTGTCAGAATTTCATTTAAGCAGGGAGACAGTTTTTCCTTTTTTCCCTGCAAAATGTTCACAGTGAATAAAACAATGTGCAAATGTAATTCCACTTGCAGGGCCTGCCAGGCATGACTGCTGCCCCATCTGCACACAGTCTGGCACAGGGTTTCCAAATGAGGAAGTAACTCAGAGGACACTCGTCTATTAGCTTAAATACTCCTAAATGGGGTGTTTGAGAAAGCAAAGAATTCAAATGTACACGAAAGGTAGGACGATTTCATATCATAATCCATAAAATGACGCTAACCTAACAAAAGATATATTTTCACACACTGTTGATGCCATCTAAGGAACAAATGTTTATTTTTTAATTAGACAGTCTTTGATTTCTAATAGACCATTAATACTTTATCCTATCATATTGTTGTAAGGGGACT
The DNA here is from genome assembly GCF_949774975.1 of Lagenorhynchus albirostris. NCBI lineage: Eukaryota > Metazoa > Chordata > Mammalia > Artiodactyla > Delphinidae > Lagenorhynchus > Lagenorhynchus albirostris. Next base: position 52,379,310 of record NC_083110.1, read on the forward strand.
GTTTTCATTTTATATCAGACTCTTAAACTTCCAACTTCTAATGTGTTTCCACTAAATACAGTCTTACTAAATTATTCAACAATAGAGAAGTTTCTTGTAGAAAGCAATTGGAAAAGCAATTAAAACCAAAAAAGCAAAAGTGGCTGCTCAAGTATTCATTAAGCTCTTTAAGAAGAATCTCCTTTTCATTTCCTTTCAAGAGGAATTTTTTTTAGGGACTTGCCTGGTGGCGCAGCGGTTAAGTGTCCGCCTGCCAATGCAGGGGACACAGGTTTGAGCCCTGGTCCGGGAAGATCCCACATGCCTCAGAGCAACTATGCCTGCGCGCCACAACTACTGAGCCTGTGTGCCTAGAGCCCGTGATCTGCAACAAAGAGAAGCCACCGCAATAAGCCCGCACACCACAACCAAGAGTAGCCCCCGCTCGCCGCCAACTAGAGAAAACCCCTTGCGCAGCAACAAAAACCCAACCAATGCAGCCAAAAATAAATAAATAAATAGAGGAATTTTTAAAGATTTATCAGGTTTATTTTTTAAAGCACAAAAGAAATGTAAGCACAGAGCTAAGCATGTGAAAATTAAGGATCCATAATGTCAGCACCCTAGCACAACCTCTTAATCTGAAGGACCAAATTGTCACAGACATCACTCACACCTTGTTTCTGATCCAGGTAACTGCGAAGTATTCAGGATTATACCACTCTGTAACATGTAAACTTTAATTTGGGGGTGAGGGGCATATACTCAAGCTCTGCTTCACATTTATTTTGAAAGGTAGCCAAATCTGATCTTTTTTTCCTAGCAATAAATTAAATACAACTAATGTTATCACCAAGAACCCCCTGAGCACAGGCACTATGCTTAGCACGTTACATACAATGTCTCATTTAATCCTAACAACCTTAGGATATGTGAACTGTTGCTGCCAATTTAGAAAAGGAAGCAATGGTTCAGTGTCTTCTCTGGGGTCACACAGCCAGTATGTGGTGGAATTGTGACAGAAAACCCCGTCTGACCTTAAATCCCAGGCCCTTAACTATGACCTCATTCTACAAAGATGTGTCTTGCATTGCACTGCACTTCGCTGCCTACACTGCCCTCCCTGCTTGTTTTAAGAACACCTTCCGAGTACATTCGTTTTTATAGTGATGAGGAGAATGTGCTCAACGGAGCATTCCACAGAATAGCCCAGCCTTTCTGAAGCATCTGCTTAGTCCCCACACTGTGCTCAGTCTAGCTGCAGAGATGAGCACTCACTGCTCTTGAGGGGCTTGCAATCCAAGCTGTGGAGGCTGCTTAAAAGCAGGACAGGGGTTTGGGTTTCTTGTTTTTAAGCCACATGGTGCTTGGCCATGGTCCACTGCTGGCTGCTGAGGGTGTGACAGTGAACAGAAGCTTGGACTGAGGCCTGTGAGCAGATACAAGTGACCCCCCCCCACTTTGGTCCACGAAATGAACTAAGAGGTGGTTAAGACCTCTTCACATTGTTTACTCTAAGCCTTTCACACAAATTCCAAAATGAGAATTGTTTGGTTCTGCAAATGGAGATACTAAAAGGGAAACATGAAAGTAAAAACAACTCTTGGAACATCTGAAAAAGAATTTTGAAACCTGTTCATAGTTATGCTGCTGGGGTCACCCTCCAATCCCAAGTCCAGCTGTTTACTTCCTTGACTCTTGTCAGTTCAAGTGGCAAAGATATCCCAAGTTCCAGTAAACACGCAGCTCTTTATAGCGCTGGCAGGAGTGCTGGAGGGGAGGTGAAAGGAGTTTCTGTGGCCAAGCTTGGGCTACAGCCTTCACAAAGGCATATTCCCCAGGGTCCGGCAAGGCAGTGACAGGTAATCAAGGTAGGAGAACACTAAGGCAATGGATCAATGTAGGTGGCCCATGATCATGAATGTCACCCTTTTCCTTCCATCACTAACCCTTGGCAATTCCATGCTTCTCTTTAATGAGAAGCCTGTTGCCTCTCTAACCCATACCCTTGCCCTCCCTCAGAGGCATGGTGATTAAGAATGTAGGCTCAAAAAAAAGAATGTAGGCTCAATTTGCAGCAACATGGATGGACCTAGAGATTATCATACTAAGTGAAAGAAATCATAAAGAGAAAGACAAATACCATATGATATCACTTATATGTGGAATCTAATTTATCTACAAAACAGAAGCAGACTCACAGACATAGAGAACAGACTGTGGTTGCCAAGGGGAAGGGAAGGATTAGCAGATGCAAACTATTATATAGAGAATGGATAAGCAACAAGGTCCTACTGGGTAGCACAGGGAACTATATTCAATATCCTATAATAAGCCATAATGGAAAAGAATATGAAAAAGGGTATATATAAGTATAACTGAATCACTCTGCCGTACAGCAGAAACTAACATTGTAAATCAACTATACTTCAATAAAATAATTTCTTAAAAAAAGAATGTAGGCTCAATAACAATTATCAGCTCCACTTACTAGGTGTGCAACCGTAGGTGAGTTACCTCCGTTCCTCATGTGCAAAATGGGGTGATCACACCATTCCTCTCATGTGGCTACTACAAGGCGTGGCTGGGATAGTACAGGTAAAGCGCTTGGAAGCACTTGGCATAAAGCCAGGCATAGTGCAAGCGCTTGATAAACGGCAGCTGTTCCTCAGTACTCGGGGCACCCACTGTCTCGTCCACTCTTTGTCCCACTTACGTGACAGCTCCTGTATCGTTTATTCTTCTGTAAACCAGAGATGACTCTCTGAAGGGGGAGAGGTGAGTATTCTACACATTCTAGAATTTTCTCTGCTCTTTGAAGGGATCTATTCTTGCAGGATGGTCAACAAATGTTTTGAGTTTTTTGTTTTTGTTTTATCTAAGGATGAGGAACATTTTAAAACTCCCAGGAGAGACTCCTACACTTACTTGAAACTATCTCGGTACATTACATAGTGAAAAGCATTCAATAAAAATCATTGTTGGGTCTATTTTGTTATGAAGGATCTTAGGATGTTTAGAAATAATCTTCACTATGTTAGATGAGAAAACAGCTCAGGTGGGAAAGGAGAAGGATGCCCACAAAGTCAGAGAGAGCCTGTGACCCAAACAAGAATGAAACTAGGGCTTTTAACTCACAATCAGTGCTGTTTCCCCCAAAGGATGCTGCCCTGAGACAAGACACAACTAACTGGCTTTACCTTTCTATAGATCAAGTGGTAAGGAGAATGTCACACTATGTCATATTTCAAGGGAAGCAAAATTCTTTATTTGCTGCAAATATTTTTTTCTGAATTTTCACATGGTGCCTTGGATGTAGTAAAGGAGCAATTAGTATTTGGTTGATTTGATTTTACATAAAAAGGCAAATGATACTAAGAACTATATTCTCACTATGAAAAATTCTTCTAGATATTAACTTTCCATATACAAAGAAATAATGGAATGTTCTAAATAATGAAATACACTGGTTTTTATTATTTGCATGTTTCATTTCCCCTCAAAATTCGTATGTTGAAAACCTAACACCCAAGGTGATGATATTAGGAGGTGGGGCCTTTGGAAGGTGCTTAGATCATGAGGGCAGAGCCTTCATGAATGAGATTAATGCCCTTATAAAGAAGGCCCCAGACAGCTCCCAGCCCTTCCACCATGTGAGGCTATAACAGGAAGTCTGCAGCCTGGAAGAGGTCCCTCACCAAAACACGACCTTGCTGGTACCTTGACCTTGAAGTTCCCGGTCTCCAGAACTGTGAGAAGTAAGTTTCTGTTGCTTATAAGCCACCCAGCCTGGGGCATTTTGTTATAGCAGCCTAAAAAGACTAAGAAGTCCAATTTTTGAAGAGGGAGAAATATTATGAAATGAAATATACTAGCAACCTTTGTACAATTTCCTTTCTATAGGCCACAGGCATCTAGAGAGCATCGCTTTGGGCAATGATCACGATTCCGTATTGTGGCACACATCCCAGACTATTAGGACAGCCCCCAATTTTCTCTTTGCACCAATAAACAATGTAAAGTTCCCCCCCAAATTCCAGATTTTAGTAACTGAATAAATCAAGTCAGGAAGCATTTTAGGTAAAAAATAAACGTAAGACACAAATGGCTAGAAACCCGTAAAGAGCAGGCTCACAAGCTCACCCCCAGAAGCATCTACACACGAAATAGAACCGAGCATGTCTATGGCTGTAGCTGTGACGCATATTTGTAAACGTGCCCCATGTGGAGCCAATGTGACAGCAGACACAGCTTGAGCAGCAATGCAGATTCTACCACCAGAATCCTGAATTACCCATTTTCATGAGAAAGAAGCAAATGGCAAGGTATTAAGATATCACAGATTTCTTAAAAATTTTTCTAGATCTATTCTGAAGTCAGAAAACACTGAACTCAAACTCCTACACTTTATATTGTTATCAGATTGAACCACTTCAGATGGTTCTTTTAAGTCAAAAATAGCCAAATATTGGAGTATCCCACAGTTCAAATTCACACCTGGCATTATGAGAGTACATAAGACCTCAGTCACCAAAGACAGCCTGAAGCATGGCTTCAGGAAAATTATTTCATAATGACTTTCTTCCATGAGTTCTGGGGTGGAAAAAGCAGGAAGATTTGGGGTTAACAGTTGTCCAATTACCAAAAACTCCACTGATGAGAACTCTTAATTTTCTAAGCATTCCTATTAAAGTTTTACTGAGGAATAATTTATGAGATGTCTGCGGCATGTTGTGAAAAAAAATATGTCTGACATTTCAGACTATTCTAAAACCTCTCCCTTGTAAGAGGAGCTGGAGGTGTGGCAGGCTTGGGCCTCGCTCGTGCCTGGGGGAGAGAGTTGGAGATTTTAGCAGTTCTGGACAGGAGACTGGCGCTGCTTCAAAGCTCCGAGGCCCAGGCGGGCTTTCCGTACACCCTGAGGTGCTGTTAGGCAAAGATAGCATCTCTGTTCCTCTCTGGGGCCTCAGCACTGTTTGCCCTTCAAGGTTCCCTGCTGCTTAAGGAAACATGCGAAATATTTCCGTAAAGGACTGCTGTGTGGAAGCAACAGGAAGTAAAGGTTTACTCCAGTGACTCCCCGCTAATACAGGGGTGGAGGCCGCATCTGAGAATCACAGTTTTCCAAGCAACTTGTTATTTTTACCAGATGTTTTCAAAGGCAGTTCTTATGCACAGTATTTGAGAGGTGTTCTTGTTTTCTGGAATAAAGGGGATTTGACCATAAGCTATATTCTAATTGGGCATTAAAAACCAACCTAAGGGCTTCCCTGGTGGTGCAGTGGTTAAGAATCCGCCTGCCAAGGCAGGAGACACGGGTTCGAGCCCTGGTCCAGGAAGATCCCACATGCCGCGGAGCAACTAAGCCTGTGCGTCACAACTACGGAACCTGCGCTCTAGAACCCAAAAGCCACAACTACTGAGCCCACGTGCCACAACTACTGAAGCCTGTGCATCTAGAGCCCGTGCTCCGCAACAAGAGAAGCCACCTCAATGAGAAGCCCGTGCACCACAACAAAGAGTAGCCTTGGCTCGCCGCAACTAGAGAAAAGCCCGCGTGCAGCAACGAAGACCCAATGCAGCCAAAAAAAAAAAAAAACTAAATGCAAAGTGACATGGGGGAAAGTAGCCTCCTGAGAGACATGACTTTTACATTTTCTAAGGGCATAAGAGAAATTAGGCATTCATGTACTCTGAAACTTCCTGAAGGAAGTAAAAAATCAGTCCTGAGAAAATTCAACCTTTACCATCTTCTAACAAAGGTATTAGGCTAAAGAGACTTCACTGGACCAGCGTGGCCCCAGTATAAAAACTGGAGTCCGGGGCACCCTGAGAGCCCATCACGACACCTCTTTCTTCTCCCAACTGCCTGCTCGCCTCCCACCACCAGGACCATTTCCATTTGGCTGAGGCACCTATGAAAAGAGTGCCCTTTCCTTCCACTCCTACAGCCAAGCCTTCCCAAGCGATGCCATATGTCGGAAAGTTCCCTCTACCTCCTCCTAGCCCCTTCAAGCTAAGCTGCCTCACCCACGCCCTTCGAACAGCTCCCATATCCTCCCCCAAAACATTTTCTAGAATGGGATGGCTCCCCCAAAAGGATGGAAGACAGATTTCCACAGCCCCAACCCACCTAGACTTGGAAAGTACATGTTTACATCTTTCTTCCCCATATATGTAATCTGCATACTTTTATTGTTAATTTACATATTTGCCCAATGTGCTATTTTTCTCCTGTCTACTGATCCTAGCTCAGTAAGCACCTCAGAACACGAGCTTCAGAGAGTAGCACTGTCAGGCTCACCACATGACGGAAGAGAGGATGTTCTGCCTAAAGAAGCATGGAGCAGAAGCAGGGGCTGCGAGGCTGGCAGGGCTGTGTGAATTTCGCCTCCATTCCCCAGTGCTATCTCCGGGGAATCTGCCTTGCCTCTTTGAGCTTCACCTTCCTCCTCTGCAAAGTGTGAAATAATAAAAACCTATCCTTGGGGTTATTATGAGGACTAAATGTGATCTACGTAAACATTGCATATATAGAGGAATCCAAGTCCTGCGCTGACCATTGCTGCTTTTCCCAAACTCTGCCTACACCTTTTATAAATAGTTCCTTTATTTAAATCTCCTTACATTACCCGATTTGACTGTGCCATGTTTCCTGCCAGGACTCCAATATGCTCAGTAAGTGACATTTTCCTTAATTCGTCTTCCCCACCTCTCCCCTGATATCTGGTTTTCTACCTAAGAAAAACTTCCTGCTTTAAAAAATATATAACCTTTATTCTTCAATGTTTAGTTACTTCTATATCATCTCAATGTTCAAGGTGTTGTGTAAGCCTGGTTTATTCAAATGATAAATTATGGCATCATGTCTGGTTTGCCCTGTAGTTGAAGTTTCTGAATTCCTCACTGATTGGCAGGGCCATAAAATCTCCAGGCTCAAAGTGCCCTTACAGATCACCCAGACCAGCATCTCCCAAAACGGGTCCCACAAAACACCACTGCCAGAGAAGCTGGCAAGTATGTAGCAGAAAAGGTGTTACAGAATCTAGGAAGTTTGCAGACTTGCCGTGCAACCCTCAGGGACCCTCAGTGACATTTAGGCATCTGAGAGGTATTGTCATAAAGAATCTTGTTGAAATTCACTAAAGCAGCATTTCACTAACTTATTTGGCCACAGAACCCCTTGCCCATCCCTATTTTTAGAGCACCCATTAACATCGTGCAGAACAGATTTCTATAAAATACCCCTGGACGGGGAAAGAGGAAAAATTCACTTTCTTAAAGTAGGTCAGTTAGTAAATGGCAGAGCTGGCTTCAAACCCACACCTCTCAGACCCCCAAACCACTGCTCTTTCCACTATAGCAGAGGCTCTTGAACTTCACTGCCCCGCAGAATCACCAGGAGTGCTTGTTAAACTGCAGACTGCCGAGTCCCACCCCGGACTTTCTAATTCAGTGGGGTTGGTGTGCATTTCCAACTAGCTTTCAGGCGATACTCACAGCAGCGGTGAGAACCCCTGCACTACACCCACCCATAGTGGTACAGGGGCTGGACAGGGCCTCGGCCTAGAGAGTGAGGACCTAGTGGGGAAGCCAGGGCATAAACATGGGAAAACGCCTAAACAACCACAAGGTTAATAACTAACAGTTCAGCACATAAGGCTACATCTAACCGACAGCCAGTCCAACAGCCCAGTGTCAAGACTGAAAAAACTGGACAGTGGGAATTAACCTAGATCTTAAAGGACAGGAAGCCCCAAGTAAAAAGGGAGAAGGGAAGAGCATTCCAAGTGGTACAATGGGTCCTACTGCCCAAATATTTGTTTGTAGAGCTGTGGCTTCTTGTAGCTGGAAGGGACCTGGCCTGCACATCTTTGGATACCACTCCGGTCCTTACATTTGAATACAGGTGTGATTGCTATTTCAAAAATTTGCAGCAAAACACTTAAGGCAAGATAGAGAAGCTCCTCTCCAAGTAGGTGATTTGGAGGATCTAGAGAAGGTCTTCCTGCTCACTTTCCAGCCGTAGCCTCACTTCCCCTGCTCATCCTGGGTGCCCAGCAGCCCACCTCCAGGACATTAAAGCAAGGCCCAAGGAGAGCTGGCCACTAAGTCTACAAGCCAACTGGCTGGTCCTTTTCTTAGAAAGTGGCTGTGAAACAGTCAAAGCCATCCTCCTGCAAGTGCAGTTCTAATGGGGCTTTGATGGCATGCAACAGTTTCTAGACATTCCCTTCACCCCCATCCTCCAAACAAAAAGACTATCTGGGAGTATAAGTTTCATGAGTTGGCTATAGCCAACTTCCGCAAAGGAACGACCAAGAGTGAAAATGCCATTCTCTACGATCACGTTAACTCACCGTGGCCCCGAACTCTCGTCTCGCAATGCTGTCGCTAGCTGCTGCTTCCAGTGAAACAGTAATGTCCTCACTGGGGTAGGGACACAGCCAGCCCGCCTCTCCCTCCCTCGCTCACTGGCATTCCTTGAACAGTCAACCTAAGAGACAGGAACTGCCCTCCCAGTTAAGGCAGAGAAAGCACAGTGATACATCAGATGACAAGTCAGGAGGGGAGTGGAGATGAAGAGCTGAAGGTGGAGGCAGTGACTTCCAGGGGACTGAGGAAGGAGGAAGTGGGATGTGGGAGGGGAAGGTTAGATGGTCCATGAGCACCTGCTCTGCTCTGTACCACACACTGTTGGCTCCTTCACCCATTCTCTCATAAAGCCCTATGAGGTGGATCAATGTCTACTTTTACAGAGGGGGAAACAACACCCTGGAAGCCTAAGTGACTTGCCCCAGGACTCACAATGGGAAAATGCCGGCATGGGGGTTTTAGCTCTGGCTTGTCTGAATCCAAAAGTGGTGGTCTTCTATGATGCAAGATGTACAGCTGACATAAGAGCAGGTAACCTCCAAAGTACACGCTCCAATCTTTGCCAAAGATTTGCCTTATAATTTGAAACATGGTGAAATTAAATAAATTTGGGTCATACACACACACACAAGCTAGATATTTGTGTAAATGTAAAATATAATTCTTCGTAAAGTTCTAAATTAGGTATTTATGGGGGGAAGTTTGGACCATTTGTTAAAAATTAACAAAGGCAATTTGTGCCTTTGAAGGGGTTTGGACACATGAGTATAGCGGCCGGAAATACAATCTTCCCTTTTCTCCTCCAGGATGTTCTACAAAAGCAACACGGAAATGAGGGAGGGGAGGGTGAACATTTCAGTCAATTTAGGAGAGAGAGAACCCACAGACTCAAAAACTGTATTATGGCTTCTAAAAGCCACTAGGAGTGGTTCAGGAACATGCAGAGATGAGTACAGGACCCGTGTGTTCCCACATCATGCAAAATGATAACACTACTAAATACAGACTTGTCTACATGCCCAGCACTGGTCTGTACGCTTTATATAGATTAGTGTTTTCAATCATCACATCCTACCTATGAGATAAATACTAACTGGCCAAGACCAAACAGTTCAATAGTAAATGGAGATACTAGGATTTAAACCCAGGCCTTTGGGCTATCAGAGCCCATACTCATCACCACTGAGATGACAGCCTATTCCACAGCAGACTACAAGATCATCATTACACCATGATTTTAGTGGCAGAGGACTAAAATGGCCTACATACCATTCACAGGCCATTGTTTATGTGTTATGACATCTATTCAATGGGAACAACAAAACAATCATATCGTGAGGTAGCTCAAAATGTGAGATGGAATGATTTCTAAGATTATGATTAGATAGAAAAACCAAGTTCAAAACACTATGGATAGTATGATGTCCTTTGTATGGGGAAAAAATATATATATACACATATTTATAAACGCAGGGAAAATTTCCACAATAGTATATAAGAAACTGGTGCCCAGGATTGATTCTAAAGCAAGAAGTATGGGAGAGATGGAAGATTTACACTTTACTACAAACCTTTCCTAACTTTTGAATTCTGAACATGGTCATATATCACCTATGTATTTAAAGAAAATTCAAAAGCAAAAATTACTTTGAGAGAATCATGGTGAAATATTTTCCAACCTAATCCCCAGTAGAAACAGTGAGTAGAATATTCTGGGATAACCTATATGAGAAAAGAATCTAAAAAAGAATGAATATAGGGACTTCCCTGGTGGCGCAGTGGTTAAGAATCCACCTGTCAATGCAAGGGACACGGATTCAAGCTCTGGTCTGGGAAGATCCCACATGCCGCGGAGCAACTAAGCCCGTGCACCACAACAACTGAGCCTGTGCTCTAGAGCCCGCGAGCCACAACTACTGAGCCCGCGTGCCACAACTACTGAAGCCTGAGCACCTAGAGCCTGTGCTCCGCAACAAGAGAAGCCATCGCATGAGAAGCTCGCACACTGCAACGAAGAGTAGCCTCCGCTCTCTGCAACTAGAGAAAGCCCGCGTGCAGCAACGAAGACCCAATGCAGCCAAAAATAAATTTTTTCAAAAAAGAATGAATGTATGTATATGTATAACTGAATCATTTTGCTATACACCTGAAACTAACATAGCATTGTAAATCAACTATACTCCAATAAAATTAAAATTTAAAAAATAAAGTCATCTGAAAACTAAAAGAACAAGGTGAGTAGAATAGAAGTGAGAACAGTCTCTCTGACGATTTTCTATTCAGTCCATAGAGAGAAGTGGATAACTTCCTGCAATTTTTCATAGTAGAGATTCTGAAATGCTTAGAACTAAAAAAAGAAAAAAATTATGCCATCCATTTTCTTCAACTCAGACACTTGTTTCTTAAAAATGCAGTGGACATATAGCAAGAAAGAATTCCTTGTGTAGATGGCAGTAAAAGGTGTTTCAATGTTTGGGCTTGGGGTGTGCATGACAGCACACGAGAATTCCCTAAAAAAATAAAGATGACAGGTAGTGACCCAGCACAACTACTGTATGGCCAAAATAGAAATGGGTATGTCACGTCCATGCCACTAAAGAAACAAAATCTCTCATGTCCTACAAAGCACGCAAGGCATCTTGCCTTGCCAAATTTAAACGGGGACATTATTTTTAAGTTACTATAATTAGTTCACATTTGTCTATGAATCAGTCTTTATGAGGCAACAGCATCTAAGCCCCATCAGATGAAACCTGAGGCAACATCATCTCTGTTTATTATTTTGAAAAGAAAGAAAGGGTGCCAAGTTTCCTGCAACACCCAACTCAAACGCTGAAATTTGGAGGACAGAATGTCCTGTTGTCCACGTTTGAAGATAGGAATATATTTTCATCTAATACATCAGTCCCAGGTTCAGCTGGCAACAGGAAGGAATTGAATTCCAGAGCTCAAAAATAGGACTTAAGTACTAAAGCACCTTTCACTGCTCATATAGGATACTATTTATGTTTTAACCCTTTACACTGCAGCAGTTTTAAGAAGTACTCATGCTTGTGAACAGACATGAAAACATTTCAATCTAAAGCTCTCTGCCTGACAAGAGATTGGCAAATGCAAGCGTTTTAAAGCTATTTTTACATTCCCTCATCCACGGCTTTCATAATTAAGTTTCTCACAAAGAATGAAGAGTTTCAACACCAAATATAAAGGCAGGGGAAGGGGGAGTGGTTCCTATTTAGCCTGGGCTTCTCCTGAATGAAATGGCTCATCCAAGGGGCTCTGAAATCAGGCACATAAATACAATAGCATCTCTAAAAGGAGTCCAGCCAGAGAGCAGGCAACACTAAGGCAGTTAGAATCTGCAAGAGGTTTAAACAGGCAACCTTAATAAGTCTCAGGGACCCTACTGGAAGGTATAAGCTCAATGCTTTAATTCAGAGAACATCATTTAGCAGTACGCCGGCGGACTGTAGCACATTTGACTGAGGCCAGTGGGTGCAGAAGAGGGACAACTGCTATTCACTCGTCTCCAGGTTATATCAAAACCATAATATTTTCATGCATGCCCACAATAAATACATATCGATGCACCTGTATGTTCTTTTATGGCAAAGACCACGGGTTCTGGTCCCAGTTTTGATATTTATGAAACAGATTCCCTTCAGTAGACCATTTTAAACCATCAGAATTTCATTTTTGCCCCTCAAACATAACAACAACAACAAATAAGCAACAGGGAATAATACTTGCCCTGTCTAACCTCACAGGAATTCTATAAGAACCAAAGTGAAATAATAGTTTTATAGTTTTTAACATTCAGCAAACATTTATGTGACACTATAGGCCAGGCACAAGGTGCTGGACAATTCTTACTTTTAATAACCTGCTGACACAGGTACTATTATTATCCCTGTTTTATGGATAAGAAAACTAAGGACGAGAGATGCTCAGTAATGTGCTCAAGGTTACACAACCAGGAGGTGGGATTTGAACCCTGGCAGTCTGACTCCAGAGTATGTGCTACTATATACACTATACTATACAGCCTATCATCATAATTACCATGAATACCTTCACTTAATCCCAATTCCACAAATAAGGAAAATGAGGCTCAGAGGTTAAGTCACAAGCAAGCCGAGATCATAAATAAAGCAAGCACATGGCAGGGAGCCAGGATTGGAAATGGGGTCTGTGCCACTCCGGACACTGCACTCTTTTGGCTTTTGTGGCCGCGTGGCATGCGGGATCTTAGATCCCTGACCAGGGATCGAACCCATGCCCCCTATAGTAGAAGCACAGAGCCCTAGCCACTGGATCACCAGGGAATTCCCTGGACCCTGCATTCTTAAAACACAGTTACTAAACTTCAATCCACAAGTATTTACTCTGCAACTACTGTGCGCTAACACGCTTTTTAAAAAAAGGTAAGGAGGTGGTGGTCGTGTTTCCTCAGGAGCTGAAAGGCTTTCGAATCACCTCCATACTACGCCAGCCCCACCCACAGTCACCGAGTTCAGAGCCCCGCCCACAGCAGGTGTCCGGTGATAGCTGATGCCACTGAGGATGAAGATGACCACAGGAATATTAAATGTTGGGATACAGTTTCAAAAGGGAATTAGACTACTCAAGCTAGAGGGGAAAAAGCCCTACAGGGCAGAATGCTGACAGCTTTAAAAGTGAACAGGTGTGGCCTATCTAACAGGTAGAACATTGTAGGTACTTTGTTAATTCCCACTAAGCTTTCAACTCCTGAAGCAGGGTGACCAACTCATCCCGGTCCTTGCTGGACTTTCCCAGTAGCCTCACGTCACCCTGGAGGGTAAATATTAGGTTGGCTTTCCACCCCCCCCCAACCCTGGTTCCAGCACAGGTGCCTGCAAACAGAAGGTGCTCACTAGGTTGTTGGTTAGATGGATGGAAGGAGCAATATTTTATTATTTCCAAGTTCACTCACTTCTATGCCACGAGTGTTGCCAAGCAGCAGTTCCCACACAGCAAAATGACTATGTGAGAATCATTTTAACTAGCACTTTCATTGTTTGTATGCAAATGTACATGCCTAAAATGGGCCCTTTAAAGGGCTTTCCCCTAAATCAACAACCCTCACTGAGATTTTTCTCTGTATATCCTTTTAAGTAGATAGTAGAGAGATAAATTTCAATCCAGCCTGAATCTGTAATAATGGAGTTAAGGTGCTTTTCTTTATAGGAATGACAAGTCTAAAATGAGGAAACGGGAGGCACTTCCAGGCGCCAGGGTAGAGCTGCTCCTTGACTTACTCATCCCAAAATAGGATAGGCACCTCAGAGGGCGCTTTCCCAATACCCAGTTCCAGAAAAGTGAAACACCCCACTGCCTGAGTCCCCCTGGATTAGAATCCTCAAAGCTATTGCAAGCAAACTTTCCAACCTCCCCTTCTATTCCCTTCCCCAGATGTCCTGCTCCAAGCTCAGGCAGCCCGTTCTCTTTGCTGGCCCGTTCCCTTCCTTTGGTTCTGACCCAGGGGCTGAGTAGCCTTGGTCTTGTGCCTCAGCTCAGGGAGAGGCCCAGATGCTCCTTCAGAATTCAACCCTGGCAGAGGGATCAGTAGACCCAGCCCAGACCAGCCCAGCCCTGGGTGGGAGTTCTGAAGAGCTGCTCTCTTGGGGAGTCAGGGTGGGAATCAAAGTTCCGGGTGGTCAGCATGGCTGAATCCTGAGTCACTGACTCAGCCCTGTATGATTATGCCAGGCAGCCCAGGGAGCCGGTCACAACTTAAAATTCGAGAGAACATGACGGCGAGAAGCAAAGTTCTCAGAAGGGCACACAGGGAAAGCAGAGGTTATCTGAGCTTGGAGGAGAAACTCCTGTCGTCCAAAAGAGTGGGGAGGACTGGAGCCAGGAAAGCCCTGGAAAGTTCTTTAAATGGCTGCAAAATGCGCTCCTGGTCTCAGAATGGTCTATTTGCATGTCTGGGCCACAGGAGCAGGGAACGCGTTGATGCTGAACAAAGGACAGTAGTATCTGGTCCACACCTGCTCTTGTCAAGCTGGTTCTGTCTCAAGCTGGTCACTCTCAAAACTGGCCAGGATGAGGACCACTGCTGGCGGGAGTGGGTCAGGAAGGAGTGGGTGTCAGGAGCGTTTCAAATGGGGTGACATCCTTTTCACCCAGTGACCTGTGGCTGACAAGCCAAGATCCCCGAATGGAAACGCCTGGCTGGAATGCCTTCTTAGTTCAGTGAGACAAGCATCTTGGGAGTTATTTATTCCAAGGAAGGGGACGTCCCTGAAGGAAATGAGTACATGCCAAGCAGAGAATACAGCAAATCAAAATACTTCTGACGCAGTCCAAACCCTTGGCTGATGTACTTTCAGTTCAATACCTGGAACTCAAGACCAACCCAGAGAGAATCAGAAACAGGCTCCCAAGTGGCTGGGAGCCAAGAAGGTCCGAAGTGGCTTCAGAAACCCCTAAGACCAAAGACACTGGGCTCATCCGAAGCCACAGGATTTCTGAACTAAAGGAGACATCATCTAGCTCTTACTTTTTTTTTTTTTTTTTTTGCGGTACGCGGGCCTCTCACTGTTGTGGCCTCTCCCGTTGCAGAGCACAGGCTCCGGACGTGCAGGCTCAGCGGCCATGGCTCACGGGCCCAGCCGCTCTGTGGCATATGGGACCTTCCTGGACCGGGGCATGAACCCGTGTCCCCTGCATCGGCAGGCGGACTCCCAACCACTGCGCCACCAGGGAAGCCCTAGTTCTTACTTTTAAAAGCGGGGGAGGGGGAGGTGCTTAAGGGAAGCAGTGCTGCTGAATTCCCTAAAGTCATGAAGAATTTGAAGACCCTGGTCTTCAAAGTACTTTTTCCAAAATGAGCATTTTTTTCATCATGTACTATTTGGTTAGTTCCCTGAGGAACCAAAAGGTTCAAACCAGTCACCCCTTATCCCCTGTGCTCAATGAGTGGACCTTCCATTCCTGAAACTGACCCCGAGGTACTCTGGACCAAAGGTGATGGGTAGAGAGTTCAGACGATCCTCAATGAACTGGAACCAACCTCACAAAACTGCACCATCCACGAACAGGCAGTAAGGGGACCAGCCACACTCCACCCTCTGTCATGCTGAGACTCTAACCCTAAACAGAACATTCTAAATCTCAGATACTGTCCAAAAGCTCAGAGACACATTTTGGAGATGGAAAATATACAAACAAGCATTTCTAGACACTCCACCTAGTATCCCATACTCCAGGGATGGGTCTGAAAACCAAGAGGTTATTTTTTTTTTCCAACTGATACACAATGGTGCAGATAAGTGTCCACTTTCTCTTCCCCCATGGCTTCCCTCTTCCAGTGCTCTCTCAGTTCTGCGTGCTCCAAGAAGGAAACTTCCACCAGGCACTAGCAGTCTTTAGCACATGTTAAGGCAGCACAATCTGAAGACAGGAGCGGGAGTGACAGCAGCCAGAAGAGGACAGGCTAAAGCAAAAGCACTGAGTGTTTGAAACCACAAGCCCTGAATCTGCAATCCCTCTGTTTACTTAGAAACAGTTGCTGATGCTCACCCCCAAAGGTAAACTAGGACAAACCCGGAAAGGGAAGGGGAAGCAGTGAGGTAAGAGCCGCTGTAAACCTGGCACCAAGCAGAGGAAAAGCGCTGTCAGGACGCAGCCTTCCTCTCGACAAGAAAAATGAGATAACAGACCACTATGAATAGTGACAGGAGGCTATACCCAGGCGCTAAGCAGAGGCAGAGGCTCGTGACCTTCACACACTTAAAAGTCACCCACAGACAATTTGGAGGTTGCTGTGGTAGAGTGAAAAGAACGTGGCATTTGGAGTCAGAGGAGGCGACTCAGTCCTGGCTCTGCCCTGAGCAAAGCTGTGTGACATCAGATCAGCCACTCAACCTCTCTGAGTTTTAGTTCTCTGTGAACTATAAAATGAAGGATTTGATTTACAAGAGCCAAGACATGGAAATAACCTGAATGTCCATCAGCACATAAGTGGATAAAGAAGATATGGTAAGGGTGGGAGGGAGATGCATGAGGGAAGGGATGTGGGGATATATGTATACACATAGCTGATTCACTTTGTTATACAGCAGAAACTAACACAACATTGTAAAGCAATTATACTCCAATAAAGATGTTAAAAAAAAGAAAAGATATGGTATATATATACAAAGAAATATTACTCAGCCACAAAAAAGAATGAAATAATGCCATTTGCAGCAATATGAATGGATATAGAGATTATCATACTAAGTGAAGTAAGTCAGAAAGACAAATATATGATATCACTTATATGTGGAATCTAAAATATGACACAAATGAACATATCTACAAAACAGAAACAGACTCACAGACAGAGAGAACAGATTTGTGGTTGCCAAGGGGGAGGGAAGGATTGGGAGTCTGGGATTAGCAGATGCAAACTAGTATATACAGGATGAAAAAATAGCAAGGTCCTACTGTATGGCACAGGGAACTATATTCAATATCCTATGATAAACCATAATGGAAAAGAATATATATATAATAAAGTAAAATGAATGAGTTGGACTAGCTGCCCTCAGTTTTCTTCCAGTTATAACATTCTGTTACACTACTAAATGCTGCAGCAAAGCAGTCATGCCCCTTCTATTGAACACCTTCTGTATGTCAGGTGCTCTGCTGGGTACTAGAACAGTTTGCACTCAAGGAACCTTCCAACCCACGTTATGCCAGCAGCCTGTAAACAAGCTTCTGCAGTACAGGGGGAGAGATGTGTGGACAGGGTGAAGGGTCAGCTGACCCAGCAGAGGAAGAGGGCAATCAGGAACAGCTTCCCAGAAGTGATGCCCAGGCCAGCACCTGAAGTAGGTCATTAGGCCATAGGAAAGGGCAGAAGGAATAATATGTGCAAAAGCACACAGGAATGGCCCAATAGGGCACACACGATGGGAGGAGTTCAGAGATAAAGGGCCTTATAAGCCATACTAAGAAGAGCTCTTGTCAGCAGCCCCAGGCTCCCCCCAGTCCCCTGCTGTTCACCCTAACATCTCCCTAGGCCAACACTGGGTCAGCCATCAAGCAACCACCCAACCCCTGCCCCCCAGCAGTTCCCTGTTTCCCTGAGTCACACGGCCAAACCACACCTGTTTTACACACAGGCTTCTTCGCAGTCACTCAGCAGGCCTTGCTTTCAACTCCTACTTGGCCCCTAGTGCCCAACCCATGACAGCTGTTCCAAATAGTTTCCATCTTCCGCAGAGCCACGGCTGCATCCCACCTACCCCGCTCATGCTCAGTTGATGACCCCCACCTCCTCCGTTCCTGGGAATGCCTGTCCAAGCACTGCTCCTGCAGCAATCCTTCTGGCCACCTGTCCCAAGCTCCTTCCTACACAGCCCAGGCCAAGCTGTGGGGATCTCTGCTCATGCGTACAAAAGAAATTAAAAAGAAACAGAAACCAGTCATCCACCCATACAGGCTGTTGCCCATGCATCTGACTGGCCTCTGAAACAGCACACTTCAGTGGGATGAGGTGAATGTATGTACCCTGCACACCAAAAGGCATTACGTAAATACTATTAGGTACTCCATAACTGTTTTTTGAAGAAACAGGTAAACAGACTTTGATTCTGAGTTGCAAATACATAGTATCTTCAGGCATGTGAACCAAGAATGCAGCCTAGGAGTCTGCCAAAAAGACCTTTTCTATAGGCCTTTTCTATAACACAATGGCAAGGCCTTCACGAGCCTAGTCTCTGGTCCCTGCTTTGTTCCTCTACACACAGTCCATTTAATGCCAACCTAAGCAGCACTGAAACATTTTAGTGCCTTTTATTTCTGAAATAAATTTCCCCAAAACACAATATATTTAATATAAAATGCATACTCAATAGGTTCCATATACTGCATGTATGTTATACTGCACCGTGTGTGTAGTTATTTATTTTTCCATGCTCTCAGCGCCAGTATAAGTTCTCAGCCAAAGGAGAGCAGCACAACACAGTCTCAGAGGACACAGCCCCAAGCAAAACACCCAGGGCACCGCCCCATGGTGACATGTTCTACAATGTGTATTGTTTACTCTGCCAGCACTTCTCTGCCTGCCATTTATTTATTTTTTGCTCTGGTCAACAATTTTGACTCATAATGGACAAGAGACGGTCTGCAACTGGTGTTGGACCTGATACCAAGAAATAAAGGAAACGTATCACCTAAGTTTGATAAATTCGAGTGTCGGGTAGTCTGACCAGTGAACAGGGGTCAGCTTATAGACTGGGAGTACCGAGCAACTGAAGTGTGCTACAGAATGCCAGGAAGATAAATACTTCTGCCCAGATCACCTCCACACCATCTACTAAACACAGCTAGAGAGCTTTCCCACAGTGCTGCAAGGTCAGGGCAACGCCATGAGCTCCTGAGTACACAACTCCTTACACTTAGTTCTCTCATGTTTATTCCAGGTAACTACGAGGAAGAAATGGCATTAGAAACCCTCCTCCATTTGATAGGGACAGAGTAAAGGGACAAAGTAGGTGATTAAATAGTTATTCCCGGAACTTCCCTAGTAGTCCAGTGGTTAAGACTCCAATGCAGGGGGCCCGGTGCTATCCCTGATCAGGGAACTAGATTCCACATGCATGCTGCAACTAAAAGATCCCACATTCCACAACGAAGATCCCACTTGCCGGGACTTCCCTGGTGGTGCAGTGGTTAAGAATCCACCTGCCACTGCAGGGGACACGGGTTCAAGCCCTCGTCCGGGAAGATCCCACATGCCACGGAGCAACTAAGCCCGTGCATCACAACTACTGAGCCTGTGCTCTAGAGCCCGTGAGCCACAACTACTGAAGCCCGCGCGCCTAGAGCCTGTGCTCCGCAACAAGAGAAGCCACCACTGTGAGAAGCCTGAGCACCACAATGAAGAGTAGCCCCCGCTCACTGCAACTAGAGAAAGCCCACGCACAGCAGCGAAGACCCAACGCAGCCAAAAATAATTAATTAAAAAAAAAAAAGATCCTACTTGCCACAAAATATTTTTTAAAAAACCAGTTAATCCCACTAGGGGATTGTAAGTAGAAAAAACCACGGGAGACCCCTGTAAGTTAATGATCACTCAAGAAAGCAGGCTTGCTTAGCAATAAAACCATGCAACTGAAGCACAAGACATGCTCCCAAACAATAAAACAATGGTGGCAAGAGACCCACATCCTGCCCAGAGAGCTCAGTAAGTTAATGACCCCAGGACATGTTGGCTGCACACATAAAAAACAATAATTTATGGAAGGTGACATTTCAAAGTGAAAGACCCTCATTGTACTGAGACCTGAAATAATTTTTCCATAGTGCCATGACAGTCCGAGCTTGACCATGTAGAGACAAGAAAACTCCCCTGCCCAACCTGCAGGAGGAGCTGATGATGGAAGCGTGACGTCTACTGAAGAATGAGGAAGAAGGTGGTCTTTTCCCCCTCCCCACTTTTCCTTTGATTATAAAACTGTAGCCCACTAAGTTCTTGGGGCGTGGCACCCTCTTGTCCACCCGCTTGTAAATCTCACAAGCATCCTATTCTAAGAAATCACTTCTTATCTACCACTCTGCCTCTGGCTGAATTCTTTCTGCACTGAGTCATAAAGAATCGGAGCTCGTTGGAGCCCCCCGAAATGCCACCTAGCAGTTTCCCATTGAGATGCTGCTCTTCCAGCCCCACAGAACTGGTTACGTAGTCGGTACGCCAAAGTTTCCCGGAACTCATGCACAGCTCTGAGTGGGCAGAGCATGTGACAGAACAGAATTCTTGACTGTTAGGAGTTTGAGTGAAACCCAAACATGATCTCATTCTACATAAGAAACAAACGAAGCCCAAGGAGGGTGGGTTGTCCTAGGGTAGGTGGCAATTCAGGGCCCAGCAGGTGGCCAGAGTGAGAGCTCCCGTCTCCTCTTTAGTCAGTCCAGTAAACCAAGAGTCTCTGATGATCTTTCACCCTAAAGCCAAGCAGCTAAAAATGAAAAAGGATCAAGAGGCTGTCTCCATTCTGGCTAGAGTTTAGTTTTCGGAAGTTTACAAGAATGATTTTAGGAGGAAAAGGGTGTTATTAGAATCAAACTGATCACAGTAGCTCGTAAAAGGGGAATGATTTAGATTAATTCACACAGTTATTAAAGTTTGAGGATGGTTTGTTGGCTTCTGTTTGTATGAAGCTCCTTGCCTATAATCTACTGAATACTTTGGAAGGTACCAGGGCCCCAAAAAACTAATAATCCTGCTTTATATTTTTGTCTGCTTACTGTAAAAAGGGAGATTAAGAAATGTTCAAGCTCCTTCAAATTCAGTAGTTCAGTTCTGTTTGAAAGAAGAAGAAGAAAAAAAAACTGGAACAATTTAAGAGCAAATGTGATTAGTAGATTTGTATAAATGTTTCCAACATGATAATTTTATGAGCAAACCACATTATACAGAGTACACGATATGTTTCAAAACTAATATAATGATATGATAACTGTAAAGAATACTAAACAAATTACATTATTGCTTTCTTTCCTTCCCCTCTTGCTTAAAAATGCACAAATCTCTTTAAGGAAAAAAAAATTGTTTCACTCCACAGCCAACTGTTTTTCTATCATTTTAAATGCAGTTTCCATTATTTTAAAAGGGGGATACCAATGGGCCTCCCTGGTGGCGCAGTGGTTAAGAATCTGCCTGCCAATGCAGGGGACACGGGTACGAGCCCTGGTCTGGGAAGATCCCACATGCCGTGGAGCAACTAAGCCCGTGCGCCACAACAAGAAGCCACTGCAATGAGAAGCCCGTGCACTGCAACAAAGAGTAGCCACAGCTTGCCACAGCTAGAGAAAGCCCGCGCGCAGCAACGAAGACCGAACGCAGCCAAAAATAAATAAATGAATTTATTTTTAAAAAGGGGGGGAGGATACAAAAATGATGTTTTGCTGAACCTCAAGATCCCTTGATTTGTCAAGATAAGATTTTAAACTGACACTGAAAGCCAGGGGTTACAAAACCAATAGGCTGAGAAGGCCAACCAGATAACAAATGATGGTGTGGAACTGCAGCAAATTGGTACTCATATACTCCCACACGATGGGATTCAGGGCTGTTCCACTCCAGGCCACGCTATTCCATGCAAGAATATGGCCCAACACTGCTAGATATTCTAATTCTCAAGAGCAGCTAGAAATCAAATCACGTGAAACTTCCCGACTTTGAAAATTCTGGCCACTTACTTCAAAAACTTTTAAAACAGTGGTGTTTTATGGGCAGCTAGTTTGAAGGACAAAATGCTATATAAACATGATTAATTCAGGGAGCAAATTCATCTAGAAACACTAATTTATTGGAAAATAAAGGTTGATCTCTATATACTCTTTTTTAAACCTATATTCCCCTAAAATAACTTTTCTCTTGCCCAAGAGGAAGGAGGATGGGGGAATACATAAATTTGAGAAAATAGTTGAAATTAGCTGTTAGAAAGCAAGAAGGGTAAAGGTACCTCTACTTCCTTTTTTTTTAAAACAATAGCAATTCATATAAGAGTATGTCCAGCTTTTGAGTCTGGGACATTTGATGGGACAATTCCAGAAGTTGCAAATTTCATTGAAGTTAGGCTGCCCTAGGCATAGCAATTTTCCCTAAACATTTTGTCTAATCAGAAATGCCACCCAGAGCTATCCAGACGCAGCTGCTTTTATAATGGTATGCTAATGGTTTCTGTGACTAAGTTAGAAGGCATGATAACTGGGTAGGGGAATGTCACCTCCTGAAAATGTAAAAGTATTATCTATGCAAATTATGTAGCTGCATATGCACCTTAAAGGGTTTCTTGACCCTCCCCCGCCCCCCCCCCGCCCCGCCCAAAATGTCTAGGAACCAACACCTGATTATAATAGTGAAAGTTCAATTGTGCAAGTTCAAGCATAAACAATGCAGTCGTTTTTTTCAAGCATACCTCTGCAGGAACCATTTTTTAATTTAATCACTGCCTTAATCAGCAGACCAGAGAAAATCTCTTTGAGTGAGGAAAACAAAGTGAGTCACCTCTGTGTTGATAAGGAGACTGCAGGACGAGGGGCACTGTTGTGAAGTACGTATCAGGTGGTGCCTAGCCTAAATTAGTGGAGCAATCAGAATGATTGCTGATAGCCTTGTTTTAGTGGCATCCCCAAGCACAGTCTAACATTTACTTCCCCAAACTGGGGGGCGGGGGGGGGCAAAAAATGTATCTCACTATTTGTAGTGACTAGATAGAAAAGGAGAAAGTATCTTGTTTTTACACATGGTTGGCTGGCAAATGTGATAGAGCTTCCTGTTTGTTTTAAAAGTATAAAATCAAATGTGTAAATCTCTTGGAGAAACATCAAATAATAAGAAATGTCGGTGCTGCATGGAACGGATGTCATGTCTTTGTAGGACACAAAAATGTTGGCCAGAAAGAAACATTATAGAACCTCTGGTAACACAAACCAATATGGCAGCCCAGGGGGATACTTTTAGGCAATAAGCCCTGTAGAAACTGACACCCAAACAGCACACACTCCAAACAGTGTGGTGACCAGCACATTGGTTCTAGACATTGAATTCTAGCCTTCACTTTATGCAAATTCCATTTTGAACATTTTCTGACAGTAGCTGAGATTCTTAAGATAAGGAAAATGAATTTGGGATGATCACTTTAATTTGACTGAACTCTGGGGTTAGGAACTATCAACCACAACGGATTCCAAATCCCATGGCCTGCTCCACAGTGCAAACAAGACCGCGCTAAAGGGCAGCAGGGAGATGGCCAGTTGAAACAGACGTAATTTGTGGCTCAGCTCATGCCAACTACACCTCATTTGAATCCACATTTGCCTAAAGTAGCTGAATAAAATGTTGGCCAGAAACAACCTTAAATCCTTTTTGAAAGAAGGGAAGGGGGAATGAAATTGGCCTGACATTTCCGTAACACGCAAAAATGAGAAACTCAAGTTAAAGAGGCTGTAGGAGAACAGAATTTGCCACCCAAAACATGTCTCTTTGACATATTATTTTAAACTGGTTACAGTTTCTAAGAAATAGCAGACATGGGAAAAATTCTGAAAACCAAATCATAGTTACCCTTTTGGAAGAAACATTTATCAGGGAAATCTTCATTTGTAAGGGTGTCTCCATGGCTATACCAGGAAGAGGAGGATGATCTGATCTCTAGAAACCCTTAACAATGGAGAAGATGACTAATCTACATAACAACCTTACCCTGGCTTACAGTGCTTTTCCTGGCCACCTCCCATAACTGACGCTCATCCTCTTTTATCTTTAGCTGAGGATGGTATTGAAAGCAAAGGAGTTGGTCACTTGGGGGAGTTACTCAGTTTTCCTGGCTCTCTACCATGTATACATGTTGTTACACTTTTGTTTGGTTTTCTCCTGTTAATCTGTCTCATGTCAATTTAATCCTTAGATCAGCCAGAAGAACCTATAAAAGGAAAATTTCTTACCAAAGCCTAGTCCCAAGTTGCTGATGTACCTGAAGCCTCAGAATAAAGACAATGGAGACTGAACAGGCAGTGACCTTGGTTGACATACACTACGAGCAAGAGTAACGATAAAACCAAGTAGTGAAGGAACTTAAAATTTTTCGAGATCATTTATTACACCTAGATGGGGCACTATTAACCTTTTTAAAGGTAATACATAAACATGATACAAAAAAATTTAGAAGGACAAAATGGTATAGAGTGAAAACTAAGTTTTCTTCCTATACCACTCCCTCCCGCCTCCCCCCAAGGTTACTTATCTCCAGCAGCTCCTCCTGAGATGGTCCACATGCACAGGAGCAATGAAGCACTATTCTACATACCTGGCCTTTTTTTTTTAACTTAAGAAGATTCTACCATTTTTTAAAAAGTCCCACCACCCCTTGTGATGAATTGGGAGATTGGGATTGACATATATACACTAATATGTGTAAAATGGATAACTAATAAGAACCTGCTGTACAAAAAAATTAAATAAAATTCAAAAAATTTTTTTAAAAAAAGCTCCACCCGCAGTGGTTGAGAGTCTGTCTGCCGATGCAGGGGACACGGGTTTGTGCCCCGGTCCGGAAGGATCCCACATGCCGCGGAGCGGCTGGGCCCGTGAGCCATGGCTGCTGAGCCTGTGCGTCCGGAGCCTGTGCTCCGCAACGGGAGAGGCCACAGCAGTGAGAGGCCCGCATACCGCAAAAAAATAAAAAATAAAAAATTTAAAAAAGCTCCACCACCCTTAAGTCTCCAGGGGCATGGGAAGGTACCAAATTTTTTTTTCTCATTCCTGAAATCACTTACTAAAAAGGAAACAGGAGAAATCCTCCCTACTATTACTGCCAGTCAGTTTCATTCTTTTTAATCTTGTTTAGGTTCCACTCTAAGATGACAAAGGAAACTAGGGTTGGTGTCAATCGTCATGAACATTCCACTGAAACCTTCACTTTGCCATAAATTAATGGCTTCAGACATAGAATGCTACACCATCAGAGCTCATTTTCCAGAGATTAGATGCTCCAGAAGTCTCACTGAGAATATTTTCACCGAAACACAAGGGTCTTGAGATACATGGAAAAGCAAGCTGGGGCTGCCCGTGGCCCACGCAACTTGAAACAGCACATTTTAGGAAGCTGCTTGTCCCACTGCCCTCAACAGCTGCACTGCTTTCCCGTTCTTTTGTCATTTCCACAAACGGCCTGAAGAAAAAAACAAAACAAAACAAAAACCACAAGCCTGGAGAAAAAGTGGAAATGTTTACAAAGAAAAGAATCTTGAGGATATTCAAAAGTCTTTGGGGAGGCTAACCTGAGGCTCACAGGGTAGTCAGAGATGGTGGGCCCCGAAGCCCAGCAAGAGGGAGGAGGCCGGCAGGCGCTGAGTTGGTAACTGTGGGAAGGGGACAAAAGTGTCTATGGGGGCTGGAGATACCCCGACTAAAGAGACTTCCCAGGTAACCTGAAAACGCAAAAATCAAAGAGCCCAGTGAGAATATGCTGGAAGCTCAGTGGGGCAATTTCTCTGGGAATTGGACAAAACTAATACAGGAGAGCTGTATTTTGTGCCAGAAGCCCACAGAGATGAAAATGTGTATGTTAAAAAAAATATGATTTTCTCATATCAATGGATGATGGTTAAGGGGTATGGGTGGTCCTGAAACACCTAAGTCTACTACAACCATCACTTCAACCATCATCAGGTCTATTTTTGCAGCCTTATTATCTTGTAACGTTTATCTTTCGTACTTCAAAGTTATCCAAAATGTTTCCTAAATTGTGGTCCTGCAAACCACGGTGACTGTGTGGCCTTTTCATAAAATTACATCACAACTTTCACCGCAAAATTACTGATTTTCGGGCATTGCTTTCCACTCAGTGAACCTTCACTTAATGAACTTTTGAATATGATCATAGAATGAAAAAGATCTGTAATGTATTAACAGTGAATTAAACTTCATCAAAATGGCTTGTAGAAGTTCTAGTACAGATAAAGAACAGAGTAGCTTACAGGCTATTATTGGCAAAGAATGGTGGACTGTTCTGCTTGCCAGCCAAAGACAGCCATGTGCCAAATGCATAAATGCAGTTTATAATTCACTCAGCTGGCCAGATTTTAAATCATGCAATTCTAAAACTAATATTCATGATTTGAGGGAGTCACAGTATTTCCTTTTTTTTTTTTAACATAAGGTGAGGATTTATTACTACTGTCATATCATCTAACTTGAATAATTTATATTTACATTACATGAAATTATCCCTTATTCATTAGCATGTGTCTTCATTTACTTCTTAGTAGGGATTTTATATGGAAAATCCACTCTTTGCCTTTCTTTTCTATGTCCAAATCCTACCTATTCCTCCCTTCTCTCCCTCAGTGATTGCATCCAGTCTCATAGCTTCAAATACCATCTACGTGCTAATGATGCTCAAAGGTACCATTTCCAGCTCCAGCCAACTCTAAATCTAAGAAAATCGAATGGGAATCTCAAACTTCATATGCCCAAACAGAACTCTCAGGATCCTCCCCAAACTTTCCTCTTTGGTCCCCATCTCAGTAAATAGCATCATTATATTCACCCAGTCAAAAACACTGGGCTTATTCTTGGCTTTTATTTTTGCTCAAAACACACACCCAACTCAGCAGGCTCTGCCTTCAAAATATACCCCGAGCTTGACCAGTTCACATCATTTTATAACCACCACGCTAATCCAAGCTACGCCCTTATCTCTAGCCTAGGCCGGAAGGGCCTCCTACAGGTCACACTGATTCTATTCTTGCCCCCAAAGTCTATTCTCCATTCAGGACCCAGAGAAATAATTTCAAAGCTCAAAGAAGATCATACTATTCTACTCAAACTTCTCAAAAGGTATCCAATCACACTCTGGGTTTTGGAGTAAATCTAAACTCCTATCATACCTACAAGATCTGGCTCCCACCTACCACTGATCTCATTTCATATCACTCTCCCCATAACAAGCCCCCATTCAAGGCCAGCCAAACTGGCTGCCTTCCTGTCCCTCTATCACGCCAAGCTCAGCCTACACCAAGGCCTTTCTTTTCACTTGCTGTTCCCTCTGCTAACCACTTCCCCCCAGATTCCTGCACTCCACCCAGATCTCTGCACAAAATTTCTACCCACTCCCCTCACACACACACACCTTCTCAGACCTCTTTCAAAAAGAACCCCTCAGGGCTTCTCTGGTGGCACAGTGGTTGAGGGTCAGCCTGCCAATGCAGGGGACGCGGGTTCGTGCCCCGGTCCGGGAAGATCCCACATGCCGCGGAGCGGCTGGGCCCGCGAGCCATGGCCGCTGAGCCTGCACGTCCGGAGCCTGTGCTCCGCAACGGGAGAGGCTACAACAGTGAGAGGCCCACGTACCGCAAAAAAAAAAAAAAAAAAAAAAAAAGAACCCCTCACTCTTTTTATAGCACTTATTATCACTTGAAATTATATTGTCTACTTAGTTATTTCCTTCATTCACAAAACAGTATTTAGTGAGCACTAACCATGTTTATGTTCAAGGTGCTCTTCTAGGAGCTGAGAAGACAGCAGTGAATAAGCAAAGATCCCTGCCCTCATGGAGGTCACATTCTTGCTTGTCACCCCACTTGAATCTAAGCTCCAGTCTGTCTGTGACCACCGGGTCCCCAGTGCCCAGAGCAGTGCCTTGGCACAGGGTAGGCATTCATACGTATTTACCAAATGGCTGAAGCATCCCATCTGCCTGAGACCATCTGCTTCCCTGAGGACTCCCACCCACAGAGTTCTTCCTAACAGATGGGTCTCTGACTGAGGGACCCAGAATGTCTGCTGTGTCCCTTTAGGCACAGCAGTGGGGACAGTCAGCCTCCCATACCTGAGTTGGGTCCCTAACCCTGGGCCTGACTAACTGCCCTTCCTTTCTGCCCACCAAGGCACCCTGCAAGCTCCCCAGGTGGCCATGCCACGGGTACGCATCTCACTGGGTCGTAAGAACACCTGGTCCACGTGGGGAGCGGACCAGGCAGTCAGCAGCAAGCAAGCCAGCTTCTCTCAACAAAGGGTGGCTGGACTCGAGACGCACGGGTCATACTGCCTCCCTGGCTCAGTGTCCTGCCCTCAGTACTCACGTGAGACCTTCACCATCAACTAGCTAGCACGCCTCAAAGTGCTGTCAGCACTGGAACACACTGGTGTTAAGGACATATTTTTGCCTCTTTCAACTGCCACAGATGCAAGACATTTACCTGCTATGATGAGAAATTAAGTTTCTTTCGGGGGCAAAAAGGAAGAACATTTGTTAACTGTGAAATCATCTGATCGCAAATAAAAATGAAGGTAATTGTGAAACATGGTTAATTTATCTTTCTAAAAAAATGGTAGCTGGACTGGTAGGAAGGAAAAAAAGGAAAATGCAAATCTCTTGAAGAACCACTCTGGAGGACTCCAAATCGGTATTTAAAATCCATGTTTCCAACCTATGTATTCACATCTCATTGTTAGCACAGAATTGCCCAGCTCTACATCTCAGAGCCAAATAGATTAATCTGTATTTGCTCAGCATTTTATTCCCTTGGAAGCATTCTCATATAAGCTTTCAGCAGGGCAGGATTCATTTCTCTGTCTGGGGGCCCAGCAAAGCCAAACAATGCACCTAAGATCCCACAAGCAGCAGCGAAGTAGGTACTAGAACCCAGATATGCCTATAGGCCCATCCCAGTGTCCTTCCCTCTCTAATAGACAGGACAGTGTGGTTCTCTGAAAATCACATTCTACAGTTCACTGAAAACATGTCCCTTCACTGCAGCAGCAGGAAAAAAACACACACACACATACATATTCACCAGTGGTTTAAGGTGCTGGAAAGACGCATTGGTCCTGGAGCTGTGGACAGAGAGAAGGTCTCACAAACTCTTCCAATAAATGCCACTCCTGCAATGACAAACATACAAGGCATCTGCTGTGAATCGGGCATCCTGTGGCCTCTCTCCAAGGAGGCCATCCAAATACCAATTGCCAGGCACCCTGTTTAGACTCAAAGCCTCCCTCCTCATCTTCCAGCCCCACTTCCTTCTTACCCTGACTTCGCCTAGTAGAAGCAGAACCTTCAGTTCACTGGTTGAAATGGTCCCCATTAGAATCAATGGATCTTGGACAGAAAGAAGCTCTAGAGATCATTTATAACGGATGTCGAGTGGGTCACATCTAGCCTACAGAGATATTATATGAAGCTGCAGGATATGCCTAGAAATTTGAGCCAAAACTTAAAAATCAGAGATGTCACATAAAAACCCAGACTTCGGGCTTCTCTTTAAAAAAAAAAAAAAAAAGAGGATCTGTCAAAATAGCCCATGTTCATGTCTGGAAATGATCAGCTGGTGCTAAGTAGCAGCTGCCCTTCACAGGCAGGCTTGGCTATTCCAATACGCCGCAGTCCCTACCACTCCCTATCGTCACAGAGAAAAGCTGTGGCGATCATTGTCCTTGCGTTATTTTGTTCGGGGTACAGAAATATTTCCTTCTACCTCTGATTCTAACAAAAGTAGGAACACAAAAAAGGGGCTGAGGTCTAAGAGGAAAAAAAAAATGGTACAGCACATATAGCAACCAAAGTTAGCAACCTCACTCCTGTAGACATTTGCACCCCTGAACAAGAACAACACTCCCATTTCATACAAGTGTAAGCAGAAAACTAACTTACCCACTCCCACAGTTAGCATTTGCTCTGCCTTTAGAACCTAGGTCCAATCCAAGACTCTTTTGCTATGCCCCATTGCACAGTAATCTTATATTACAAAGCAAAAAGCAAATTTTATGTGTATACATACACACACACACACACACACACGTATGTGTGTGTTTCCCTCCAAGCTAGATACTCAATTCAAGGAACTACAGTTGAAGTATCCAACCTACTCTGTACTAAAATGCTTGCCATACCTTCATTTGCCAAAGAATATAAGAGTAAGTTATATCAGGTTCCCTAAGGGCTTGTTTCCTAATGTGACATTTTCAATAAAACATTACTGCTTTAAGCACAGAAATAGTTCTCACAAATACCATAAATCCGCTACTTCAAAAGTGCTCAGTTAACGTTCCAAACTGTCTGAAACACTCCTTATGCTAGAAAAATGTCCTTTAATATGCATCTTGAATACAAGGCTATCCATAAGCTTATGTATAGGTATCAACACTGTAATAAATGAACAATGTTCAACTATAAGGTCGTGGAGGGAGTTATTTATATCGTCCCCTCAAAGCATGTATTGATTCATTCACTCAGCAGATGTTTACTGAACCCTATTATATGCCAGGCAGTGCACGAGGTGATGGATACACAAAGATGAACAGACCCAGTCCTTGCCCCTAAGTGGCTCTGTCTGGGTAAAAGATCTAGACACTCAAAGACTTCTAAAACAACGGGTAAACATAAAGATCTGGGTAGGCACAGGTGCTGTGGGAGCCCTGAGCAGGGGCTCCTAGTGCAGCTGAGGTGAAGAGATGCTTCCCAGCACGGACAGAGGCCTGAGGAAAGCCTAAAGCAGGGGTGGGAGTGGAGCAGTCGGGGGCCGAACCGAGGGAAGGAGGGAATGACAGGGACAGTGTGGGTAAAGGCGAACAATACGAACAGTCCCTCCCTCCGATTGAGTCTTGTCCAGATTTTGTATCACCTTAGGCCACCTTATGCCACCTGACCCAACATCTGCAGAGACCTGAGGCACAAGCCCCACACGTGCACCCGTGGAAGTTGATCTTGCCAAGTGCCCATATCAACAATGCCACCAAGCCTTTGTGTCGGAACCGCCATCTTCCAGTAATTCGCCAAAATGACCAACACAAAGGGAAAGAGAAGGGGCACCCACTACATGTTCTCTAGGCCTTTTAGAAAACATGGAGTTGTTCCTTTGGCCTCATACATGCGAATCTACAAGAAAGGTGATATTGTAGATATCAAGGGAATGGGCACTGTTCAAAAAGGAATGCCCCACAAGTGTCCCCATGGCAAAACTGGGAGAGTCCACAATGTTACCCAGCATGCTGTTGGCACTGTTGTAAACAAGGGCAAGATTCTTGCCAAGAGAATTAATGTGCGTATTGAGCATATTAAGCACCCTAAGAGCCGAGATAGCTTCCTGAAACGGGTGAAGGAAAATGATCAGAAAAAGAAGGAAGCCAAAGAGAAAGGGACTTGGGTTCAGCTGAAGCGCCAGCCTGCTCCACCCAGGGAAGCACACTTCGTGAGCACCAGTGGAAAGGAGCCTGAACTGTTGGAACCCATTCCCTATGAAGTCATGGCATGATAGGTGTAAAGAAAATAAAAGACCTGAACTGTTAAAAAAAAAAAAAAAAGCCACCAATTCAGGCCTGCTGCCTGGCAACGCCCACCTTTCACATCCTCAGGGCAACAAATACTGTACCAGAGTCTGCAGGACCCAAGAAACATGGGGGTAGAAACACTGAGCCTTCCAGTATTTCCAGAACTTCCATGATGTCTAAGACGAGAGTAAACAGATTTTTTTTCCTGTGCCATCACAGGACGGTCCTGCCTGCATCTCAGGATCTGGATTTCTACAGACAGAATCTACTATGTGGTCGAGCCTCAAGCAGCAAGTCTTGTGAGAAAGTGTTCCAGAATATCTGCCCATCAAAACGCCCAGGTGGAGCTCGCCTTTTCTCCACGGCCAAAAAAGGGAGGAGCCGCCAGCCCTGATCTAGGCCGAGGCAAAGCCAAGGGGCAGCATCTCTGAAAGACAAGCGTTAGGAAAGGGGCATAAAGGGGAGTGAAGACCAAATATGTGGCCATGGTTAGGGTTCAGGGTCAAGGTCCGTTCGAGAAAATAAGGAAGCATCCCTGGATCTTAACTGGTGGGCAGGTTCCCAAATCTGGCTGAAAATTAGAATCACCTGGAAAACCAGAACCCTTTCTTGGGCCTCAGACCCATTAAATCTGAATTTCTGGTTTGGAGGCACAGGAACTATTCAGGTGATTGTGATGCCTAGACTCTGATACTCATTTGGAAAAGGGTATCTTTCACCCTTTTCCAGAACACTCTTTCACCCTCCAGAACAATCTCAACATTATTAGTTCAGCATCTTTCCAGCAGGATTCAAGGATCCAGGCTTTGGGGGAGTTGCACATCCTTAGTATGTTTACCCACTCCCTAAATCACACTGTCACAACCATCACTTTACTCCTTTTTATTCTAAATAAAAATAGAAGGCCAGCAGCCAGGATGGCAACTGGGTAAGCGAAGCCAGCCTCCCTCTCTGCCCTCGTCGCTATACATCATGACCCAACGCTGGGGCATCCAGATGATCTACTGGAGTTGTCCAGCCTCAGCAGATCTGAGCCCTTGCACACCTGTGTAGGCTCACCCTGGTAGAGCAAAGGGTCGGGGAGCATCTGGTCACCAAGGTGGCCTTTGAGGAACCACTCCAAGGCACACAGCACTCTGATCAGATCCTTACTGCCCACCAAAGAGCAGGACACTGCAGGTCCATGCAATGCCTGGAAACCTGCCAAGCCAGCCGAGCACTTCCATTCCCGGATTTCCACTTGTG
Source organism: Lagenorhynchus albirostris (assembly GCF_949774975.1). NCBI lineage: Eukaryota > Metazoa > Chordata > Mammalia > Artiodactyla > Delphinidae > Lagenorhynchus > Lagenorhynchus albirostris. Next base: position 52,411,705 of record NC_083110.1, read on the forward strand.
GTCAAGAAACGACCTGAGCAATCTTGAGCAAAGAATGGCAACGTAAGTTCTGTGTACCACAAGGATGACAGATCGGAGTAAGCCGGTTCCCTGAATGGACCAGCCTCCAGAGATCTCTTCCCCGACATCACCAGATGCTACTGGGTGACCTTCAGACAGCCCAGCACCAGAGCAACCCATGGCTGACCAAGGTCAGCCTTCCTGACTGCAAGGCCCAGCAGCAATCCATAGTATTCTTCACGAGAGCAAGGAGACACTCAAGCCTCCCCTTCAACCTAAGGGCCCTCCACTTCAGCCATAATGCAAATTTGGAAGAGCACACGTGAGGCAGGAAGTCTAGGAAAAGCACAAGATACTAATTTATCCCTTCTGGGGAGAAAAGCAGTCCAATATTTCTTGCAGTACCATTATATCCTGGCCTAAAACAAGACCATTCCCTGACCCAACCCTCCAAAGGGTTGTCACAAGAGTTGTTCAAGGCCCTGCCAAGCACCCTGAACCATCACCTTCCTCATCTACATCCCCATCTCTAGCCTATCCCAAGAACACAGAACAATCCTGGATGTTGTGAAAGTCACCTTAGCCACCTTCATTCCCACTCAACATCAATCCAACAATCCAACCAGCTCTGGACCAATGGGAGCCTCTCTGGATACATGTTCTCCTAACTACCATGTATCTCTCCTTCAGAGCACAAATCACTTATTTTTACATTGTCTTCCCACTAACCTATATGTATGGACAAGGATCATGTCAACATTTGTCTTTTTGTTGTTGTTTAACCTCTTTTGTTTGCTTGACTTACAATCACTGTATCCCAATAGTGACTTCAAACCCTCTAGGTTCCTTCAAAATATACCCCAAATTTCATACCTCCCAGCTAAAAGATGACCAAGTCAACCCATTCCCTAACTACTCAGTCTTACCACTGGCCTCTGGAATCTAAGCATCCACTAATTGGTCCACTAATTTAGTGGACTATGAAGGACCCTGCTCAGAAGGCTAGTCTAGTACTGGTAAAGCACTGATCCAGTTGGACTCCCAAGGTCAGGTTCACCTGCAAAGGCCAAAGTCAGCATGAAAAAGTCTACCAGGTGATGAGGAGAGAAGAAGAGAGTCAAGATGTGTAATCTGAGGTTCCTAGTCGACCCTAACCAGGGTCTGACACTAACGCTCAACCTGATGTTCAAAGCTCCTGTACTCTGCCTGGTTTCTATCACACCGGGAATCTGATAATTCTAGTTATGAGGCATGACATGACATAACTTCAAATTTCTGGGACTGCTTGATGCCAGAGCTGTTTCCTATTACTCTTCAGCTCCTAGAAACTTCTGGGTCCCTGACCATTCCCTGGAATTCTGTTTTCATTCCCTGCCCCAACGCCTGCTACTTTGTGTGTGCCCTAACTCCACCTAACTACGCGACGTTGATGCATCCTGCCCATGGCACTCACCTAGCTCCTGGCTCTGCCCCCTCCGCACACACCCCCGCCCCCCAAAACCTGGCACATAGGAATGTCTGCTGAAGGTAACTCGACCTTACCTACCTGCTCTCCTGCCTCTCAGACTTGGCCCCTCTCTCCTTGTTCTGAGTCCAAGGCCCAACTTTCTTCCCAAGCTCATGGGAGACTCCCCTCCCTCACAAATTCCAACTCCTCCATCAACAAACCCAGACAGTCCAGGGGAGAAAAATCAATCCCCAGCTGGCCTTGAGGCTGACCAATTTGGGAAGGAAACAACTCACAATAATTATCTTTCCTTTTTGTGCAGTTTTTAAAATCACACTGCCTTTAATGCTTTAACATGACTTCACTCATGTTTTGACCTTGGAAAGCACTTCCCTATTTCTCACAGCAAATCCCACTGGGGCCGGGGCCAGAGCCAGTGCCATATCCTCAGCACCTGAACACTACTGAAGTTTCCAAGATGCTCAATGCCCAGGGGGCTCCTATGTCCAAACCCCACTCACCTCTAGTCCCACTGCCCCGCTGTCCCCCTTTCCCACCCGTTGGCAGAAGAAAGTGGATCTTCGGGATCTTTTTATAGTTCTCCCACCTACTCCACAAATTCAGTAGGAGGCAGAATGAAGTTTCCAAGTTCTCTGAATGACACAAAGCTCTTAAAGTAGAATAAAATTAGTTGAAAAATGATTTTTATCTCCTTAAAAAAAAAAAGGACACCTACTTTAAATGATTCACAGTGACTTTGTACTTTCTTCCACTGGAATATGCTTTTCTTCCTCCCAAAGGTGGTCGTACCCTCCTTTCTCCCCATCCAGTCCTAAAACAAGATACCTCCTCAGGATTCCTGTTCTGATTTGGGGGCCCCCGAGAAAAAAAAATTTTTTTTTTAAACTGAAGTACAGTTGATTTACTAACACAACATTTTGTGTTAGTTTCAGGTGTACAGCAGTGATTCAGTTATATTCTTTTGTAGATTCTTTTCCCTTTATAGGTTATTACAAACAATTGAATATAGTTCCCTGTGCTATATAGTAGGTCCTTGTTGGTTATCTATTTTATATATACTAGTGTCTATATGTTAATCCTAAACTCCTACTTTATTCCTCCCAGAAACATGGGACACTTCACGAATTTGTGTCATCCTTGTGCAGGGGCCATGCTAATCTTCTCTATATCATTCCAATTTTCTCGTGCTGAAGCAAGCACGAGAAAATCTTGACAATAAACAAGTCAGGCACTATTCCTGTCCCCTGGATGGGATAAATCAGATAAGTACAGAATCAAAGTAGTTTTTGCTGGTGGGACTAAAGTTAGGTAGTCAGGGCTGGCCTCAGTTAAGAAATGCTATTTGATCTGAGCTGTCCCTGGTGAGAATACCCCAGCCATGGCAAGAGACAGGGAAAGAGCTCTGCAGGTAGAGAGAGGAGCAAATGCAGAGACTCTCGGGGGAGGAGCCTCGGAGCCACCTACAGGGGCTACTCTTCCAACTCATCTCCAATACCCCAGCTTCCCACTGCAGCCTCCATCACCACCAATCAGCTCCCAGCTCAGCTGTGTGGCCCCACCAGGCCTAAAGTTAAAGCCTTTGCTCAGGCCGCTCCCTCTGCTGCCTCGGTACCTGTTAGCTCCCTCTTGTCCCTCAAGGCCCCCGTGGTTGGGCCCAGTGCCCTTCCCCTCTATCCCACAATCATGATATATTCTGAAGCCCTTTCTTCCGTTTGGTTCCCCCAACTGACTGTTCCTTGATCACTGGGGTCCAATCTAACTCATCCCTGTTCGTCCGGAACCTGACACATAGGTGGTACTCAGAAAAGGGACACTAACTTGAAGCACCTCACATGCACGCACAAATGAGTACATATATGAACTGGTGAAATCTGCATAAGGACTGTAGATTGCAACAGTGTCCATTTCCTGGTTTGGATGCTGTACTAGTTATGTAAGATGCCACTACTGGGGGAGGCTGAGGGAAGGACACACAGGAGGACCCTGTATCTTTTGGCGGTGGGGCAAATTCCTAGGAGTCTGTATTTCTAAGGTTAAAACTTCTTTTAAAACCCCAAAGATTTTACCTTTTAAATATTCTGATTTGTGGCTTCGCCTTAATAATTGCAAGATCTGGTGACACTGGGCCTCCGGGCCAACAGTTGGATGGGGCTGGGCAGTAGCTGTTCCCCCTTACATGGGCACATGGCGCTCAGATGCCTCTCCCGAAACACCAAGGCCAAGTGTCAGTTGCTATTTATCGTGGTGCCTGCAGTGCTTTTTGTCTTAGAAATATTGCTCTACCAAGAGTAGGAAAATGAAAGACCAAGAGGGTCTTGTATGTCCAGAAAAAAGGGAAACGGCCACATTTTTGTGAAAGTGAAAAACATTCCTGTGAGTTTCGATTTGAAATCCCCTACCCTTCACGCATGTTACCTGCTCGGCCTGAGGCATTTGAGGTTTGGACCCTGGACTGTAACTCTTTAGGACCAAATTTTTTACTCTAAGTCAGCAAATAAATTTTAAAACCAAACCACTGGAAAAGAACACAGCTTAAGCACACAGTAACCCACTCTGCCCTAAATATTTTGGTTCTTTCATCTCACCTTTCCTGAGAACACAGGATCCTGCTCTCGGCCACCAAAAGAGAAGGTGCCCCTTATGCATGATCACATCCAGATAAATAAGCAAGATCTTGTTTTTCCACTGAAACTGCAGTTCTGTTTAGCAGGGGAGGGAAAAGGCCCTCAGGGCATGCCTTCCCCGACCCTTCCCTTCACACCACTACCATCACCACCCCCCAAAAGGAACGTGCTTGGAATGCAAGTGTCCCTGAAAGGGGGTGAGGCCAAGGCACAGGACGCTGGTGAACTGCCCAGTGAACGGTTTTAGAACAGTGTTTCCAATCAGGCTACAGAGAATCACCTGGGGCTCTAGACGATGCTCCTCAGGGGACACTCTTGCAGATGGCCCAGGACTGATTCATCCTGTGGCGTTTGGAAACCATTAATTTAGAAAACTGTGACCCCCTTGCTACCCTGGGCAGTCGGCCAAGACACAGGTCTCCAGCCAAGAGATGCCAAAGCTGTGCAGTCCTGTAAGGCAGCCACTAGCCACACGTGGTCACTAAGCCCTTGCAATGTGGCTGGTGTGACTTGAGATGTACTGTAAGGGGGACATACACACTGGATTTTGAAGACTTGGTATGGGAAAAAAATGTAAAATAGCTCACTGATCTTTTTAAAAATACTGATTATATATTAAAATAATATTTTAGGTATACTGGGTTAAAAATATATAGTTAAAATTAATTTCATTTCTTTTTACCTTTTTAAGCGTGGCTACTGACATATGTGGCCCACATCTATTACACAGCCACGCTTGAGGAGACACTCAGCATTCTAGGGTGGGCGTTAACAATCCTAGTGGAAAAACATGAGGACGCTGGTCAGGCCTGTCACCTACCGAGTGCATGACCCTCAGCAGGCTCTTGAGCTCTTGGAAGCTCAGTTCCTCCCAGACACGGGCATGAGAACACCCAGCACGCTGGGCCGAGGGGAGCATAATTAGTAACTGGAAGAACCAGGCTGACATCTTCCCGAAGCTGGTACTCAACACCCGTGACCTTCCTCGCCCTCCTCCTTCCCTGACTGCTTGAAGTCCGTAAAATTTGAACCCAGGATCTCCTGGCATCAAATTTACTAACCACAGTGTGCAGAACTGGGCCGTGACTGCAGATGGACGGCACAGAGGGTCTCCATCCAGAGGGTACAAAGGAATCACCTGAGGAGCCCTAACCCCGCCCCCCCCAACCAGGGATTCTGACTGTCCACTTGGTGTGGGACCAGGTAGGCACATTGCTCATAAGAACCTTGGAACATTCTGGTGCCCATGGCCTAGGATTCCCTCTGAGAAACTGACATGGCTGAGGAACTGTGACCAAAACCATTAGGGCTGCCTTGGGACTTCCCCAGCCTACAGTCAGCAGGCCAGCCTGAACAAGGCAGGTGTGGCTCACGGAGAGGCCAGGAGCTGACCAGGGCCCTTCCCCAGCAGAGGGCTACTTTCCTGACATCTTGTAAAGCTAGGTGGGAAATGACTGTCTGCCCTGGATGTTGTTTCAAAAGGTGGCTGACACTTCCTACCTTCACACAAGGCCCCTTAAGAGGATCTAAAAGTACAATTTCAAAGTACTTGGCAATTGGGCTGAAAAGACTAGGCTGCTTGGCACTCCCACCAGCAACATACAAGAGGGTCCAGGACAGGTCCTCTTTCTGCCCTTGCCTGGTACCCAAAACACCAACGCTTGCCTGAACTTTCTGGATGTCAGGCCAATCCTTCAGGCTCTCCTGCAGAAGTGTTTCTCCTGCTTTCCAAGGAGCCCAGAAAGAGGCCAGGACTGCCATGGACAGACCTGCAAGTTCCAGTAGCCTGTTTATTCTTCTGGGGCCTTCAACCAGTGAAAGAAGTCATCTTACCAAACACGAATGCTAGATAGGCAGAGTGCACAGATCAATCCAACCCCAGGAGGCACACCGGCAGAAGACAGAACTTTATCTCGACCAGTCATTGCTCCTTCCCTTGGGTTTAAAACCTTCTCTGTGCTAAGCCATCTCCATCTCAAACCAGTACAAAAGAGCAATTTCCCGGAGAACAAAAATTTAAATATCCTTCCCAGTATTTCTGTCAGTAAAATATGATCACGAAACTCAACCTATTCTTCCTTCTTAGGGCAAATCTATGAAAAAAATACAGTGTGAACGGATCACTACATTTTCTCCACCGAGTCTGAACTGCCTCATATTTTTTTGGAAATTGGGTACAAAGTGAATAAGTACCAAATCTGAGAACTCCAATATATTTTTTATTTTTAATGCAGGAAAATGATCTGGGGTTTGTTCATAGTAATAAAAACTACAAGCTGACTCTGGCGCATCAGCCCTGGGCCCCTGGACCCCAACCACAGAGTATTCTTCCAAATCACCCCCCACACACCAGAAGTCTGCTTCTCGCATTCTTCTGCCCCACAGTTGGCCTCTGTCTCCCAGCTAGAACATGCCAGAGTAGCATGAACATAACTGAGTCCCCATGTAGCCCTGTCTTCACTTGGGAACCATGTAAGCAAACAATCCAGCCCAAACATAAAACGCAAAATGTTACTGATCTCTTGAACACCAATGGGAAGGAATTAAATTCTTTTTTTTTTTTTTTTTTTTTTTTTTTTTTGCGGTACGCGGGCCTCTCACTGTTGTGGCCTCTCCTGTTGCGGAGCACAGACTCCAGACGCGCAGGCTCAGCGGCCATGGCTCACGGGCCCAGCCGCTCCGCGGCATGTGGGATCCTCCCAGACCAGGGCACGAACCCATGTCCCCTGCATTGGCAGGCGGACTCTCGACCACTGCGCCACCAGGGAAGCCCAGGAATTAAATTCTTAATGCATTGGGAGCTGTCTTTAAAACCCCTGCTCCTTCTCTACCACTTGCTATCCCATACAGAGAGAGCAGCTATCCCTCTAAAGGCTCTTCTCTTCAGCTTCCCACTCTCCCCAACTCCCAGCTCATACACACTTTCCCTCTCCTTTCCTTTAGCCTCTGTTCCTTCTTCTCACACACAAGTATTGGGTCTTTTCAGATATAAATACAGCCCCTCCTTACCTGCATTCACATATCCACACTCACACAAACTCTGACCCGCCCTCCAGCTCATCCTCCACTCATTGCCTCTATATAGAAAAGGACCAGGAACTGAGCTAACCAAGAGAAAATTCTCCTTTAAAGGTAGGGTAACTGGGAAAGCTGAGTAATAGACAACAATTACGTTTAACAGAGAGAAGAGGAGAAAGTCTATAAACACGGTGCCATGTGGCAAAGGGATAGAGTTAAACGTCACCACTCAGATCAGACAAGATGCTCTTTATACCCAGATTATACCGCTGCTGGAGAGACAGCCCCAGCACAGCCATGAAGAAGCCAACACATCTTGGCTTCCAAGAGCTTCCGGTAACACACTGGCTGTGAATATCCATCACTACATTAATGGGATAAAGTAGCATATGGAGAGGGCTATTTCCTAGGTCTCTGTCCACAGCAGAGATTCATCCTGGTGCTTGGAGAGGTCACAATGATCTGAATACGTGGAACAGTGGGCCTAGCACCATAAAGGACTTCTGAGATGGCTCTGCTTATGCAATGGCCTTGTTCCTTTGTTCATCACACACAGGGACAGTGAGGAGGAAGAGGGAGAAACTATGATGAGAATGACCCAGCCTCTGCTTTCAAGGACGCAAGTACAGGCCATAAGAGCCATACAAGGTAAAAACTGATGAAAAGTTATGTCTGCTTGTGAAGGAAGTTAAGAGGAGAGATAAGGGACAGCTGCAGGGCACAAGTGAAAGAATGCCAAACTGATTCACCTTGTTATAAAGCAGAAACTAACACACCATTGTAAAGCAATTATACTCCAATAAAGATGTTTAAAAAAAGAATGCCAACCTACATGCTGGCTCTACCAAGAATGGCCTTAGGCAAGTTGCTATTCCTCTCTGAGCCTATTTCCATGCCTGTAAAATGAGAAGGCTGGCCATAGGTGATCAGAGTTCCTCTCCAGCACTGATATTCCACAGCTCTCTGATTTTAAGGATACCTGCAGTGGGGGTCATGAACAGGTGGAGAACAGAATAGAAAGGCAGACAGGAGGAGTACAAACGATCCGAAAATCTTAATTATGATGATCACTATCGCTCTATGAAAATACTCACTGTACCTTCTAAAGCTACAGTTGTCAAGCGTGGCCAGACTTACAGGTAGGTTTCTGGCCCATTAATCTTAATACCAAAACAGCATGCACAGTGTACTTGGAGCAGGCCATTTGCTTATGAACACACATTAAGGGCAGGGCCTTCCTCCCACAGTGCTGAGACCCTTCCTCATCCTAATGAAGGCCAGAGTTCAAACTCCCTGGTTTGCAAATGAGCAGAGAGACTCGGAGAGCCTGAATGACCCCCCAAGTCACACAGCTTGGACGGGCAGAACCAGGGGGGAAGCCCAGATTGTCTGACTCCCCACCTACTGATAAATGCAGATGAGATAACTGTGTGGGAGCCCTGCAAAGCTTGGACACTTAGAAACTCCACGCAGATGCACCTAACTGGTCCAAAAGGATGGGGGAGGATTCTGTAAAAGGGGAGCCAAGAGCAGCCTCCCCTTCCTCCACCACCTTGACAAGCAGGTTCATCACCAGCTCTGGGGGTTGGTATCTACCTAATACCCCGTTACATGTACACGTTCCCATCTCTAAGCAATGCAGGTGGTGGCCTGTACTCTAGAACTGAGGTACTCCAGGTCCTGGGGTGCAACTGAAATCCTATGTAAAGACCCAACCACTTTCTAAATGCATATCCACAGGGAAGTCATTAAACATCTCAGGGCTTCAGTTTCCTCATTTGTAGAATAGGGATAACAACACTCCACACCTCACAGGGTTATGAGGAAGATTAAAAGAGGTAATACATGTAAGTGCTTAGCACAATGCCTACAACATAAATGTTGTATCACTGCACTTTTTCTGGGGAGGAGTCCAGACACCTGGGATGCACGGGCTCGGCCGCAGTGCCAGAAGCCCTCCTCCTGCACCCTGATGGGCCCGGATAGGGCGTTTATTCCTGAATGTGTGGCAATTGGAGCTGGGATCTGGTTCTGTCCTTTTTAATTTCCCACTGTTAGGGTGGGGTCTTAAGGGATCCAAGGAGGCATTTCTCAGCCACAGAAATGCCTATTTAGTGCCTCCAGTGCAATTCACCAGAGTTCTTTTTCTCCTGCTCTCCAGCAGAGAAAGCCTCAAACCCCTTCCTTCTGGAAGTGAGGATGCTAGAGGAGGTGCTTCCCTTCCCACAGGATGACCTCAGTTCCATTCCAAGGATAGCATGTGGAACGTGGTCTACGTTAACTTTTATTGGGTCATAGATCCCTTTGAGAATCTAATGAAAACTTTGTGGATTCTTCCCCTACTGGGGAACTGTGAAGAGAGAATCAACTAATTCCAGGTACACAACAAGGTGATGTGTTGGGCTGTGAAGAAGATCCGAAGCTGAGGTCTTGGTCTGTAAAGAAAGGATTAAAGAGGAAAGAGATTAAAGGAAGGTGTAAGAGATGGGAAGCAACTCAAGTCCTGGCTTTGCTGTTCTTTGGCCTCATGACCTTGGACAAATTACTCAACCTCTGAGTCTCAGCTTCCCCATCAGTAAAATGCGGGGGCTAATTAGCAGTCCTTGCTTCACAGAGGAAGAATTATGAGGGTCAAATGAGATCATCTATGTAGACATTTAACATGTATCTGGTACACCTTAAGCACGAACTCAACTGATACCAACTATTATTACCATGATGAGGATGATGAAGGATGAGGCAGAGAAAGGTTAGCACAGCCATGAAGCCTTACTGTACTACTGGTTTTGTGGTTTTTTAGATGTTGCATTTAAAAACAAAATCAAGGCAGGTTTGTTGGGGAGAAATACCAGTACCAGAGGGAATACAGGGTCTTGAGCCCAAAATACAGAAGAGCTCTAATTGTAGAACCCCAACCTTGGGTCCTCAGCTCCGAAACTCCCACCTCAGGTAGCAATGAAGGTGGAGAACATAGATGAGTGCCTAACAAAGGGCCAACTCAAATATCACATGTCTCTACCCTCAGCTGGAACAGCGTCAACTCCATAAAGTAACCCAGTAACTCTCCAATAGGCAGTTAGTCTTTGACTGATCAACAACGGAGGAATTACTATTTAACAAATACAATGTTGGGTTAGATGAAATCTTTCAAAGCAAGGGGCATTTAGAAGAAAAATAAATACATATAAAAATAAAAGAGGCATTTCTGATGGTAAAAAAGACTGGCAATAACAGTTCCCATGGCAGCCCTGGCTCCCAACATCCCTATGTTCCAATCTGTTATCCCCTCCTGTATCCTCCACCTTGTTACCTCATTGGCAGATTAAGAATAAGTTTGGAAGCAGCCATGCTTTCCCAAATAATTTCCTCTAATATAAAAGTAATACATGTTCGTCATATAAAGCTGGGAAAACAAAGGAAATCTCAAAGGAAATGATAATCCAACCATGTTGATTTATTGCTGCCAGTTGCTCTAAGTCAAATAGTTTTTATTTATTTAAAGAATTATGTCACATGGCTTTCCTAAAATGACCAGCATTTCTGAAGATTCAGTAAAAGCAGTAAGAATCAAGAAAAGTTGAGAACTGGTTGACGAAAGGGAGACAAGTGCACGTGCACACACGCACACACACGTGTGCAGGGCTTGCCTCTCAGAGGCCTCTTGAACTCACAATACAGGATGGTCACTATGGCCACCCCTGAGCTAAGAAATTTAAACTTAGAGGATCAAAAAAGAACTCCACCCATTAAAACAATGCTGTTTAAGTATCAAAAAGTCTAGCATTTCAGAAGAGTGTTTTAAGTACACATTTTAAAAAACCCAAAGCCTACGATGTGTTCCTTGGCACGAATCTGGGTCAGTTCCTGGTGGGGCTCCAGGGTAGAATTTCAAAAGAGATGTAATTATTCCCCATGTCACTGATACCATTCTATCAGATGCAAATAAATCAAAATCATAACGATAAAGAAAAACAAAACTGAACCTCTCTGGCAACACACTCGGTGCTTAGAAAACATGAGTTTTTACCAGCATCTTTTATGGCTGCCTCTTAAAACCATTTTTGATACCACTTAGGCCAGAAAAACAGGAAGAATAATTTGTTGACTAGTTTCAAGGCTGTCCTCATCTGTTTAGTGGAGGGGCATCCCAGACAAGGATGTCCGTTCAGCAGGAAAGAACTTTCCAAGAGATGAGCACCCATCACTGGAAAAGGGTGGCTCCTTCAGTGAGAGTCTCACTGCCGGAGGTATGCAAGCAGAGTTATACAAACCATGTGGCTTCCAAGGTCCCTCACAACTTTAAAATTCAGCCTTCATTTCAGAAGGTGCTGCCCTGTTGCCTTCCCTCATTCCTCATTAACGAGAAAGATGGCAAGATCACTGGCATGAGTTCCAGTGAAGTCTTCTCCAGAACTCAGAAGGGCCACAGATAGAGGCAAAGGGCAAGAGATGGGAGTCACTCCTGAGCCTGGAGGAGACAGGTAAGCCCAGAAGCACGTCCTCTAGGAATGGACAAAGAATTCAGAGATGTCTGTGGGTGGCTCTGGAAACAAAGTGGAATGCTGAGACTCGGAGTAGAGTCCACATGCCCTATCCTGAGACTGGACTGCAGCAGCTTTTCTGGAAAAGGTGGCACTTTTAGGATTTAATACAGATCCCTCTGGGTCCCCAAGACACAAGCAGCTCTGCCACTTTCCCACAAACCCTGGACATCACCGGTCAAATATAAGCAGAAGCCATCTCCTTAAGAGCGTCCTGGAGCTGAGAGGTCAAGAAAGGGGCCGCCTCCTAGGACACCCAAGATAACCAAGTCCAGCAAACAATGGCCTGCAATTAACTGGGACAGTGTACTTTTTCTACATTCTACGATAGAGGCAAAGGACAACAAAATAAGTTGACATTTGGTCCCAAAAAACCATATCCAGAAGACGTCCTAATTCAATCCAGCTTCTAACAGGCCCTTGGTTATGGTTGGTCCACAGAGCTAGTAACAACACACGGTCTAATTCAAACCTACAGCTTAGAATTTTGGACAGACTTTAAAGTCTTATTGGCAAGATCACAAAAGACCAAAAGATGTGCATGTTATTCCACGTAGGGACCCCCATGTCCCTCTAGGATAAGGCATGACACTCCTGACTTCTGCAGAAGACAGGATTTTTCTTCCTCCAAAGATAAGGGGGTTGGGGCACAGCCCACGGGGAGGGGCAGGAGAGCAAAATCCTCAGGAGGAGCCAATAGATAATACCCCAGAGTAGGGAAACATGCAAGCTATTGAAAAACGTGTAAGTAAACACCAAAAGAATCAGCTATGATTTTTAAGTGACTGCCACAGGGGATGGCAGGTAGGGGGAGGGGAGGCAGGAGAGGGTGTTCCTGGAGAACTGTTTGATTCTTGAAACTATATGCATGTGTAAATTTGATAAAAACTACAAATTGGAGATGGAGTTCGGAAAAACGATATACACACTGGGGATGCTGCTGCCGCCACCCCTCCCCCCAGCAACCTGCACGGAAGCGAAGTTGCCCAGGCTTGTTGGGGCAACCTTCTTAACGCGAACGCTGGTGTGACACGTGAACCATGGTTCCCACTCTGCGGCGAGCAGATGGCATGCCAGTTAGCTCTGGAAGCTCGACTGCCAGCAGAGCCAGCTGTTTTCTCTTTTTCCTTTGCAAGTCCAGAAAAGTTTATTGGTGTTGTTACCTTTTCAGAACATTGTCAATAATTAGCCTTACTACATAACTCTCTGCAGTATGGACTAGCATTCTGGGAAAGTCGAGAAAATTTCCCCAACATTGCTGATTTCATACAGCATTACATTCAGTCTTCACGTCTCCAGAGGCTCCTCTTGGCTGTGAGAATTTCTCATACTTCCCTCATTTTTGATGACCTTGACAATGTTGAGGAGCACTGCCCCGTTCTAAAGCCTCAGAGTCTTCTGCTTCAGCTGGGAGACAGGGAAAGAGACAGTGGAGCAGCCACTTCACATTCATGAAAACCCCGGCTTAGAGGAGCTGTCCATCCTTTTGTATTTCTGGTATGGAGCGATGGAGATCTCCTCTAGCACCCAGTGCTAAGGCAACATTTCCAATTTGAATATTCCATTGGTCAGGCTGCTGCAGGCGGCCCAGCTTTAGGAAGACCAGCTGGGTGGCTGATAAAGTCTTGGTGCTCCAGCCAGGTGTCAGGCCTGTGCCTCTGAGGTGGGAGAACAGAGTTCAAGACATTGATATTTCGTGGGGCCAGGAGGTCCCTGGTGGACCAAACAGCAAAAGCTCTCTCAGAGATCTCCATTTCAATGATAAGACCCAGCTGCACTCAACGATCAGCAAGCTACAGCGCTGGACACCCTATGCCAAACAACTAGCAAGAGAGGAACACAACCCCACCCATTAGCAGAGAGGCTGCCTAAAATCATAAGGTCACACACCCCCCAAAATACACCACCAGACGGAGTCCTGCCCATCAGAAAGACAAGATCCAGCCTCATCCACCAGAACACAGGCACCAGTCCTCTCCACCAGGAAGGCTACACAACCCACTGAACCAACCTTACCCACGAGGGGCAGACACCAAAAACAACAGGAACTACGAACGTGCAGCCTGCAGAAAGGAGAACTCAAACACAGTAAGTTAAGCAAAATGAGAAGACAAAGAAATACACAGCAGATGAAGCAGCAAAGTAAAAACCCACCAGACCAAACAAATGAAGAGGAAACAGGCAGTCTACCTGAAAAAGAATTCAGATTAATGATAGTAAAGTGATCCAAAATCTCGGAAACAGAATGGAGAAAACACAAGAAACGTTTAACAAGGACCTAGAAGAACTAAAGGGCAAACAAACAACGCTGAACAACACAATAAATGAAATTTAAAATTCTCTAGAAGAAATCAATAGCAGAATAGCTGAGGCAGAAGAATGGATAAGTGACCTGGAAGATAAAATAGTGGAAATAACTACTGCACAGCAGAATAAAGAAAAAAGAATGAAAAGAACTGAAGACAGTCTCAAAGACCTCTGGGACAACATTAAGTGCACCAACATTCAAATTATTGGGGTTCCAGAAGAAGAAGAGAAAAAGAAAGGGACTGAGAAAATATTTGAAGAGATTATAGTTGAAAACTTCCCTAATATGGGAAAAGAAATAGTCAAGTCCAAGAAGCGCAGAGTCCCATACAGGATAAATCCAAGGAGAAACAGGCCAAGACACATATTAATCAAACTATCAAAAATTAAAGACAAAGAAACAATATTAAAAGCAGCAAGGGAAAAACAACAAATAAAATACAAGGGAATCCCCATAAGGTTAACAGCTGATCTTTCAGCAGAAACTCTGCAAGCCAGAAGGGTGTGGCAGGACATACTTAAACTGATGAATGGGGAAAATCTACAACCAAAATTACTCTACCCAGCAAGGATGTCATTCAGATTTGATGGAGAAATTAAAACCTTTACAGACAAACAAAAGCTAAGAGAATTCAGCACCACCAAACCAGCTTTACAACAAATGCTAAAGGAACTTCTCTAGGCAGGAAACACAAGAGAAGGAAAAGATCTACAATAAAAAACCCAAAACAATTAAGAAAATGGGAATAGGAGCACACATACCCATAACTACCTTAAATGTAAATGCTCCAACCAAAAGACATAGACTAGCTGAATGGATACAAAAACAAGACACATATATATGCTGTCTACAAGAGACCCACTTCAGACCTAGGGACACATACAGACTGAAAGTGAGGGGATGGAAAAAGATATTCCATGCAAATGGAAATCAAAAGAAAGCTGGAGTAGCAATTCCTATATCAGACAAAAAGGACTTTAAAATAAAGACTATTACCAGAGACAAAGAAGGACATTACATAATGATCAAGGGATCAATCCAACAAGAAGATATAACAATTGTAAATAATTAAGTGCCCAACATAGGAGCACCTCAATACATAAGGCAAATGCTAACAGCCATAAAAGGGGAAATCGACAGTAACACAATCATAGTAGGGGACGTTAACACCCCGTTTCACCAATGGACAGATCAACCAAAATGAAAATAAATAAGGAAACACAAGCTTTAAATGATACATTAAACAAGATGGACTTAATTGATATTTATAGGACATTCCATCCAAAAACAATAGAATACACATTCTTCTCAAGTGCTCATGGAACATTCTCCAGGATAGATCATATCTCGGGTCACAAATCAAGCCTTGGTAAATTTAAGAAAACTGAAATCGTATCAAGTATCTTTTCCAACCACAGTGCTATGAGAGTAGGTATCAATTACAGGAATAAATCTGTAAAAAAATACAAGCACATGGAGGCTAAACAATACACTACTAAATAACCAAGAGATCACTGAAGAAATCAAAGAGGAAATCAAAAAATACCTAGAAACAAATGACAATGAAAATATAACAACCCAAAACTTATGGGATGCAGCAGAAGCAGTTCTAAGAGGGAGGTTTATAGCAATATAATCCTACCTCATGAAACAAGAAACATCTCAAATAAACAATCTAACCTTACATCTAAAGCAATTAGAGAAAGAAAAAAAAAAAACCCAAAGTTAGCAGAAGGAAAGAAATCATAAAGATCAGATCAGAAATAAATGAAATGAAGGAAACAATAGCTAAGTTCAGTAAAACTAAAAGATGGACTTCCCTGGTGGCACAGTGGTTAAGAATCCGCCTTCCAATGCAGGGGACACAGGTTCCAGCCCTGGTCCGGGAAGATCCCACATGCTGCGGAGCAACTAAGCCCGTGCACCACAACTACTGAGCCTGGCGCTCTAGAGCCCATAAGTCACAACTAGTGAAGCCCACACACCTAGAGCCCATGCTCCACAACAAGAGAAGCCACCACAATGAGAAACCTGCACACCACAACAAAGAGTAGCCCCCACTCAAAGCAACTACAGAAAGCCTGCACACAGCAATGAAGACCCAACACAGCCAAAAGTAAATTAAAAAAAAAAAAATCTTCCAACAAACAAAAGCCCAGGACCAGATGGTTTCACAGGCGAATTCTATCAAACATTTAGAGAAGAGCTAACACCTACCCTTCTCAAACTCTTCCAAAATATAGCAGAGGGAGGAACACTCCCAAACTCATTCTACGAGGCCACCGTCACCCTGATACCAAAACCAGACAAAGATGTCACAAAAAAAGAAAACTACTGACCAACATCACTGATGAACATAGATGCAAAAATCCTCAACAAAATACTAGCAAACAGAATCCAACAGCACATGAAAAGGATCATACACCATGATCAAGTGGGGTTTAACCCAGGAATGCGAGAATTCTTCAATATACGCAAATCAATGTAATAAATCATATTAACAAACTGAAGGAGAAAAACCATATGATCATATCGATAGATGCAGAAAAAGCTTTTGACAAAATTCAACACCCATTTATAATAAAAACTCTCCAGAAGGTAGGCATAGAGGAAACATACCTCAACACAATAAAGGCCATATATGACAAACCCACAGCCAACACTGTTCTCAATGGTGAAAAACTAAAACCATTTCCACTAAGATCAGGAAAAAGACAAGGTTGCCCACTCTCACCACTATTATTCAACATACTTTTGGAATTTTTAGCCACAGCAATCAGAGAAAAAAAGGAAATAAAAGGAATCCAAATCGGAAAAGAAGAAATAAAACTGTCACTGTATGCAGATGACATGATACTACACAGAGAGAATTCCAAAGATGCTACCAGAAAACTACTAGAGCTAACCAATGAATTTGGTAAAGTAGCAGGATATAAAATTAATGCACAGAAATCTCCTGCATTCCTATACACTAATGATGAAAAACCTGAAAGAGAAATTAAGGAAACACCCCCATTTACCACTGCAACAAAAAGAATAAAATACCTAGGAATAAACCTACCTAAGGAGACAAAAGACCTGTATGCAGAAAACTATAAGACACTGCTGAAAGAAATTAAAGATGATATAAACAGATTGAGTGATACACCATGTTCTTAGATTGGAAGAATCAACACTGTGAAAATGACTATACTACCCAAAGCAATCTACAGATTCAATGCAATCCCTATCAAACTACCAATGGCATTTTTCACAGAACTAGAACAAAAAATTTCACAATTTGTATAGAAACACAAAAGACCAAAGAAAACTAAGCCAAAGCAATCTTGATAAAGAAAAACGGAGCTGGAGGAATCAGGCTCCCTGACTGCAGACTATACTACAAAGCTACAGTAATCAAGACAGTATGGTACTGGCACAAAAACAGAAATATAGATCAATGGAACAGGATAGAAAGCCCAGAGATAAACCCACGTACATATGGTCATCTTATTTTTGATAAAGGAGGCAAGAATATACAATGGAGAAAAGACAGTCTCTTCAATAAGTGGTGCTGGGAAAACTGGACAGCTACATGTAAAAGAATGAAATTAGAGCACTCCCTAACACCGTACACAAAAATAAACTCAAAGTGGATCAAAGACCTAAATTTAAGGCCAGACACTATAAAACTCTTAGAGGAAGGAAAACATAGGCAGAACACTCTATGACATAAATCACAGCAAGATCCTTTTTGACCCACCTCCTAGAGAAATGGAAATAAAAACAAAAATAAACAAATGGGACCTAATGAAACTTCAAAGCTTTTGCACAGCAGAGGAAACCATAAACAAGATGAAAAGACAACTCTCAGAATGGGAGAAAATATTTGCAAACGAATCAAGTGACAAGGGATTTATCTCCAAAATATACAGGCAGCTCATGCAGCCCAATATCAAAAAAACAAACAACCCAATCCAAAAATGGGCAGAAGATCTAAATAGATACTTCTCCAAAGAAGATATACAGATTGCCAACAAACACATGAAAGAATGCTCAACATCACTAATCATTAGAGAAATGCAAATCAAAACTACAGTCAGGTATCACCTCACACCAGTCAGAATAGCCATCATGAAAAAATCTACAAACAATAAATTCTGGAGAGGGTGTGGAGAAAAGGTAACCCTCTTGAACTGTTGGTGGGAATGTAAATTGATACAGCCACTATGGAGAACAGTATGGAAGTTCCTTAAAAAACTAAAAACAGAACTACCATATGACCCAGCAATCCCACTACTGGGCATATACCCTCAGAAAACCATCATTCAAAAAGAATCATGTGGGGCTTCTCTGGTGGTGCAGTGGTTGAGAGTCCGCCTGCCGATGCAGGGCACATGGGTTCGTGCCCCGGTCTGGGAAGACCCCACATGCCGCGGAGCGGCTGGGCCCGTGAGCCATGGCCACTGAGCCTGCGCGTCCGGAGCCTGTGCTCCGCAACGGGAGAGGCCACAACAGTGAGAGGCCCACGTACCGCAAAAAAAAAAAAGAACACAAAGTATTCCATTCATCCATTTTCTAAGGTCCCCGTACCTTTTTTTTTTTTAAACAAAACAAAACAAAACAAGGCAGCTGTAGCCCCAGGGCGCATGGCCTGACTAGGAAACCCTCAGAAATAAGAGCTCTGACCCATGCCTGGAAAAGTCAGTATAGACGTAGAAGAGGCCTTGTGTGGGCAAGGGGATGGTTTCCCAGAGAGGCCAGGGAGGAGGACTGAAGTCAAAGCCAACTCACACTTCCCCTGGGGACCTGCAGGAGGAAGGGTCATGCCCGCAGCCCAGCACCGCCTCCAGTGGGGGCATCAGTAGATCCAGAAGGCAAACCTATAACTATCAGGGCATCGAGCTAAACCACCACCTACTCCTCCATCCCTCTGAGAAGGACCTGCCTCTTTTTCTCATCATCCAAAATGTCTTCAGTCTTTTTTCCCCTGCAAGAGCTTCTTCTAAAATCAGGTTACCACCCCCCCATCCTATACCTATAGGACTTTTGTAACCCAGATGTTGGATACATCTTAAAAGAACTTTCTGGGTCCCGATCACTCTTTGAAATATAAGTTCTCTCTTCCAGCCCTCAGAGATCTGCATACTTCCCATGGCTGACTTCCACAGCTCCAAGTGTCTGATAAAAAAATATTTGACCAGGACAGGCCTAGGCACAATCCTAGGTCTGCCACAGAGGCTTCCCACACAGAAAATACAAATCTGAGCTGGTAATCCAGCCAGCAGTGAATCCACTGGAGGCCTTATCACCCAGCCCTCACTTCCCGTTTTAGCTTTAGGCTCCTAATGGGATCCTTCCCCTTAGATGCTTCCCTGAGATCACACATGGGTCATGTACCCAATAGATACAGTATCTACTGCACTTCCCTGAGTTCATGTCAAGAAAGGAGTATATTCTGTTTGACAGGCTTGCACAACTCATACTGGTTCTTAATCACTGGTGCATTCTTCTTGGTAACAGTACCAAGCCATTTTCCCTATGAAGATACATGAAAAAAATTTTAAAGGAAGAAAAGAGCGTAAATGAGGGAGCTCTGCCTTCCCCAAGTATCTCTTGAAGAAAGTCAGGCAATTGCTCCGTTTCTGAGAAATAAACCAGTCAATTCCCATACAGTAAGTTTTCTGCAAATGATATAGGAAACTGGGAGAGGGGGTGTGGAGGGGCGACTAAAACGGGCAGTTCAGTTCTCAAAGAGCAGCAAGGTAAGTTTTTATACAGTGGCAAATGTTCCTTTTGGACTGGCTTCAAACCTGTGTGTGGGCCGATTCTCTGAAATAAACAAAATTCTCTTGTATAACAGAGGTTATGAGGTGACTAAGAGGGTGAGGATTCTGGTGGAAAAGAAGTCACCCCCAAATCACCTTTGACTAGGATCAGTTCTTCTGCCTGCATTGGGTCTTGACTCGGCAAAACCTGACCAGTGACGGACAGCCGTATCAAAGGGTCCATGTAACCCTGGACGGATGGATATATGCCCCAGCTTAAGTCCAAGGACAACCCGACTGGTCCAGCTTTTGAGAGCCCTGAAACGCCCTGATCCACACAGCGAGAGCTGGAATGCCAACCCTGGCTCCAGTCAGATCCCATGCACTGCCAAGGGAGGCATGATGTCCCGAACAGCAGTTGGCCCAACACGTGAGCGGGAGGTGCAGCTGCCGAGCTTTCATGTTTACCAGGAAGAAAGAATGTTGATTTTGCAGATTTTTGATAATGTTTTCACAGCCAGTGTTATTCCCAGCCCATTTGAAAATGCAATCTGAATACCAACCCTTTCCTCATCGGTCTCCTCGAACTTAAATGGTTCCATCGGCCTCAGCCCTGGAAACCCTTCTTTCTCTACCGGCCACATTTCAGTTTGGCCAAGTGGAGGAGCGGAGGGAAACCAGGATCTCTGCAATGGCAGTTCAGGGTATGGAGAAGAATATTAAATCCAGAAGTGGGGTACTTGGGCTTAAGACCCTGGCAGCACATGGCTGCGAGATCTCTGTGGGCCAGTTAGGCTCTCCAGGAAGGACTCTCACAGCTCTGTCTTTGGGTCTGTGGTTCTACTGAATCGATTCCATGTTCTCGCTTTAAATTGAGTAACCCAAATGCAATAAGCCACAGATTAAAAAGGACTAGAATGAACCGAGAAGTTACTTTAGACTGAGAGCAAAAATTGGCCAAGCACCCAGCCATCTTGCCGGAGGGATCGGGCATGACACCACAGAAGTGATCCAGACTAGAAGAGCCCTTTACAAAATGCTGAGAGTTTGCCCAGACCCTTTTGAAAACTGGGGTTTTTAGCCGGTTCCTGAATTTTCCTCTCCACAATCTTGAACATTGACTATTATGTGGAAAAAACAAGAAACAAGCAACATTTAAGGGGACAGAAGTATACCCTTGGGAGACACAGGAAGAATGGTGTCTGAAGTAAGGGCTGCTTCTCTTCTCCCTCATACACAAAAACTCATACACGCTCAACTAGCCTTATGAGTAATACGCCGCCTTGGTGGATGCCCAGCTGACTCTGTCATAGCCAGGAGCCTCTGCCAACCACTGATGCAGTGGAAGAGTTGTCTGACCAGCTCCCTTCCTGATGCTGGTCTATTTTGGGTGAAAACCTTGGTCTTCAGTTGCCTTGGGCTCTTTCCTTGGAAGTACTATTTGGTGACGGTAATCCTCAAGGGCCTGTACTAAAAATGACTTTCCAGCTAAGAGACACAGTAGAGATCAAGCCAGTTTTAGACCCTTACTGTCATGGTTTTGAGATCTGTGTAAGGATCAAGCAGTGGCCAGCCCAGCCCAATCCAGCCCAGAAACATCATGGTAAACCTACCTATCCCACCATTAGACATCTGTATGCCCAGCACCACGCAGACGTCTTAACTTCGAGGACGCTTACAATATAGTTTGAGATAAAAATCAGCCCAGTGACAGTTAGTCAGCCAGCCATATAAAGGAAAAGAAAAATCTTAAAAACCATTTTCAGTCACAAAAAGTTGTGAGAATGGAGCAAATATGGGCTGCAAAGGTCACCCAGACCTTGCACTGGGAAATACACTCCAGGTGAAAGACCTCTTTTAGAGGGCAAAACAGATACCCTGAGGTTTTCTTCTCAGAGAAACCAAAGGTCAGGTCATCTGTTGGTCGACCAAGAAAGTAACCATTAAGCAAACCCCCTCCCCTTCCAGCCCCACGGCTTTGTCTCCCTCGGGGCTGGAATACAGATTCCAAGGTGGGAGACTCTAAGCGGGACAGATGACCAAGCAGGGGCTCTGGGGTGGTCAGTGTAAAAGTGGTGCTCACCACATGCTAGCAGACTGAAAAGCAAGTCAAAGTCTCTTTAGTTATTTCCCTAAGTATGGTTTTCAGATTCTGGCATCAGAACCCCTACAATCTCTCTAGACCTGAGAAATCAGAATCTTTGAGGGCATGGCCAGGGAATCTCTGTCTTTAACCCGTTACTCAATGTGACCCCAAAAATGTGAGAACTACTGCTAGCCTGTTCCGGCCTGTCCTCTTCTGACATGGGGGTAACTAGGAAAAGGTTGGGTGCCTCAATGAGGAAAGAGATTTAAGCAGAAACCACACATGTGAAGAGAGAGAAGAAAGAGGCTGGAACAATCAGTGGGAAATCTCTTAGCACGAGAGAGAATGTGATGATGACCACCCAGCCCAACACCGAGACTCTCGCTCCACTGCAACCTTGGAAGATCAGAAGAAAGGTGGTTTCTTTACAGGAGCCAAAGAGGGCTTGAGTTTGAGTGGATCTGGGCCAGCCCCAAGAATGGAGGAGTTCAGGAATTCCCCGGAGATCCAGTGGTTAGAACTCAGCACTTTCACTGCCGGGGCCCGGGTTTGATCCCTGGTTGGGGAACTAAGATCCCACAAGCTGCACAGAGCAGCCAAAAAAATAAGTAAATAAAAAATTAAAAAAAAAAAAAAGAATGGAGGAGTTCACCAATGTGGATGGGACTGTCCAAGTTTGGCCCAAAGCCCCCTGCAATAGGTTCCTTCTGTCCCCCGCACCACAGCCCTGAGAAGTGGTGACTACCAAGTCCTAAGGGATTCCAAGGAAACAGTGAAGTGCTTCCACCCAACTCCAGACATCACAGCCACTTGGCCAATGCCCACTTACTCTGTCTGGTTACCACATGGTCTGGAACTGACATCTACACTCACCATCCCCCAAGGGTCAGTGGGTTTCACCTGTCTCTCCCTAGGCCTGAGGGAGCGGCAGAGCCAAGCAGCTGCAGATCTGAGTGGTATGAGCAAGGTGGCCGGCAACATCAGCATTATGTGGGAGCGTATTAGAAATACAAATCCTCTGGTCCCACTCTAGAGCTACTGAATCAGAAATTCTGGAGGAGGAGCCCAACGACCTGTAGCTTAATGAGCTCTGAAGGTAATGCTAATAAACAGCTAAAGTTGGAGAACCAGTGTTTTACGCTGTTAATATGAACCATAATGGTAAGTCAACAAAAGTGTGGCATGCATTTACCTAGGCCTACAAAACATTTTCAAATATAATATCTTAGGGATACCCCTTCTAATCCTAAGGTCCTATAATTCGTTTGAATCTCATAGCAATGCTGAGGTAGATAAAGCAGAATTATTATCCCATCTTATAGGTAGAGAGACTGAGGTTCAGAGAGATGGAGTGACCGACAGAGTTACCCTCACCCAGAGCCATCACTGACAAGCCACTGGAAAGTCACCAAGACTTAACTCTAAATAACTAAGAGTTACCAGCCCAGGACTTCCCTGGTGGCACAGTGGTTAAGAATCCGCCTGCCAATGCAGGGGACACGGCTTCGATCCCTGGTCCGGGTAGATCCCACATGCTGCGGAGCAAGCCCGTGCACCACAACTACTGAGCCTGCGGGCTCCAGCGAGCCACAACTGCTGAGCCCACGTGCCTAGAGCCCGTGCTCCGCAACAAGAGAAGCCACCGCAATGAGAAGCCCGGGCACCGCAAAGAAGAGTAGCTCCCACTCGCCACAACTAGAAAAAGCCTGCACACAGCAACGAAGACCCAACGCAGCCAAAGGTAAATAAATAAATAAAATAAAGTTGGAAAAAAAGAGTTACCAGCCCATACCAATTTCTTTTTTCCCATGGCCCCCAGGGACACTGCTGGCAGCAGGAATGATATTGACATTCCTTTTTATCCAGCCCATTGTTACTTACCTCAAGTGACTATTTCTAAGACTGTCCTCCATTAATTCTGGATTTGAACTGAAAAAACAATTTTAAACCCACTTCAAGACACATCCACTTAGTCTCAATGCTGACCTGACACAGACAACGATCCTCAACTGATAAATGGGCTATGCACCAAGTTCATGTGTAAACTGGAAGGCTGGAACTCAGATTGCATTTTCCCATGGACACAACATGGAGATGGTGGTTGGATCCTCAGATCAAGCCACAAAAGTCCATCTACAAAAGGGAGAGGCAGAAGAGAGCATAGGCAGGTTTGGCAGTGCCAGAAGGTTTAAATCCCAGCTTTCCCATCATTAACTAAAAGGAGACAAAACCCAAGTCACATGGCCTTTCTGGGCCTCAGTTTCTTCATCCGTAAGACTCACCTGGCAGGGTTGTTTAGAGGATTAAATGACAATGTATGTATAGTGCCTGCCACACAGTAGACATTCAACAAATGCTTGTAGATTATATTAACTCCCAAAGTAGCCGCCATAGTATGTTTCTGCCCTGAAAACTATGCAATTAAAAAAAAAAATAACATACATTTGGGAATTCCCTGGCGGTCCAGTGGTTAGGACTTGGCACTTTCACTGCTGGGGCCCCGGGTTCAATCCCAGGCTGGGGAACTAAGATCCCGCAAAGCCAAGTGGTGTGGTCAAAATTTAAAAAAAAAAAAAAAGCATACATTTGTAATTACAGAAGGATTGACTGCAGGAGGATTAACTGCCTCCTAAAAGATCAAAAGATTGAGAGAAAGGGAGGGTGGCAGGCTCAGGGTGTGGCAAAGGTCAGGTCACCCATCTCACCCACCTATTCCCCTGGCCTTTTTTCAGCTCAACTCAATCGTCACTTCTTTGGGAACCTTCCTTGGCCTCCCAACTTGGGTCAACTCTCTCTAAAGTGCTCCCATGGCCCCAAGTAGTTCTTCATAGCCTTACAATGATTAGAATTTTACCCTTAGAGTCTGCCTTCCCCACAACCCCATAAACTCCATGGAGTCAAGGTCCAGGTTTGTTTCTGCTCCCCAGTATCTTTCCCTGGTACTTGGCCCTGTGCCTGGAACACAGTGGGCCCTCAAATATTTGAGGAATGAATCATACTAGGGCAGCTGAGCAGGGATGGGTAAAGGGAAGAGGAGGTTGTGTGCAGCTGCTGTGCGTGTGAACAGATAAGTCACAAGGTCTTGACTCATGGTTACCTGGAGAAGCATACAACTCTTTCTGTCCCAATTAAAAGAAAAAAAAAATCAATCTGCCTCTGCCATTATCACTTGGTCAATAAAGGCTGATGATAAAACCCCCAAGTTATTAAACCCACAGGCATCCTCCTCCAATGGGTACACATCTCCCAGGGCCTTGGTTTGTTGGCAGGGCAAGTGCTGAATGAAGTGAAGATCCAGGCAGGTATGGAATTTGTTGCAGCTCTCCCTACCTCAGTACCAGTTAAGGAGGAATGACTCCAGCCTCATCCCAGCTTGAACTCTGAAAGCATGGGAAACGCTGCTGCAATCTGCAATGTATTCAGTGGCTACATCCTGGCACAGCCGGGGTGATCCTCAAAACCTAACAAGGTAGGCATGGTTCCCACTCCGCAGGTGAGGAAACAGACTGAGGGAGGTCAGGAACACACTCATGATCACATAGTTAATAAGTAGCAGAGCTAGAAATGGAACCCACATTAGGTTGCAAAATGTGTGCTGTGAGCCATATTCAGCTACCTCTCCCCACACGGGGTATAGGTTTCTCCAGACTGAAGGGCGTACGGGCTTCGGTGAGCCAACGCAACCTGGTGTAAAACACACTGCAGAAAGACAACAATTCCGGATTCTTCCACGACTATGTGACCCAGGGTAAGTCACTTAACCTCCCTGGGCCCCAGGGAGGCTGCCTCCCCAGTAATGTAAGAGTGGCCTGGATGGCCATTATGAGAGGAGACCTGCTGAGCACATAAGAATGCCTTCCAGTCAAAACCTATCAAGAAATCACACCTGCCTGGCCCTTGCCAGGACCCTGCCACGCTGCAGCTCAGCTCTCCCTCACCCAAAGTAAAGGTTAACCAGAGACGCTGAGCTTTCAGGTGGGGAGGGAAGGAATGTTAGGTCACTGACTTTTCTTTTTTTCTTCCTTTCATTATCCACATTTCTATATATTATACGTATAGGACAACAAATTCAGGAACAATGAGAAAGTAATGTATAAAACTTTAAGAAATACAGATTACAAAATAATCATTTAACTTTTCATGCAAATGATTAAGCATTTTCATGCACTTGTTAAATAAAGCATACATAAGTCAAAATGTTAAATAATTCTAGTTTCTGACTAAATCATCTAAAGAATATGTTGGTGAAAACTCAAAATTGTCTAATAAGGTATGCATGACCTTGTTTATTTCGTATTTATCATAGATGTCAAAATGATCATGGTTAAAGCCAATTTAAGCATTTACTGAACAGACCCCCTGAAACTGGCTTGGAATAAACCAAGGATAAGCAACAAGCTAAAGGAGACTGTTTACCATACACTTAATTAACCCAAACCTCCCTTCCTACATCAGGAAATCGAAAAAATACCGTATGCTGTGAAAGAAGCAGGTGTCTATATCCCCAAGCTTTCCTTGGGCTCATGCCCACCAGCAGTCTTCTATGCAGCACCAGCTCCCTCTGGGATGTGTTCAACATACACTCAAGACCAACTGCACAACAGCCTTCAGAGACCAAGGCCATCAATCCAAGCAACAATCTCACCCAAGCGTCAGCCCCTGCTGTACAGAGTGATCTGGAATTTAGTCTCTTCCACAAAGCCTTACAAGGTCAAAAATGTTCAAGTTGTGTAATTCCAATGATGACAAGGCTGTGGAACAGCACAGACTAAATGGCCAATATGAATGACACTTCAGAAGACAAAACACAATAGCTGAAAGGCGGAGTCAGCAGTGGGCACAGCGGAAACCAAGGAGCCTGGTGCTGGCCAGGCTTCAGCAGCACGTGAGTCTGTGCTGCCACTGGCCCTGCTTAAAGTCACCACCTCCTGCCAGTCCCCACCAAGGGTTAGCACAGTCACCGCCTCCCCCACCCCCCCGCACCAAAAGAGGAGTCACAAATAGTTGACATCCATTTTGGGAAAGGCTGCTGACCTCTGAGCCATCACCCTCTTTGCAATACCCATACTGACCTTTACACAGGCGGCAAGGCATGGGGACATGGCCAAGGACATTTTCTAAAATGTTTATCAAAATAAAGTCTGAAATATGAGGAGCAGAAGGGGGAGTGAAGGAAGGCACAGCCCTCTTCTTTACCACAAGCCTAGATGCACTAACGTCTAACAATGTACACAAAATATTTCAGGGGCAGGAAAGTAGGGAGAAA
Organism: Lagenorhynchus albirostris; assembly: GCF_949774975.1. Lineage (NCBI taxonomy): Eukaryota > Metazoa > Chordata > Mammalia > Artiodactyla > Delphinidae > Lagenorhynchus > Lagenorhynchus albirostris. The sequence continues at coordinate 52,438,763 of NC_083110.1, forward strand.
CAAGGGATATACAGCAAGAAGAAAAGAGAAGGAAAAATAAAGAGGAGAATGCTGTTAAAGAGGAAGGCTAGTGTCAAGTTGCCACCACCTGACACTGCCTTGATAGCCTTGGTCTTCTCCCCCAGCCCTACTTACCAAGGCTGTTCAAGAGGGATGTGCGATTCCACCACCCCACCCCCATCCGCCTACCAAACAGCAGACATCAAAGACATAACAAACCTAACCAATCAACTGTGTGACGTCAGCACCCAATCTCCTACAAAATAAGGAAAGCAAACTGACAAATGCTGAGCGGACCCCACCACCAAGTAAGTTACCAGACATGGAGTTTAAAGACATTTTTAGCTTCTAAAATAAGCCTTTAAATGCCTAAATATACTGAGGCAAACCCTTTCCAATTAAATGATAAAATATACCTTGATTCATAAAACAAACATTTTAAGTTATTTAAAAATAAATGAAACATTATGCTTGTGCAGTGCCAGGGCATGAAAACACCACCAGCATTTTGCAACAAATGCTGGGAGGCTTAAGAGACTGCAGTAAGACTGAGGACAGATCTAATCTATTAGATCTAAAGCTATGATTCTACAAATTAGGGAAAGGGTAGTAGGCAGCTAAACGGAGACCAACAGATTTTCACTCTTTGTAAAATGTGTTAAAATGGACATTTCTACAAAAAGATATTGAGTGTTTTTTATATATTATACTAACCTGAATATTCCAAATACCACCTACCCTACTGTTAAAAAGACACAAACACAAAAAGGATAGTTCCAGTTCTATCCAGGCCCTGAATCTGATGTACTTACCGCAGATGGGTCCTGCACCGGATGAGATGGAAGAATGTTTATTAAACACCTACTGTGTGCCAGACTGCAGAGCTAAGATTCCCCCTTTTGCTTGACCCCTTGTCTTCCCAGTCCCCAAACAGCCATGACAGGGTAAGAATGGAGGGAGAGGACTGAAGATCACACCACACCTTCAGATACAGCTAATATTTCACAGCAGGCAGAGGTGGATGGCACACAGAGAGAGCTCGGTCCACACAACTGAACAGGTCAGCCCTCATTTACAGATGACTTCTTCATCTTAAGAGGCAGACAAATGGAGACTCGTTAACTCTTTCATCATCCTTTCCCTGGAAGTTTCTGAGCCAGTCTTCCCACGCTTCAGGTCCTCCTAACAGAGGGCAAACCTTACTTCCCTAGTTTTATCTTGTTTCTGGTCACCAATAACACTGAATCTGGAATTCAGCAGGACCTCGGAGTGGTAGAAAAGGGAAAACTGGGGCTGTCCAGAAAAAAAGTATGAAGTCACATCACTAACTTTAAGACAAGTTTCCAGGCCCTCAAAGCTCAGAGCCAGGTCCCAGTGTGGTTATAGGTCAGAGAGAGACAGGAAGGGGGGAGGAAGCTTTTCCACGGTCCCAAGATCCAACCCACAGGGGCCCCCTTTTCTCCCTTTTCTTCTTCCCAGCTCCTAATTATTCCCTTTTTTGTTTGTCTACTCAATCAACACATATTTCTTGAGCCCTTACTTAACATATGCATGTTTTCCATTTTAACACAGCTTTTATTGATGTATACAGAGCACGTGACATTTCATGAAGTCCACCCCTGGGGGATCTTGTAAAAAGTCTTTTGTAAAAAAGTGACCTCTGAAGTGAAATTCTGCCGAATACTATTTTACGTTGTTCAACCACAACTACCAGCACCCCACTCCCTGCCGACTTCAGGTCAATACACAGATTCATGGGTGCAAAGCACTGATAATGAGAGCAGGGCCAGTTTTTTCTGCACGACCACATATAGGACACACCTGAGGGGCTGACAATCAAATAATAAGAGTAGCCATGATGTATCAACACCTGTTCATAGGTCAGGTATTAGACCAGTGCTTAAGTACCTGATTCAATCCTTACAAATGTTGAGGTCAATTTTATCATCCCAATTTAATGATGAAAAGCTGAGCTCAAAGACCTTGCCTACAGTTTCACGACAAGTAAGAGGCAAAGCCAAAATCTGGACCCAGGAAAGTCCAACAACTCTTCTCCTCTTCCTGGTGGTAGAGTTGAATCAGACAGGATTCAATGTCTGGAGGACCTGTGGCAGGGCCCTCCCCAGTTGCAGGTGCCCCTCCCTTCTGTGTATGGATCTGGTCAGTGGAAATCAATGCTGAGGGTGGGAAAATCTATGTGCCAGAAATATCACAGGGAACGACAGCAGTAAATACCTATTTGCTTTTCATGATTTTTAAGTGAGGGAAGCGGAAGGGAGAAGCCTGCATGTAAACATTCTCTGTGCCCCCAGGGACGCCACTTACCTCCTCAACCATTATCTCAAGCTTTGGCGCTGGAACATTCTGAAAGTAACTTGCTACGTAAGACCTCAGCACAGAAAAGCAAGGTCTGACCTTGTATTATTAGCTTCTCTACTTCAACCGCAGGTACCACCAATGGAAATGACAGGGCTGCGTGAACACTGCCAGCCTGGCTCCGAGCTCCTGATTCTGCAGCAGGCCTGCAGCCAAGTTCTGCTAACCCTGAGTCGCTGAAGACCCGGCACATGTGTGTGGTGTTAAGAAAAATACTAACAAGAGGCAATATACTCCCATTTGGGAAACAGAGAAAATAAAACCACACTCACCAACACTCCTACTGTGGTATTATTATTCGGGGACGTTTCCTTGCAGTTTTTTTCATGTATATTTAGCACATGGTTATGACTGTGGCTTATATACAATTCTGTTTTCTTTTCCTCCAGCTACTACTTCTGCTTACTTATCAAGGGTCATCTGTCCTGTGGAGCCCTTCCTAGCCACCTCCTTGCCCAGATGAAGCTGACCCCTTTTCTTCCTGATGCTTCCACTACCCGCTGAACACACTTGAAGCACGCTCCTCTAAAAACTTTACTCATTAGCTTAGGCGTCAGGCTCCCCCTGTAAACCATAGCCGTTCCAAGCAGTCTGATTGTAAGCTTTGATTATTTTTCACATAGTTGGCAGTAACAACACCAAAATGTTAGCAGGGGCTGAGCTGGAGTGTCGTGCCATGACTGATTGGTTTTAGCATTCCATCCACTTTTTGATGTGGCTCCAAATTTTCTTTAGACGACGTATAATTTCTTTCATGCATATTTAACTGACTATAAAAGTTTCTTAGGACTGCAATTGATCAACTTCAAAATCACAAAAGGAGAAAGGGGCCCGACGGCATGAGACAGGGGCAAATGTCCCGATTTTAAAGTAGGAAAGTTGGTGATCCTGACATCTACAAATAAAAAGCCCTGCTAGGGCTTCCCCAGTGGCGCCGTGGTTAAGAATCCGCCTGCCAATGCAGGGGACACGGGTTCAAGCCCTGGTCTGGGAGGATCCCACATGCCACGGAGCAACTAAGCCCGTGCACCACAATGACTGAGCCTGTGCTCTAGAACCCGCGAGCCGCAACTACTGAGCCCACGTGCCACAACTTCTGAAGCCTGTGCACCTAGAGCCTGTGCTCCGCAACGAGAAGCCACTTCAATAAGAAGCCTGCACACCGCAATTAGAGAAAGCCAGGGCACAGCAATGAAGACCCAACGCAGCCAAAAATTAAAACTTTATATATAAATAAAAAAAGCCCTCATAACTACAAACAATGATTCCTGGCAAAAGTAGAGAACAAATGGTTTGGGGACATTTAGAAAGGAATGAACATGGGGAAGAGGCAATGTGAGTCCACGACGACCAAGCTGTGCCAAAAAGCAACCAGCTGTTCCTTGTTGTGATTACCAAGTTGGTAGACCAGGTGAAATGCGAGAGCTATCACGTATCTTGACTTCAGCAAAGCATCTTTAAAAACTCTTGTGATTCACTTCTAGATAAGTTAGTGAAATAGTCAAGCAGCTTGTGCAAGGCTATGCCCATCTAGCCAGCTGAACAACTACCCCTACAGAATGTACATCACTCCCTCTTTGGGCCATCACTGTACTTTGTACACAGCCCTCTCACGGCACTTACTACACCTGACTGAGCTCCTGGTCTGTCTTCCTATTAGCCCAGGGGTCAGCACTCTAAGATGTGTACACTAGTGTCTCCAGTGGCTTGATGACGAGCTAGAGAAAGGTTACCGACAGCACAACACAGTGTTCGATTCTTCGCCACACCCTGTCCAATGTCTTCTCAACAATGACTTGACAAAAGACAGACTCAGGAGGCAGGCTCACCAACTCCCCAGACGGCACAAAACGGCAAAGAGGAGCTAACGTTATAGCCGGCAGAATCAAGATCAAACGGTCCCGACAGCCCAGCATTCTGCGCCAAAAACAAAGCCTGTTGTGCAAGTACAGGCTGGGAGGGGGCAGTTCGAAACTTCCTCGAGTCCATGAGACCTGCCCTGGCAACCATCCACGTGAAACAGAGCTGGGTGCAGTCTCTGACCGCAAGGTTCATCAGAGCTCACAGTGCCAAGAGTAAGGCAATCTTAAATGGCATCAAAAGTAGGACAGGGTCCAGTTCATGGAAGAAAATGGTAATACTCCCACTCTATCCCACAATGGTCAGGCCATGAGCGCAGGATTCAGCTAGGACACCACACTTTTAATTTTTTAGCGGGTTAAAATCACAGCATTTAAAAAGCACCCCGGGGCTTCCCTGGTGGCGCAGTGATTAGGAAGCCGCCTGCCAATGCAGGGGACATGGGTACGAGTCCTGGTCCAGGAAAATGCCCCATGCCGCAGAGCAACAAAGCCTGTGCGCCACAGCTACTGAGCCTGCGCTCTGAAGCCCATGAGCCACAGCTACTGAAGCCCGTGCGCCTAGAGCCTGTGCTCCCAACAAGAGAAGCCACCACAGTGAGAAGCCCGCGCAACACAAGAGTAGCCCCCGCTCGCCGCAACCAGAGAAAAGCCCGTGCACAGCAACGAAGACCCAACACAGCCAAAAATTAAACTTATTTTAAAAATAAATAAAAAGCACCCAATAGGTTATAGTGAAAAATCTTTATTCCACCCAGTCTCCTCCTCAGAGGCAACCAACATTACCCATTTCCTTTGTACTCTTTCAAATGCACTGCATGTATATACAAGCAAATAAGCATATATTCTCCTCTTTCACTTAAAAAACATATCCTATAGAGTTCTACGCCAGTACCCGAGAAGCAGCCTCATTCTCTTCCATAGCCACAGGGTTCAAAAGCTTGGAGACCCTAGATTGATGAACATTTAGGTTATCCCAGTCTTTTGCTTCTGCAAATCACGTTGTAAGAAACAAACACATCATTTCTCACATATGCAGACATACCTGTAGAACAAATTCCAAAAACTGGAATTACAAGGACAAAAAGTGGCTGCATTTGTAGTTGCGATGGGTATTGTCAAATGGGACACTGCCTTTTAAAGAGAGTCATGGACAAAATGGGGTTTCCCAAAAGAGGGGGCTAGAAATTACACCCTAGAAGGAAGAGGCAAAGAGCCTTAGTGTGGAGAAATGAGAACCGTCACCTTCAAATACCCAGGGCCACCACCAGTAAGTTGCGTCCTTACTCACCACAGCCGGGACACATCCTCGGATACTTAAACTCATCATCCCACATGACTCTTACGACAGCCCTAAGGGATGGGCATTTTTACGCAGACAAGCAAACTGAGGCCAGAGTCATCTTGCCAAAAGCCACAAAGCTGATAAGGGGCACAGCCAAGACTGAGACCAAACTGGGCAGCTCAACCGTCTGTGCTCCTCAGCCCCCCCAACTCCCGGCTGCAGACGTGAATCACACAAACAGCTTCTGCAGAAGCTCCGCCTTCAGATTCTGACGCAGGACGCAGCACGTACAGGTTCTCAGGTGAATCCAATATGTAGTGAGGGCTGAGAACTACCGCCCTGGTCTACAGTAGCTCTCCAACAAGGGCAGGCATTGGACTCACCTGGAACCCTTTTAAAACAATTTTCAAGCCCCACCCCACCCCCGAGTTTCTGAGTCAGCAGTTCTGGGGTGGTGCTGAGGAGTTTGTATTTCTAGCAACTTCCCAGGTGATGCTGATGCAGCTGGCTCACGCTTTGAGAACTACTGCTCTGGAAGCAAGAGCTACCACTACTCCTTGTAACAGATAACAATTAACATTTTACAAGGCACGTCACCCCAGTGAACGTTCACTGCTTTGGAAGGTCCAATGGGATAATGTCCTCTGCAAAATGAAGTGAGAACAGACACTCAAGTGTCTTAGCCAAGTTCATACAGGTTGCAAGTGATACAAAACTTTCATTTCTTTCTCTTTTTTTTAATAAATGTCTTTGCCTTGTACTGCTGACATCTAGTTCAATGCTCCTTCTACTATACGAATACCAGACTCCAGGAGGCAAGAACCTTGTCTATCTTGTTACTGAGACATGGTGCCCAAAGGAGGAAATTATAAGACGAGTTGATGACAACTCATATTAAAGAATTCTAATAATTAGAAGCATTCAAAAATAAAATGAACTGCCTCAGTGAATAGTGAGCTCCCCTTCCTTGGAGAGACACCAGCAAAAGCAACAAGCCAAGGGACAGAAATGTCACAAAGCAATTCTACGTTCCAAGGGAACCTCCTTCACCTCTAACAATTTTTGCAAAGCTAAACTTTGATTCTCGTGCACCCCAGTAGAGAGGAGGTACTCTCTAAATCCTTCTTCAGTATGGGTCAACTAGCCTGCCAACAGCTTCACCACATAAATTTAGAGAAATTACTTCACTCCCGTGCCTCAGTTTCCCTGGACACAAAATGAAGGGGGCTCATCAGTCAGTCCCTGGGAATTATCTAACAAAATGACTGGCAAATAACCAACAACTAACAGAGGTACCAAAGTACTTAAAATGCCGACGACGTCTGCCTCTTCTCCTCTCTGCCAGTCTGCACTGCAACTAATCCTGCATTTAACTGGTATTTCCATGAAAATTAAACTTAATGAATATCCAAGGGCAAATTCAAAATCACACTGATTCCCCCCCTTTTAATTCCATGTCTTCACCAGTTTAATTACTGGTCTATCATATTTTTAAAATTCATTCTTCAAGCAGCCACCTATTGGGCACCCACTGTGGGCAGAGAATTGCACAAGAACCTCGGGGAATACAGGGGAGACTCACGCCGGCCCTGTCCTCTGGGGCAGCACACCTACGTTTACCACTTTTCGCAGTTTCAGGACAGCTCTGGATTTCTTCCACCTGGGTAATGTGAAGGGCTTCACCAGAATTTACTAGTGTAAAATTCTGTGTTTACAGGTCAACCTTCACAAGGAAAACCACAGCACAGATTAACAGAATGAGAAGTGAGCCAAGATCTTAATTTTTAAGATCTAAAATCCTAGGTGCCAACGTTTTATCTTTATGAAGGGACAAAATACAACGCCCTCACCTAAGACCATTTCTTTCACACCTGAGTGATATGAAGGGGTCAGGCTAAGAGCGGTTTTCAGGCAACAGCTTCGCAAAGTCACCAGCACTGTGGAATCTTAGGGGCTATTAGGAGATTTCTGAGGGGAAAGGATAAGAAACTGGGGAAGACTTCCAGCCAGCCATATAAAGCCCTAATTTACTTGCTTTGAACACTAAAAACTGTGTTTTCAGACACAATACCAAAAACAAGGGGAACACGTGTAGCAGCTATTAAAAAATTATGAGCCTTCCTTAATAACTTCACAAAGATGATCACGATCGGAGGGGAAGCCAAGCGGAGATGCCGTTTGTCAAAGAGAAGGTGAAACCTGTGGCTCCATGTTAGACAATGCAAATGACCTCGTCAGAATGCAGGAGCCGAGGCAGAATGACTCAGAAAAAGGAAGCTGGGCAAACACTCCAAAGCCAGAGTTGAAAAGCTGAGATGGGTGTTTATTGCAATGATTCAGCTCATAAACAGATTCTGACGGTCACATTCAGGTGCATGTTAACAAGGCTTTTCTTCTTCAAGGAATATCAAAGCCAGCCTGCTGAACAGTTCACAAGCACACACCGTCAAGAATTAGGACACCTAGGGCTTCCCTGGTGGCGCAGTGCTTGAGAGTCCGCCTGCCGATGCAGGGCACACGGGTTCGTGCTCCGGTCCGGGAGGATCCCACATGCCGCGGAGCGGCTGGGCCCGTGAGCCATGGTCGCTGAGCCTGCACGTCCGGAGCCTGTGCTCCGCAACGGGAGAGGCCACAACAGTGAGAGGCCCGCGTACCGCCAAAAAAAAAAAAAAAAAAAGAATTAGGACACCTAAACTATGGGCCAGTTTGCTGAAGGCATCAGACCTAGGATAAAACATCAAGTGAGCTAACATTTTATTTTTCCAGTTCCTGTGGTCATATATATGGCTGAGGAGATTAGGGCTGAAAGGATCAGAGGTTGAGATCATGTAGCCCAGCTCCCCAAACTCTAAGATGTCTAAGCATCAGCTGCAGTGCCTGTTAGAAGCAGAATCCCAGGACCCACACCCAAGAGTCTGACAGTATATGAATGGGGAGAGGAGCTACCCCCCACCCCTCCCCAGGACCCAGTATTTCAAGGAGCACCCTGTGACGTTCTAAGGCAGGTGGTCCCTAAGCCACTGCTTGAGAAAACTGACCTGGTCCAACAGCCATTTTTATAAATAAGTGAAAAAAGTAAAGCCCAGAGAGGTGATAGTACCTTCCTTGCCCAAGTCCAACTTCCTAAATCCAGGGCTGGCTCCACCAGGAAGAAATCCATAAGTATAAATAGATGCCACAGTTGCTGAAGGGCAGGGCCAACCCCTAGGGCAGCAGACAGCAAGCTAGCTTCTTAAACAGAGCTCTAGTCACCTCTGCCTGTGAGCATCTGCAGGGCAGGGACTGAGTCCCATTCATTTCTCCATCACCACTCATATAGCAGGCGCTCATGAGCTTGGTTATGGTCAGATGAAAGCTATACCTACCTCTGCCTACAATGCCTTCCAAAAGGCTGGGCCACCTGGTACATTCCCCACCCAAGCCTTCCAGCCCCAGTTCAGGGGTCACCTCCTCTGAGAAATAACTGTCCTTCCCTCCTAACTCTCCCAGAGGACCCTGTACATGCCTGTTAGCACTTATCACCCAGCTTTGTAATTATCCTGTTTACCTAGGAGACTCCTCAAGGGCAATGATTTTGGTCTTTGAAACCTGGGCCCCAAGCTCAGCTTGCCAAGCAGAAGTTGCTCAACAAATGTTTACAAGGTGTTCAATAAATGGGAGGGGGCAGGAAGGATAAGAGGGAGAAACTAATTTTTTTTTCATCTTTTATTTATTTTTTATTTTTTTATTAGTCACCTATTTTTATATATATTAGTGTATACATGACAATCCCAATCTCCCAGTTCATCCCACCCCCCCACCCCACCTCCTCGTCGTTTTCCCCCCTTGGTGTCCATACGTTTGTTCTCTACATCTGTGTCTCCATTTCTGCCTTGCACACAGGTTCATGTGTACCATTTTTCTAGAGTACACATATATGCATTAATATACGATATTTGTTTTCCTGTTTCTGACTTCACTCTGTATGAGTCTCTAGGTCCATCCACGTCTCTACAAATGACCCAATTTCATTCCTTTTTATGGCTGAGTAATATTCCATTGTATATATGTACCACATCTTCTTTATCCATTCATCTGTCGATGGGCATTTAGGTTGCTTCCATGTCCTGGCTATTGTAAATAGTACTGCAACGAACATTCGGGTGCATGTGCCTTCTTGAATTATGGTTTTGGGAGAAGCTAATCTTAAATACCTTGCTGCAGACTCAAAACCCTAGGAAGCTGCAGATGTGCTTCCCTGGGGAAAAGAAAAACCCCTATTATTTCCTCTGTTCATGTTTGAAAAGTCAAGTCATTGTCTCTCCGGTGCTACCACCATCAGAGAGGTCTGTTGGCTGCACTTGGAAAGGGCCTCACCTGTCGATTTTCCCAAACCCACACACACCTGTGGTCCAACATCAACACATTGTCAGCTCCCTCCTCCCAGCGTACCCACAGCTTCCAGAGCCCCCGGGGTCCTCCCACAGTAGCCATGGTCTGTACCTTCTGAACTGAGCCCAGGGCACTTATCTGTGCCCACGTCGTACTGTTGCCCTCTCCTCCTGGGCATCTGCGGACAATACTCCTCAAAGCACAGGCCAGGCAACACACCCAGGGAGGGACTCCAAACATCCAGAGCTTCAAAAGGAGGCTTTTCAGGCAAAGCTGATTTCTCCTTGAGGTGAGGCCACAGCCAGACACCTGCCCTCCACCGGCTGTGATGTGCCCCTGTGCTGGAGATGACTAACAGCTCACAACCTTAGAGCTGCACTAAGTTTACAACTTCAAGGGGTCTACTCTGTGCTGATACCCTGACACGCTCACCTTTGCAAGTCCTGCCCAGCTGGCAAGGCTCGCCCCACCCTTTACCTCTCTGTTCCCTCTGCCTGGTGAGGTGCCAGCCAGGACCCCATTTCCTCTGAAAGGCTAAGTGACTTGCCCAAGGTCACACAGCACAAAAGTAGGACTGGGGGGAAAGTGAGGCTTTCACACTCAGACTCTGCAGCCAGCTCTCCTTCTCGCTGCCACACTGTCCACCACTGACCCACCGTCTCGAGAACCCAGGGTGGTTTTCCTACCCTCTCAGTCAGGGCCTTCCATTTTCCAATCTAACAAAGCTTTGGGCTCCTTGGAGAGTTTTTCCTATTCACATCTTAGCTGCTATATAACAAAACCAGACTTCCTGTTTCTTTCTTGTGTTTATTATGCTCAGGGTATTTTTCCTAGTGCCCTGAGAATTATTCCCACAGGAAACATTCAGCTCCTCTGGAACTGTTTTGACACTAAAACCCCTTTCCCTGAGAACTTTCCTTATGGGGCATAACCAGGCTGGCAGCCGCTGAGAAGCCGCAGTGTGGAGGGGGGAGCGCCGACTTCGAGGCAGGGTGTCAACCACCCTGGCTCCACCGCCAAACTGTGCGACCCACCAGTCAGCTTCACCTTCTTGAGCCTCAGTTTCCCCATCCGGAAAATATAGATAATAAAGCCTAACTGAAGAGGTTGTTGCCAAGATCCAAGATCATGTAGCTACTACACCTAGCACAGGGGCTGACAGGCTATTCCCCCCAAACTGGAGCTATTTTTTTCAACTGCTTTTGGGCACACGGATGTGGGGGAAGCACAATATATAGTTTTTCTGTGCCCAGAGAATTCTTCCCATAGGCCTCCAGCCGTGAATAACTGCAGTCGGAGGAGAAATCAGAAATGAAGGAGGCTGCTTTGACACCTCAGGAAAGCAAAAAAGGATGATGACTGCTCTCCTAGGGCTAAAAAGGCCTCTCAAACACCCCAGTTCCCTCACTCCCAACCCACAACCTTCTGGCGGCGTGTTATCTCCAAGTCCCTGGAGTTCACTGAGTCTCATTTCCTCATCTGCAGGACAGAGAGAACCTTACCAACAGCCCCAGCCCTTCAGGATGACGTCAGGCAATGTTTCTCAGCCTGTGGTCTGCAAACCACCTGTGCACCGGGCCCTGGTGGTTGCCTCCCCAGCCCCTAGTCCCCGGTCCTTCTTCCTTCCTAACAGACCCTCCACTTTGTCCAGGTACCCAGCCCTGCTCCAGATGACTCCAGAAGTGCGGCTGCCTCCTGGGGAACAGTGATTGGCCTGGGGTGATCATGGGACCCAGCTCCAGCCAAGGAGGCACCGTGGAAGGTGCTGGAGGTGCCTCAGATGCCTGAGAGAGGGTCAGGAATTGATCTATGTCCTTCTTCCTCTGGATGTGGTTGCATCTGACTAAAATGTTTGGAAATGCTGCAGCCGTCTTATCCCCAGCCTGCAGATGAAGCCAGCACCCAAGATGGCAGAGATGGGAAGAACTCGGGGCTCTGTTGACATCACGGAGCCACTGAATTAACCCCAAAGCCCACCCAACCTCTGGATTCAGAATCGCCCCCACTGCACAGCTCCGGCGGGAGGGGGGCATAATCCACAGTGCAGGCCACATGAATGGCGGGTCGTGGAGTTGAGTAGGGCACCACTCCTGTTTGAGAGATGATGAGTTTCCCTACTGCTGGCCAATCTGAGTTGGAGTTTGTTACAAGCAGCTGAAGATATTCAGACAACCTGTACAAACCTAGGGGACAGTGTTGAAAATACAGATTCTTGGGTCCCACCAGGGAGGAATATGCATTTTTAACAAGTACCCCAAGTGATTCTGATGCTCCCCAAAGCAGAAGAACCACTGCTTTAATGGAATGTAAGAGATGCAGTGCAGGGCCAGGCACACAGGCAAACTCTGTCAGTCCAAAATGGACTAACCAGAGGAACGCTGGCCCGCCTTCCTATTTCCTGTGCAAAGCTACTGCAGAAAGAACAAAGGAGGCAAGCGAGGGGAGGATGAGTTGTCAACCAAACCTTACCTCTTCCCACGAAAGGCTGCTCGGCAGTTTCAGGGAAACGTCTGCTACCATTCTGCCAGAACCCTCTCCTGTGACAATCCGCCTCTCTTGGTTCCCTCTGCAGCAGCAGCTGGAGCCATTACCTGGATCTTCTTTCAGTGCCAAGCACAGCACACAGCATAGCGGCTCACGGCCACACGGCCCGTCATCCCCGCTCTCCCAGTGGCCCTTTCAACTTTATTAAAGGTCATCTTCCTGGCCTGGCCATCTCTTATCGTGCACGGACCACCCCCTGTGGCACCAGGAAACTTCAAGGGAAGCTGGATTTATTAGAAGATAAAAGGAGCTGGCTGAGGCACCAGGCTGATTCCTGAAAGTATTGTTTCCTAAATGTCAGAGGTGCAGTGTCCTTAGGGGTTGGACCCTAACCCCCCTCCTTCCAAGGGGGAAACCAAGACCAAAGAGGGGGTGGGACTTGGGGCTCCATTTACACAGCTCTTCCTCTTCAGCATCAGTCAGTCATGGCAATGGTAATGGGTGGAGTGGGGACAGAGACCGCTTAGTGTGGGAAAAAAAAAAAGACTGACGGGAGGGGCAGGCACTAATTTAGAGAGACCTTTGAGGATACCAGTTGCCTAGATAAACCACGAAGGCCACGGGCAGCGAAGAACATCTCACCTACCCTTTTTCACGTTAGGATCCTTGAGGCTAATTAATCTGGGCCTCTTTTTTCAGTTAATAAATACCTGAGTGGCTGTTAAATGCAGAGCACTACACCAGGGGTCGAAGTGACAGGAGAAGGGTTCCAGAGCTGAGGAGAACATGAAAGACCTCAGTGTACCAGTGAAGATAAGGCAAATACTTACAGTAGAAAGTAAAAAGCAAGTCCCATTAGGGGAAGTGTCTTCAGAAAGCCTCGCCAACTCCCCCACGCTCAACAGTAAACAGGCATCCGTCTCCCTGTGCTTCCCCACAAGCTGAGCAATGATGCTGCTGCGATCTGCAGCTACGACACTGAACTGCAATCGCCTGTTCATTCATCTGTCTCTCTCTGTCTCCGACAACAAGGGACTCATCATCTGGTTCATCTCTAGCACAGGTCCTGGCACAAGGAAGCACTCGGTAAAGGCTGCTTCACGAAATGGATAAATGGATGGATGGATGGATGGATGGATGGGTGGACGGACAATGGATGGGTAAGCGGAGGCACAGGGATGCCAAAGACTTCTGGCCAGGGAATCAGGGAAGGATTCATGAGGGGCTGAGGTATGTGAGCTGGATCTTGAAGCATTTGGGCAACTGGAGATGAAGAGAGGACCCATTTCATCCAAAGTGCCTAACACCATCTTAGGCATAAAGCTGGTGCTTAATAAATGCTTCCTGGATGAGTTTACTGCGGAACTGGCTTTCCTAGTGAAGGAAGCTGGCTTCATTTCCCACAGCCTTTTGTTTCTCCCTAGGTAAACAGAAGCAACTCTTAAAACAGCAGTTAAATTGATAAACCAAGGGAAAGGTCACTGCCTCCCAGTCTCTACAAACACTCCTACCCAAAGACTCCAATCCAAAGTTTAACAGAATGAGGAAACTCCATTTCTGCTGATAAGGAGTTTTCCAGGACATACTGTTAAGTGACAAAGGCAATGTATATCACCTCCCTTATGTATCTATCTGCATATAGAAATATTGGAAGGACTACATAAGAGACTAAAAAGAAATAATAATCTTTAGGGGAATCTAATCTTTAGGGGAATAAATCATTTATCACGTAAACTGGGGTACTTTTGAGCATGAAAGAAGGTGTTACTGATAATTCACTGGGACAGAGAACATAAACTAGGACTGTCGTGGGCAACTGGAATGTATATTCAGCCCACCTAATAGGGACCAGGTTGGGGGAGGAAGGGAAGTGGACACGGCAGGGGTGAGAATGAAAATTGTCAATGCACACATTTTCACAGTGTTTTGATTTCTGAACCATGTGTATGTAGCAACCATTTAAAAATGTAATCACCTTTTTAATGGGGGGAAAAAGGCTAAAGAATTTAGCCTTCCAAGTCTCTTGGACAAAGGAAGCTCATGCGGGGGCACCATCGAACAGCCACCCTGTAAAGCACCCCTAGAGATTAAATGAAATCATTGCTCACAGCACAACCATCTTGCAGCAGACAAGAAAACAACCCTGAGAGAAGAGAGCCACGCATGGCCTAAAAAGGCTTTGACTCCTCGTGAGGCCAGCTGAGATGGGGAACACTGGGGGAATATAAACAGTGTGACAGACAAAAAGCAGTTCAGGTTTTACACAATCATGGCAACAAAGTGAGATTGATTTGGGACTGAATTAAGCTCTTTATATTGTTTCTACTTAAAAAGGAAATGTATTGACTACAGTCCTCCTCACAGATTTATCTTCCCTGACATCAGGCACATTCATAACCTATTTTAAATTCCAAGGAACAATGCTGTGAATACCAGTCTGTTGCACCAGAATGTTTTAGAGGCTGGGAAGAAGCTTCTCTGACTTTTAATTGCTCAGGAAACGGGCGCAACGTAGATTTTCTTACCAGTCCTAACTTCCGGTTAGAAAACCGCTTATCCAGGATGCAGGTGTCTACCTTTGGAAGAGCCGCTTTGGAGTAATCTTAGGGACCATGTGTGGTGTCACTTCGGCTTTTCGTCTCTTTTGTAACCATCTCCTCCTTTCAGGTGTCACCACAACTCCTCAGGCTCAGGCCTAAATTACCTGGACTCGAGGTGTCTCTTCCCCAGCCTCCAGGCTCCACCAAGTACCATGGGCACTGACCTCCCCAAGGCCCGCCTGAACGCGTCCCACCCAGGGCTCCCCACAGCCTTTAGGATACCAGGACCGTATGACTATCATCCAGACAGGGACACTTGAGAGTGAAAGGGGGCTCTATTAATAATCACACTGGGGCAACAGGCAAAGCCACCCTGGGAAACTGGAAGGTGAGGTCATCAACTACAGGACAAATAAACTTGAATTCAAGACTCCCCACCCTCTGGCCTCAACTCATCTTTCCAGTCTTTCTGCATCCTGCATGGTCCAATCCCAAAGGACCTGCAGTTACCCAGCATACCCTGGGCTTTGCTATCCCTGTGCATTTGCTCACACCATTTCTTCCCCTGCTCTACCCCACCCCTGGCCAGAGCCCCATCTATGTAGGTCTAACTTCTACTCTTCCTCCAAAATCCAAGTCAAATGATGCCATTCTTTACTGCATTCATTCAACAAATATTTACTGACTGCTCATTATGTGTTAGGCACATAGTGAAGAAGACTGAAAAAATTCCACCTCTTCTGGAACTTTGGGGTGTGTGTGTGTGTGTGTGTGTGTGTGTGTGTGTGTGTGTGTACACAATTGTGATAGCAGGTACTAAGGATGGACACCGGGCAATATGCTGGAGGCCACCCTGTTAAGGTTTTGTATAGACACACCTACAGCCCCACAAGGCTGTGGGCTCCTTGAAGGCTATGCCCAAGAGACCCATCTTAGAGCCCTGCTGGACCCATCACACACCCCTAGATACAGCAGGCACTCAACAAACATTTGCTGAGTAAAGGATTAATATTAAAGAAGTTTATTTATTTAGTCTGGAGACAGTTTCCTAACAAGCAGTTCCAAGTTCTCCACGAATCTGTATAGGATCAAAGGGGAACCTGAATTTCCACCAAGCTTAGAGAAACACGCCACATCCGACAGCTGTGCCTCTCATTCCACACTGATACTGCAAGGGAGCTAAGGTCACCCTGGTTCAATACTCCACTGTTTCTCCAGAGGTTAACTGACTCACCCAAGTCCTGCGATGTGCAGATAAAACTGCTCAGAGAAGCTTAAGTAAAGGCCATGGGTCCCTGGTCTTTCCCAGATGTGTTTGCAGTTCTGCCCTAAGTGGCCCTGGGCAGACGAGAGTTAGATTAAACAGTAACTAGTGACAAAGGAGTCTGGCAAGCGGCACGGTCACATCCAAGTGCATCTGCAACACGTGCACCCCTTTCTCAGACATATTGATGGCGAGTAGTCGTAGCAATAATTTAATAAAAGCATTTTATGAAGGAAAAAAATAGACAATTAGCTGGATCTGAGTTCTTATTTCAATTACACCCAGAGAAACAGCTGAATGGGTTCTCAGCGGCCGGACTGGACCCCACCCACCTCTCACCTGCTGCGGCTCATCCGCAGCCCTGGGCCACCCTGGCCTGTCAGCCTTGCTGGAATTTTTCCTCACGGCCTGCACCCACCACGCCGGCCCCTCGGGGCTCAGTCAGTGAGGAATCCAAACTGCAAACATCCATTAAGGTACAACACAAGTCCCTGGAGGTAAGGGAACAACTCAAGTTCTTCAGGTGGGCTTTCCAGATGGCTTTCCACTAGCCCTGTGCCTGAGGTGAAGGTACAAGGTCAGGGGTTCTCAACCTCAGCCCACTGACGTCTGGCGTGGGATAACGCTTGGTTGTGGGGTTGTCCTGCATTGTCAGATGTGCAGGAGCAGGCTGGCCTCCACCCACCAGATGCCAGTGGCACCCCCTACACTGTGACAAGCAAAATAACTCCAGACATTGCCAAATGTTCTGTAGGGGTAAAACTGCCTCGGCTGAGAACCATGGCTAAAGGGCGCCCCCCCGCCAAAATGTGCTATTCTATACATCCCCAAATGCTCAAGGCATCTGCAGCTCCCAGTCCTATAAAACACCTTAGGGGTTAAAGGCAGAGCTTTTGATCAGATGGATCATGGTTGGAGTCCTGGCTCTACCTCTTACTAACTCTGCAACGTGAGGCAGGTCACTTAGCCTCTTTAAGCCTCAGTTCCTTCACCTGTAAAATGGGAACAATAAAACAGCACCTATCTCATGGGGAGGCCGTGGCAGTTACATAAAATGATGCATAAAGATTGCCTGACACAGTGAGGATTCAATATGTTAGTGATTATTTACAGGCTGGAAAATTCCTTTTAGCCAAGCCTAGAGTTTAGTCTTCTATTTCTGTGGCTTCTGATCTTCCCCCTCCTTCCTATGCCCTTTCCACCTGTTAAATGCCTTTGGTCTCAACCTTTGGTCTTAAGGAATCTTTCCTGCAGGTTCAAAGGCATCTGAGGTTAAAGTGAGGGAAAGAAAACACATACATGCACACACACACACACACACACACACACAGAACCTTTCAGCTCCAACCCTACCCAGACCAGCTCTCCAGACAAAGGCTTCCATTGTTGTCTAAAAACAAACTTTTCCACAGGGAGGCTTTAAAAAAGCCATAAAAATCTCGAAGTCTCCAGATTCTAGTTCTCATCACCATCCTGCCCCTGACCTTGGCATATCCCTTCACTTTCGGGGCCTCAGTTTCCTAATCTGTAAAATGAGGGATTGAGACCCTGATGAGCTCCAAGACACTGCGCTGTACTGGAATGCTGCAGCACAGAGGGCAGCTGGACCACACTTTAAGTAAGTGCTTAACTATAAGGGTCATAAAGACAAATCATTCCCCTTTTTCCCTACATCGCCCTGAGAACCAGTAGAACATAGTATCTGCAGAATACAGAAATGGGTCTCTGTTGCCATTGGAGTCAGAGGTCTGAGTAAAGTGAAACCCTGCACTGCTGAGACCTTAGGCAAATTAGTTCATCTCTCTAATCCTGTTGCCTTATCTGTAAAATGGGATAATAGAGGCAGAAATGATGTAAAGATTATGAGACAAAGATCATGAAACCAGCCGGCACAGAGCTGGTGTACAGACTAGGTATTCAAAAAACATGTGCCTGGGGCTTCCCTGGTGGCGCAGTGGTTAAGAATCTGCCTGCTGAGCAGGGGACACGGGTTCGAGCCCTAGTCTGGGAAGATTCCACGTGCTGCGGAGCAACTAAGCCCGTGTGCCACAACTACTGAGCCTGAGCTCTAGAGACCGTGAGCCACAACTACTGAGCCCGTGTGCCACAACTACTGAAGCCCACGCACCTACAGCCCATGCTCCACAACAAGAGAAGCCACCGCAATGAGAAGCCTGCGCACCGAAACAAAGAGTAGCCCCTGCTCACCGCAACTAGAGAAAGCCCGCGCGCAGCAACAAAGACCCAATGCAGCCAAACATAAATAAATAAATAAATTTATTTTTTAAAAAAACAAAAAACATGTGCCCTCCTTTCTGGACTCTCCATCTGAAGTCTTATACTGTAACTCCATGTCAATCTCCTCTTCTGGAAAGTCCTTCCTTCTCTCCTTTCCCAAGGCTCTGTCCAAGCCCTCCTCTGTCAGGAAGGCTTCTCTGCACAGACTCTGTTCCTAAAGGTCCAAGGCCAGAGTCTCCCAAAGGCTGGCTTGGGGAGTGGGGTGGGAGGGGCAGGTGGAGAGAAGGAGGGGCAGGAGTTCACTAACAACCAGTTCCCTGCCCAGAGAATTTCCTTTTTGTGAATCCAGGACGATTAACCCCTCCCCTGCTCCACCCCCGAATGGAGCGGTGACCTCAACACTGTCCAGGCTTGGCCGTTATACACTCCTTATGTCAGAGTCTCATAAGCACCCTGAGAGGGCAGGTGAGTCTGGATGGTCTTCTCCCCACAACTTCTCATCCAACCTGGTCACCCAGAGCCCCTCCCCCACCCCCGCTGCCCGCTCCAGGAAGACAAAAACCTGCGGTTTCTTCTCTCTTCTCTGTGGGGCGGCCTCACAAATTCACAGATCTCCAGACCAGACCCTTCCCCTTGTCCAAACCCTAGGACTGAAATGACTCTGCTGTCTGAGATGAGCTGGAACCATAGGGTAGAGGTGCCTACTGACCAAAAAAAAAAAAGCGCAGGAGATCCGGGAATTGGCCCAAGATCTCTCAGCTAGTTCAGAGTCAGGGCTGGGTTAGAACAGGGGTCTCTGGGCTCTCCAGACACATGAAGCCTCTGCCCACACCCTCCTTCTCACCAGCCAGGTCCCCTGCTGTCCCAAGCATCACCATCTCCCAGGCAGGGAAGCCCACAGTCACCTCCACCTCTCCCCTTGCCTCGAGTCTCCTTCTTATCACCAAGACCAGTAACTCTTCAGTGATAAGGGGCCACTGTCTGGTCCCTATCACCTTGGGACAAGGACAGCAAGCCTTTTTCATGCCACTCTCCCATTCAACAACCTGCCAGGGCTCCTCTGTCCCACTGGATCAAACCTCTCCTGCCCTACACACCCGACCCCCAGGCACCGCCTTCACCAGCTCTGGCCCACCTGGCCTGACCCTGCTCCCCTACACGCCCCTAACCCTCTCTCCTGGATGTTCTCCTCTCAGCTCTCTCCCCAGACTCTGGCCCATATCACTTCCCTCCTTGGCAAGTCTTCCCTCCCTGGCTTTCTCCCTATCCTGTTGCCCTTCAAGCCCCCCTCTCCAGACTTGAGGGCCTCAGGCTGGCATCCTCCTGGCCCCTGTTGTCACCATGCTTCTGAGCTATCTGAGCTTTATCTCCTCACCAAACCACAAAGAGCCACCCAACAACCTGGCCACATTCCTTCCAGCTCCAGCCTCAGCCTGGCATTCACTCCACAAACATTATCCGAGTGCCTCTAAGGTGCCAGAAAGTGCTTGTCCTCGCTCTTGAAACCCTCCTTACCCTTCAAGGCACCGCTGAGACACCATCTGCTCTGTGACTCCCTCCCCTATCCACCTTCCCCCTCCACCCCCAGGAGTCTTCCTATCTTCACCTTAGGATCTCCTAGTTGTCCTCGAGCCCATGTGCCACTCCCCTCACCCGTGTCCTCCCTAAGATCCAGACCTTCTCTTCCTTACTCCTGCTGGGCCCCGTACGATACCCATACCAAGAAGACGCTCAGTGAACAGCTTTCACAGGGAACTGAAGCATAATCTGTCCAGCAGGCCAGTCTGGGCTCCTGGGTGGCCTCAAGCTCCATTCATCCAAGTGACCTCTTACTGTTCCCCCAAGATTGGATTTGGGCCCAGAATGAGTCAAATGACCTCTTATCATTCTTCCAAAATTAGGCTTTCCTCTTTAATTACACCTTATCTAGCCACACTATGTAGATTCCAATTACATAATTACTTCAAGCCCTGGGACTTAAAAAGAAAGAAGCGTGTAGGATTACACAGGTAAGTGAACACATCAAATATGCATACTCACATATACCATGAGCCATTTTCTTGTTCATATACAACTTTCTGTTTGTTTGTTTGGCGGTGCGCGGGCCTCTCACTGTTGTGGCCTCTCCCGTTGCGGAGCACAGGCTCCGGACGCGCAGGCTCAGCGGCCATGGCTCACGGGCCCAGCCGCTCCGCGGCATGGGGGATCCTCCCGGACCGGGGCACAAACCCGTGTCCCCTGCATCGGCAGGCGGACTCTCAACCACTGCGCCACCAGGGAAGCCCCATATACAATTTTTTAACCCAGAAAATATAGCCCACGGGGGGTGGGGCTGGGGTGTCTAAATCACATTAAGGTAAAAATCTCCCCGAGTAGATGAAGGAGAATGTCATGGAGAAGCCAAACCCTGACAGGGGTTCTGAAAGAGGCTGGAAATCAGTCCCCAGCTCTCTCCCCTTCCCCTCCTGCAATGAAGAGAAGGGGGCTGTGTGACCTTCGGCATGGGAGATTTTTGGAAGCATAACTAGGCCTGAGCCCTCCTAAGCAAAATACCCGCCCTCTCCTGAACTCCAGGTTCTCTCTCTCTCCTAAGGCACATCTGCACAGTTCTAGTAGGAGACCCCACTAGACTGTGTCCACCCTGCAGACAGGGGCCCCGTCTCATCCATTCTGGTATTCCCAATTCTCAGTCCCCCCCAACACCAGGAGGGGCGTCCAGCAGGCCCTCATCCTGTCTTATACTCCAGCCTTATTGAAGCCTCTGCCCTTCTCACGCCACCCTGCCTTCAGCAGGAACGCCCTCCTCCGGGCTGGGTCCAGCTCCCCTCCTGTGTGGCCCCCACTGCCCCCTGTACTTGCCCTAACTTACCGCTCATCACGCTTTGGCATAAAAACTCTTCCACGTGCCTATCTCTCCCTTCAGACCAGTGGTCACCAAACTTTTTGATCATACCTTCCTATTAGTAAAATCGCTTTGAGCATATTTACTGATAATGATAAAATCTGGACTACTATCAATATAAACAGGAAAGCTACATCTTTCTTCTATTTGAGTTAAAGAATAAATAGAACTTTAACTGATAATGTTTTCTCTCGGCCTCTCAATAGCGACCTTGAGAACTCACCCACCGCTCTAGGCCAGGAATTCTGTGAGGACAGAAGGAGTTTGATTCCCTCTGTATTCCCAGAATCTGGGACAGACCTGAAAACTTAGTAAATGAATTCATTTGCTCCACACACAGGGAGCACCTCCTGTGGGCCAGGCACATGCTAGGTAGGCACTGGGCATAGAATGCCTGGCTGCTTGCCTCACGGATCCTACAGATTGTTGGGTAGGCAGACAAACAGGACTGGCCAAACAAGTGTACCAAAGCGGCTGACACAAACGCTGTGCAGAATGCTCTGTCCAAAACCAATGAATCAGGACAGCCTCAAACACGGGGGTTTAATCTGCTCTGGGGGGTCTGAGAAGGCTTCTCCAGGCATATGCTGCTTCAGCTGAGACCTGAAGGATGAGCAGAGCTAACTAGGTGAGGGAGGAAAGGGCACTCCAGGCTAAGGAAGCTGCATGGACAGAAGTCCTGAGGCTGGACAGAGAAGCCTAAGTGTCACGGACTAACAGAGGCCAATAAAACAAAATGAATGAACAAGCTCCAAGTTCCTCTCCTCCCCTTTACTCCTCTCTACTTATCAAAACAGACTGCCCCCCAGTTCCTGCCTCTGAAGGGGTCACTCAGCCCTGCTACATGCCCAGCCACCGAGCCAAGCACAGCAGGTGGGCTCTCTTGCCTCCCAGCCAGTCCTGCCGGTGTCAGGCTTCCCCCCCCCCCGCCTCCCCCCAACTCCCCCACCCCTCCTCTGCTTCTTAGGAGCCCAAAAGCCACAGGAAGACACTCCTGAAAACCATGCATGTTGCCATGGGCACCACCAATCAAAGGCTCCTGGGCAGTTTAATTTTTTAAAGAGAGTGTTAAATATTTTACATCTTCTAACAGCATGGCTTCTTCCTTGCCTACAATAGAAGGAAAACCCTATACTCCTTGAACTAAGGATTTATGCAAAATAAACGCCAATCTGCAAGACAGTCCAAGGAGGTGTGTACCCGTACCCACGGTCAAGGGCATCCTCTGGGTGCTCTGGTTGCCCAGGTGTATGTTCCTTGCGAGAGCAACCCGGACACTCCAGAACCACAGCCACAAAACCTCTTCCCTACTGGAGCTCTTTTGACCCCAAGAAGGGAAAATTATTTACAATGATGCTTCAGGTGAGTGTTTAAATAGCCCATGACTTTAATAATTAAAGATAAAACCAAGACTGTGGGTTGTAATGCAGGCTGGCGGGCTGTGGAGCCTCCTGCTGCAGCAGCTGTCTCGAAGAGGAGCCGTATCTTCTATCAGTGCCCAGGCATGACTAACATTTCCCAGGTCCTAGGGGGGTCCTCGCCCCCTCACACCTGCCGGTGCTGGCTCACTAATGCACCAGGTCCAACTAAAGGCCCCACAAAGCAAAAGTGAAATAGTCCTAAAAGGCCTGAGACCGTCTTGGCCCAGGCTCATGGGCCTGGCAGCCTAATCTTCAGCAACCCACCACAAAACCCTGCGGAGGCCCTGGGCTCCCTCAAGCCCCAGCTTTCTCCAGCTACTCTATTTTCTGTCCCTGTTGGGATTTTGCTTTCTCTGGAGCCTGATTCATTCTGTCCTGCTTAAAGCAGCCCAGCTCCTACTTTTGCCTTGACTCCTCCCTCGAGATCCCTGGCCCGCTCTCCAGCCCACTGCCCGGGCCACTGGGGCAGCAACTCATATCTCCCCAATCCAATTCCAGCCTTTCTTACCTCATCCCTGCCTTCCAGATCCTGCCTGCTGTGCGCACTGTCTATAAAGAGAGGCCCAAGCACAGACGGGTCAGCAGTATGTATGCTAGAGCAGCCTTGCAAAGACCCCCTAACAGCGACGTACCATGAAAATGTTCCCATTTTCTCTCCTGTTAATTTGTTATCAGCAGCTACAACCCCTGACCATCATTCTGTGTTTGTGGGAAACAGTCACCCAACACTGGATCTGCACTGACTAAAGACCAACTCTGAGTGGAGAACAACCTGCAAATGAACTATTTATTTACACATCAGACAAGGGAACTGCTCACGTGCACAGCCTCCAGGTTCCATACACATTCCAGGGACTGGCAGTGACTGTTAGGATTTCACACGTTATGTCCTAGTGACTTCATACTGGGAGACCAAGCTCAAAGGTGGGCCTGCGGGCAGGTGTTAATAATCGACATATAAGGCATGATACAAACGAGTAATGAGTTTCCGCGTCCCCACCCATTTCTATTACAACTGCCATGAGCTAGAACATCCCCACGATGCTGAAAAGTCAAGGCCCAGATGGGAATGAGATCGGCAGAGCAAGGTATAGGTTAAGGTACGGTAGTCAGTATTCCTGCTCATTGGTATTGGAACTCAGGCAGCACTTTTACGGCACGTTGAGAATCCAGGTTGCCAGGAACAGACTGCTCACAGGTCATTCCTGGGTCGATCATTACTACACGCCTGACTTCTCAGGTCCACCACTGGCCTTTCTCTACTACCTGCCACATGGGTTATGCATGTCTAGCGTGTCCTCACTACCCCCACGCCCCACATACTTTGCCACACTATAACCTTCCTACTCAAAACCCAAAACAAACTTGAACGCCTGCCAGGGAAGAGCCCAGCCCTCAGGGTGTTAATGAGGAAATAAACTCCAGGAGGGCGGGGCCTATGTCTACATTGCTCATCAGCATTTGTTTAACAAGTGAAATGAGACTGTGGTTATTGAAGCACTTCTTAAACAAAAGTTCCACGTGCAGGCAGGGATTCACCTCTCAAACGGGGCACCATCCCGTCCCTGGGGCTGACAGCAGAGCTCTCTTTCTCTTCACCCAGCAAAATGGGCACCTCTGGAACACGAAGCTACATTACATGGACCTGCTTGCAGGACTGAGCAATCGTGGGAATGCAAATCACCAAGGGATAGAAAGCGCTAAGAAAAGACCAGGATCCCTTCTCTCTGCTGCACTTCTCTGGCACATCCCTCTGCTCCGCAGGGGTAATGGCAAACATCTCTGACCTCATCCTTCCAAGGTGGAGATGTCAGGGGTGGGGGGGAGAGGGGAGGAATGTTTGGGGACCAGAGAAATGGCTGTGGGTAGAGGCAGACCAGGAGGAAGGAGACATCAAAAGGATTCTTGTTTCGAGTACCAGTCACCAGTACTGGAGCTGGGACGGCTTCAGGAACACACTGGCATTTTCACATCAGCTCACGTGACCGAAGCAGCCCCTGGCTTAGACGTACTCAGTTATGTGTCCCTCTCCAGGTGGTCAGTCGGCTCTACAAACACAGCTTTGCCTGCCAATGTTTTTTCCACTCCATGGTCTCCTGTTTGAAAACGCCCCCTTGACTCTGCCAATAACTTCAGTCCCCTTCTCATTCTCAATACAGCAACCAGCATTACTGAGTGATTACTACGTGTCAGGCACAGCTCTAAAGACTTACACAGTCCTGTGATGGAGGCACTACTGTTTTCTCCACTTTATAGGTGAGGCAACTGAGGTACAGACTAGAAACTTGCCTGAGGGAGCAGCAGAGCCAGGATGGGGGCCCAAGCAGCCTGAGCGCAGAGATCACACGCCTCGTCACTGCTCCCCGACCTCACTTCCGAGAGAGAAGAGCCGAGCTCCAAGGTAAGAGATCTGCTCCCAGCTCAGGCCCATCCAGCCACATGACCTTAAACAAATGGCTTTTCTGTGCCTCAGCTGCCTCGACTGTGAAACAAGGCTGATCACGGACGCCTGGTCTAGAAACAGAGACTCTTAGCTCTGTAGTCCAGCGTCTCCTAAGAGAACATCCTGAGGTGATGGAAAGGTTCTTTCTCTGCGCTGTCCATGGGGCAGCTGCTAGTGTCGTGTAGCTATGGAGCACTTGAAATGTGGCTAGTGTGACCGAGAAACTGAATTTTAAACTGTATTGCACTTTAATTAATTTAAACTTACATAGTCACATGTGGCTAGTGGCTACCATACTGGAAAGTTCAACTCTAGTCTATAAATTCCAGGATGGCAGGTGCCACTTCTCTTTGGTCACTGCTGTATTCGCAGAGCCCAGCATAGACCCCAGCCTATGGTTGGAGCTCAGTTAACTATTTGTTGAACAAATCAAAAGCAAAGGACTTTTCAGGTGCTCTAATATGACTTCATTGACACCCAAGCATTGATTCTTCAGGTTCCCTGCCCAGCGGACATCTAACCTCAGCTTGCCCAGGAGCTCAGGCCTCCCAAAGCAGTAAGAGAGGGAGCACCTCTCAAGATGAAAGACAATGGATGGAGACAAATCTTCTAAAAGTTCTACGGAGCTAAACTATCTCCCTGAAATTTCTACTTACTAGTCCTGGCACGCTAGCTCACAGGTCTGGGAAAAACAAAATAAGTTATGAAACAGCCCTTAAACATTTTTTTTTCCTTTTTTGCGGTACGCGGGCCTCTCGCTGGCGCGGCCTCTCCCATTGCGGAGCACAGGCTCCGGACGCGCAGGCTCAACGGCCATGGCTCATGGGCCCAGCCGTTCCGCGGCATGTGGGATCTTCCCAGACCGGGGCACGAACCCGTGTCCCCTGCATCGGCAGACGGACTCTCAACCACTGCGCCACCAGGAAAGACCCCTTAAACATTTTTTGAAGATTTTTTTTAACGTGGACCATTTTTTAAAAAAGTCTTTTATTGAATTTGTTACAATATTGCTTCTCTTTTATGTTTTGGTTTTTAGGCATAAGGGATCTTAGCTCCCCAACCAGGGATTGAACCCGAACCCCTGCACTGGAAGGTGAAGTCTTAACCACTGGACCGCCAGGGAAGTCCCAGCACTTAAACATTTTTAAATACAGGATTATATCTGTAAGTCACTTTCTTAGTTAGTATGAGTCCAATCCTAGTTCACTGTAAGGCTGGTTAAACAACTACATGACTGAGATCTGCGTGTGGGGAACAATCCTCCAGTGTCAGGGTTGTGGCCCAGGACTGCTATCTCCGCTGACTTAATGTATTCAGTCCCCCCCTCCGCACCTCCATAAGTGAGCCGCGGCGTATACAGCTAGACTCCCAACGTGCGAGGCCCTATTCTCCAAGCAAGGTTTGGGGATCCTGGCAGAGCAACTCACGTTTTCGTGTCTCCTTGCTGTATTCTTTCTAAGTGCAAAAATCTAAGCTTCCATACATCTCCTATGAGCTGAGGACTGTGGCAGACCCAGGAGATACAAAGAGAGCTATAATGTAAGCCTTCACCAGGGGCCCATATCTAGAAAGGGTAAGAGGTGCAATCTGCAGAGCATTACCCCGTGCAAGTTACTGAAGGACAATCAGGAGAAAGACATATAAACCAAACACCATCAACTCAGTGTGACACATGCCATAACAGACACATGTACAAAATACTGAACTAAAGAGATACCCAGAGGGACCCTGCGCCGTGCCTTGCACACAGCAGGCACTCAGGGCAGTGAAATGAATCAAATCTTGACGAACAGCCCCTTTAAAGGCTGAGGAAACCACAACTCAGATGGGTTAAGTGACTTCTCAAGGTGACCCAAGTTGTTAGTGATGGGGCTGGAGATGGCACCTGGATCTCATCACTTACCAGCCCAACAGTCTATAATCCATCTCACAGCACTTCTTATCCGACCCTTCAGGGGGAGAGTGGCAGGGTCTGCCCACTGCTTGTTATTACATCCATCTCAGAATAAACAATGGATTTATTTCTGGACAACTGTATGTTGGGTATTCTTGAAAATCTGAGGAGCTGCTGTATGTATACCATCTTAGAAACATGCGTCCAATCATTTAACAAACATTTCTTGGGAATATACTATATATCAGGCACCTGTTTAAAGGCTTGGATAAAGAGATGAAACGAACTTCTGGTCAGATCAGAACAGCCACATTTATCTCTGCTCTCTCCCAGAACCCCACGAAAAGGCAGCAGAGGAATCTGTTTTTTAATGGAAAGGAGACGATGGCTGATGAGATATGTTAACAGAATTCTGGAAGAGACAGAGCCGATTGCCATGCGGTCGCTGATTCGGGTTTCTACTTCATCTGTTCTGCTGAGTGCAAGTAGGGGAGAAAACCACTGAACAAATGGTGACTTATGTCACAGGAACAGGAGAAGGCTCAGGAATGGGGGGCACCAAGGACTGCGAGGGGAGAAGCAGGACGGGACTAGAAAGAGGGGAGCCTGCAGAAAGTTGGCGAAAGGAGCAAAAAGATGCCAGGGTCTCTCCTGCAATCTGCTCAGTCTGGTGACCTCCCTCCCTCAGCCGGCAAGAGGTGGAGGTTCACTGTTTTTAGGCAACTACACCAGAGACTCTCTGGATTCAGACACAGTTGAGGGAGAGACACAGCTGAGGGAGGTAGGGAGAGGGGGGGCAACTTTCCGAAAACAGATGGACTGAGTGAAAATCTGCATACCAGACAGGGTACCCAGCCTCCTTCCCCATCAAGGCTCCCAGGAGGAGCAACAAACAGGCTATTACACCCCCAGGCACATTCCTCTCCGGGAAAACCCAACATTCCCAGAGAAAAGATCTATATGCACTGATTTCTAGGTGTCCTCAGTGGAAGAAAGGGAGGCTCTCTAATGAATCACTGTACCACGAGGTTCACAAGCCCCTTTCTTGTTGCACAGGTGCCCAATCAGCATTTTGGTCTCCACTCTTAAAATATAAATGGACAGTCAAGGATCAGATGCATGGAAGGATGGTTCCAATGGGAAATACAGTAACCAAAAGATGCAGAAAAAAGGGACTTGGAGGAAACAAAGACAATGCAGGGGAAGGAGAAAAACACCAAAAAACGAAATACAACACATATAAGTGGGTTTACTGCACCCATGAAGCAAGAACAAGATGCTATTCAAAACAAAAAAAGAAAAATGAGCCTTCAGAGAACTAGCAAATTCTAGAAAGTAAAGCATGCAAAAATGTTGCAAGCAAAACCATGAAAGCATAAATTAAAAATTCAAAAGGGTTATTAAGGATAAAGCTGAAGATGTCTCTCAAAAGTAAAACAAGGGCTTTCCTGGTGGTGCAGTGGTTGAGAATCCACTTGCCAATGCAGGGGACCAGGGTTCGAGCCCTGGTCTGGGTGGATCCCACATGCCGCGGAGCAACTAAGCCCGTGCGCCACAACTACTGAGCCTGTGCTCTAGAGCCCGTGATCCACAACTACTGAGCTCACGTGCTGCAACTACTGAGGCCCGCGCTCCTGGAGCCCGTGCTCCACAGCAAAAGAAGCCACAGCAATGAGAAGCCTGCGCACCGCGATGAGGAGTGGCCCCTGCTCTCCACAACTAGAGAAAGCCCGCACACAGCAACAAAGACCCAACACAGCCAAAAATAAATAAAATAAATAAATTTATAATAATAAAAAGAAAAAGTAAAGCAAAATGGAAAACAATAAAAGATTTTAAAATTACAAACTTGACCCAGGATGTCCAACATCCAAGTAATAGGAGTTCCAAAGACAAAACACAAGAAAAGGGGAGAAAATGCAATTAACAGAGGAAAATATAAGAAAATGTCCCCAAACTGAAGAATTTGAGTCTTCAGATCAAAAGAGCACACCAAGGAGCCAGCATGATAATTTTTAAAGCAAGAACAATCCAAATACAGGGAAAGAAAGAGGATCCTAAAACTTTCCGCAAGAAGAATGCAGGTTACCCGTAAATGATCAAGAATCAGGATAGCATCCAAATTCTGACATCAGTATTGGAACCTAGAAGACAGCGGAGCAATGCCTTCAAAACTAAGGGCAAACGGCTTTCAATCTAAAATTCTAGACAAATCAAACCACCAATCAAGTGTGAATGTATAATAGAATAGAACAGCTCAGACATGCAAATGTGAGGTGATCAAGTTGTACAGACCCTCTCTCAGAAACTCCTGAGGAATAAATCAAGAAATAGGAAACAGAGGATCCAACCCAGAGCAAGGTGAGGGAATTCCCCATGATGAGTCATGCCCCAGGTCTAGAGGTCAATCAGCAGGGAATAAAGGTGAGGGATGGAGGCCTCTGGGAGGGAGGTCTCCAAGGACAAAAAGACTGTAGTGAAATAAAAAGGAACTTGTGTTATAAAACAGAGATATTTTAAAATGCCATCAGAAACACTGGGAATTAGTAATAAGTACAAAGGAAACTAAATAGGAAAAAAAAGCAATTATTAACTCAAAAAAATAAAAAAAAAGAGACATACACGAAAGGAAATTTCATTACAGTACAACTATAAGGCTCAGCCATGAACACTATTTACACAGTCAAAATAATATAAGTATTGACTATCGTTGTAAAACTGTGACATAATCACACTGGGAGGACATGAAGGAAGGGAAGTAAGTGAGGAGAGGAGGAGTGAAAAGGGGAATAAGGGCTCCTCTAGTCCATAGCAGGACAATAGCCATATCAAGAGAAATAGCTAAAAGGGTTGGAAGTGACTATGGTAGACAGAATAATGGTCCCTCAAAGATGAAGATGCCCATACCCTAATCCCCGAACCCATAAGCATGGTACATGGCAAAGGGGAATTAAGGTTGCAAATGGAATTAAGGTTGCTAACCAAATGAACTTAAAACAGGGAGATTATCCTAGATTATCCAGGTGAGCCCAAAGTAATCACAAGGGTCCTTAAAAGTGGAAGAGGGACGGAGAAGGGAGTCAGGAAGATGTGACTATGATAGAAGGTCAGTGATGCATGGGAGGACTCAACCGGCCATTGCCGGCTTTGAAGATGTTGGAAGGGGGACATGAGCCAAGGAATGCAGGCGGCCTCCAGAAAGGGGAAGACGCAAGGAAGAGAATGGAGCCCTGCTACCATCTTGATTTTAGCCCAGTGAGACCCTTTTCAGACTTCTAACCCACAGAACTGTAATTTAAATTTGTGCTGCTTAAAGCTACTACATTGGTGGTAATTTGTTCCTGCAGCAACAGAAAATCGTGTTCCGTGACTAACCCTGGGGAGTGGGTCACCAGGATGAGGAGGGCTGACACAGCTTTCTTTATAAGGCTTGCAGTGTTATTTGACTTTTAAAACTATATATATATATGGGCTTCCCTGGTGGCGCAGTCGTTGAGAGTCCGCCTGCTGATGCAGGGGACACGGGTTCGTGCCCTGGTCCGGGAAGATCCCACATGCCGCGGAGCGGCTGCGCCCGTGAGCCATGGCCACTGAGCCTGCGCGTCCAGAGCCTGTGCTCCGCAACGGGAGAGACCACAACAGTGAGAGGCCCGCGTACCGCAAAAAAAAAAAAAAGAGCTGAAACAAATTCTCTCTTGCCAGATCTCACAATCTGGTAGAGAAGACAGGGAAACAGCTACTGCTGAAAGGCAAACACAGGAAGAAAACACCTCTTTGAGACATGAGGGCGTCTGAAAGGAGTAGAAGTCAGCCGGGCAAAGGAGAAACAGGCCTTCCGGGGAGTGGACAAAGACCAGGGGAACGTGTAAGAGTTCTGAATGACGGGACATCAGTGGGTCTGGCAGAGTCAGCAGGAATGCGTGAGTGGGCAGGTCCCAGCACCCCAGGTGTGACACCTGCCCCACTGCTGGCTTCTCTGGCTGGGGTCTGGGACCTGCTGTGCATATTTAGGGCGGGCATGGACAAGCAAAGACCCCAGACAAACACAGCATTTTCCTGGACCATCAACTGTAGTCAACAGTAAAGCATTTTAAATACTTTTATACTAAAACCAGAACAGATGTATTACAGAATACAAAACTCACATGAATTTTTTTTTAAATATTTATTTATTTTGGCTGTACTGGGTCTTGGTTGAGGCATGTGGGATCTAGCTTCCCGACCAGGGATTGAACCCAGGCCCCCTGCAATAGGGAGCACAGAGTTTTACCCACTGGACCACCAACGGAGTCCCCTCACGTGAATTTTTAACATAAAAACTGGAGACTTCAAGGCAACTTCTTGTTTGAGAGGCCCACTTTAGACACTAAACTATCTGCTGACCACTGAGCATCAAGACTCAGGCTTCTCTATAATTAATACGAGTCAGAAGAAAGGTTAAAACACCATAGCATACATCCATCAAAGCACCCGGGACTTCATAACAGCAACCTGTCAGTGGCTGCCTACACTCCCTGTGTCACACAAGATGTCCCTTGGGTCCCAACACGAATGGGAAAGTTGAGAAGCATCTCATTCTTTTCCAAAGGGGTCTGGGTCCTACTACTGCCGGATGAGTTAGATCTGCCTGGGGAAATAAAGAAAAACCACCACACTGAACTTTTCCTACATGTCCTCTCTTGTCTCCCTCCCACCCACACTCTAAGCATTACCAGGATCACTGATAAAACCTCAGCTCCCCCATCAGCTCCTCCAAACCCTTACAGTACAGGCCCCTGTTAGAGAATACGCTGGAAATACTCTTTCCATGGGAGGAAGTCAAGAAATAGGGCACATCTCTTGGGAGAGGGTGTCCTTTGTGTCCACAAACAAGGGGGAAACTTTTTCTATTGTTGTAGCTGGTTTTGTTATAAAAACAATAATATCCACGTGACAGTGAGCTGGGAAATTTCTTTTTCTGTAAAGAGCCACTACTGACCACAGAAGAGGAGCAGAGGAAAAAAAAATCAATGGAAGGCCACACAGAAGTAAAAAGCAATTTAATTGGGTTTGTTTTGTTTGTTTTTTGTGTGTAAAACACATATATACACACATTCAAAAAAGTGAACTCAACTGATTTCAAATTAAGAACAGAGAGGATGAGATTTTAATAACACAATAAATATATTAAAATACACTACAGCGCTATGTTATTGACAGTAAATAAAAGATGGAGGAGGAGGTCAAAGAAAAAGGTGTAATAGTAGGAGAGAAAAAGAAAGGTAGAGCGGGGGGTGCGGGAAAAGAAGGATGGGAAGACAGCAAGATACAGGGACAGACAGACAGACATGAGTAACCATACACAAAAAGAGGGAACAACTAAAGGATCCACAGAAAGACTTCCTAGGCCAAAGTAAATTACACTGTACATGGCCAGCTGTAGGCTTGGGCTATAGACTTCAAAGTATTATCACCTTTTATCCTTGCCTTTGAATGGTTACTAATGTGGTTAACCACTGTTCCCAGCTCTTTAACTGCTCATTTAAACATTCTGAGGCTTAGCTCAGGTCATAGGCCGGAAGCTCCCTCCATATGAGCTACAGTTCAGTAAATCAGTCACCTCCAATATCTCCTCTGAAAAGGAAGTACAAGAGACACTATCACACAAATCGCTATCTCATAAAATGTACAAAGCACCAATGAGAGTCAGTGGAGAAAATGCTGTTTGAGTTGAAAAAAAAATTCCATGGAAAAATTTTTTTCATTTTAAATTAAAAAAACAAAACAAAACTGGAACTTCAGCAGAATGGGTTCCCACCTCAGCATTCTCCAGCATCACTCCCGGCACATCTGACTTTCCACGTGTTCAAGTTCTGCCTGCCCCACTGGCTCCAAAGGCCTGAGTTGGCCCTGAAACTAAATCAGCCTCCACCACACACTGCAATCTGAGGGTCAACAGAGAGATCCCAAGAGACTCCAAGTCAGTCCCAACCCTGGCCTGGACTCCGTTCACCCATCCCAACCCGTGTCTAAGCCAAGCCTCTCCTTACTTACTTCACTCTAAGGGCTGTAGAAATCTGCTATTTCACAGCTGATAAAGCCTCCCCCTTCCAGCTCCATCCCTTTTTCCTCCAAGCCTGGTGTCTGTTTTCCCCTTCCTCATCTGACCTGCCCCCAGCCTCCTACCTGGTCTGTTTCCCCAACCTCTCCCTTCTACTGCCCCTAATTTCTCCTTTCTTTTCTCTACCGCATCTTAGTATCATTTCTCTCAGAGGAAGAGGGGACTTAAGAGGTGTATCTAGAACAAGACCTAAAATCTATCCACCTGGGATTTTTGCCCAGCTCTGCATCTTGCTAGCTGTGTGACCTTGAACAAATGGCTGAGCCACCCAACCCCTCAAATTCCTCAGTGAGGGGGGCTGAACCTGGCAATCACAGAGGTCTCTTCCAACTCTCAGGTTCTAAACATCTAAACATTCACCTGTATAACCATAAATAAATCAGTGAGTTAAACATACACAGGGAGAGAGAATGAACTATAGAAACTCCCTTTCCTCAGCATTCTGTCACCCCACCTGGTCTCCCAACCAACCACCCACACTGAGGGGCTGTGTCTCACTCTGGACTGTTCTAGCTCTAAATTATTTAGATACAGCAAAACCTTACCAATCACACTAATCAAGGAACAGATGCATCTGAATCCAACAGAAGGCTGAGTCCTGGAATGTTTCTTTCGTGCCATCGAGTAATACTGTGAATTTAACATCAGCTTAGCAAAGAATCTAGAAATGCCATCACAAACTGTCTTGCGAATCTAAGAACAGTAATGCTGTCGGGAACCCTGGAAAACAATCTACCCCAAAGCCCTCCACTTTCCCAACAAGGACACAGGCCCAGAGAGCGGAAGCCACTAGCCCAAAGCCCAAAGCAGGTTGGAGCCTGGATCAAAGCCAGCTGTCCTGCTTTTGGTCCAGAGGACCTCCACCAAAGCTTTGTGATACCATCCGTTTCCTTTTTCAAGAGACAGATTAAATCCCAAATTACCAGGGAGTGCCCTCTACAGCAAATCTATTTGCAAGTCCAGGGGAGGGGCCAGAGCTAAGTTTGGATGGCCAGATGACTACTAATGCTGCCTAATACAAGCTCTCTTTCCTGAACCCTGCCCATTCATTCTCTGCAAAGAAAACCCCAGACTGCTATCTATATGGGACTGTATTTTGGAGAGGGGAGAAAGGGAGAGTGGCACAGTTCTTTGTTCTGCCAGTAAGAAGCATCTGCTAGTCCTTTCCCACAACTCCTACCTCACCTCCCAATATTCCCAGTATCTTCGGAAGAGTTCACGGAAACTCGCCAACTAGAATAAAAGAAAGCAGGAGGTAACAGGAGGAAAGGGCCAACAGCAGGTGAGTGTCAAACGTACGGACGGTGACAATACCCTCCCAGCTCTTCGTCCTAAGGGGAAGAAAGCATTTCTTTTCAGTTGCTAATACCCTGCAGGGAAGTCACCTGAGCTAGTTCAACTCAGCGCCCTCCAGCAGAGAAATGAGCTCTCTGCAACCCCTGGAGAACTAACCCTTTCCTAACCATCCACTCTAACAGTGCCCAGGGCAGAGGTACCAAAAGACCAACCCTCCCCTCCCCTCCCCTCCCCTCAGGCCAAGAGCCTGAAACATCAGAGCTTGGATGGCAAGGAGCTATTTAAGGCAGCATCAAGAGGGTGGGGCACAAAATTGCTGGCAGCATCCTCCTCTCCACCGCTCCCTCACAGCCAACACACACACACACACACACACACACACACACACACACACACACCTCTTGCTCCACACACACCCATCAACCTCACCTGTCTCTAAGGGCTGGAGATCTGGAGTCCCCAAATGTCCAGCATATGTTTTCTGTCATTGAGGCTGCTGTCCCCATCTGCTGCCCACCCCACTCTTAATCCACTCCGTTCTCTTCAATCACAACCCAGCCACCTTTCCAATCAAAAACACAAAACTGAATCTCGAGAAGCTCACAAACCAAGGAGGGGGGCATGGAGACAAGCCCTCCCTGGCCTTCACTTAGGAGAGAAAAAGGGCGCAAGGGGTGGGGGGCGGGGGGTGATGTCAGAGGCCTGCCATGCCAGACAGGCTCCATGATATCTCTAAATGAACCTCCCTCCTATTGACGGTGAAATCAATTCCGGCGATTTCAGCAGGTCGGCCCTGTGACAGGAGGGGTATCCCAGCGCTCAGTTTAAAACAAAAAATCCAAAGGCTCAGCCAGAACATGCTGGGAAAATCCAGGGTCTGGATAAAACGAGCAACGCTCAGTGGGATCCTTTCTGCTTTTATGTAGCAATGTAATAGCGTAATAAATTCTGTCTGCCTGAAGAAAGCATGCACTGGTGAATTTCAAAGCCATCTTACGACAGCGGATGCACGGGGATGCAGAATTCGACAGCACATTCCCCTGTGAATAAAACGTAATGATTTCAAGCCTCTTTCCCCCTCTATCTTGAATGGCGCTAGCGCTTATCAAGGAAGCCACCTCGGAAAGAAGCCAGAGGAGAGCCGGGGATGCCCGGGGAATTCGGAGAAAGGAGTTGCTTTCTGTTCATCTCGGTGAGGAGCTGGCTAGCAAGAAGCTGCCAGTCACTGAGGGATGAAGGAGCATGGGCAGATGAGCAGGCACCGGCGTCCCCGGACACGGACACACACACACAAACGTACCCGCTCATTCTGGCGGGTCCTAGGCCAGACCGGTAGTCCGTGCTGCCCTCCCGCCTTCCTCTCCTCCAGAGGGATGCTGATGAATGAACACACCTGAGATGCCTCCATCCTGCCGCTCGCTCCCTCCTTCCTCCTCTGGCTACTGCAGAGGAGCCTCTCCTCGGTAGTTTCACTTTACAGCGCAAACCCACGCGGGCTTTGATGTCTCCTCCACCCACCCAAATTGCAGCCAGCCTGAAGCAGGCGGACATTCTCTCCTAGCAGAGGCCATGATCGCACGTACCCCCACCCACCAATAAAAACAAACAAAAAATAAAAAAGACAAAAACCTGGAATCCTCCAAAACCCCCGCACCCTGGGGAACTTTCCCTTAAAGACTGGGGATCCACCAAGCAGGCAGGAAGGAGGGTTCCGCCGAGGGGGACCACGGTGTTCCCCTTGACCACGGGGGATGCTCTGGGGGAGGGGGTCCCTCAAGTCCTTCCAACAGCTGGCCCTTTAAACGCGCCTCCCCCGAGCGTGGAACAAAGGCGCCGCCCGCGGGGGCCGGGCCGGCGCACGCCCCCGGCGCCGGCGCTGACAATCAGGCGAGCGCGGGCTGAGGGGCCGCTGGCGCGGGCTTACCTTGCGGGTCTCCGGGCGGGCGGGCCAGCTGCGCGCGTCCTGCCCAACTCGCACTACACTCTGCAGTTGGCCCCGCTCTGTTTTTCTGGGACTCGGCGCTGACTTCACCGACACTCCGCGGCCGGCCAATGAGCTGCGGCGGCCGCCCCCTCATTAGCATGCGTCTGGAACCATCCACTCCGGCGGCGCCTGGGAGGTGGGCGGTGCTAGGGGGCGGTGCCGGACCCGGCAGTGACAGGAAGGGGCGTGTGCGCCAATGGGAGGCGATGAAGTGCCCCGCCGCCCCGCCCCGCAGCATTGTGAGCCCGGCGCGCGGGCCCGCGGATCTCCCGTCGAGAACGTGCGCGCGGTCCCAGTAACCCTTTCTGTCCCGGCCGGCCTCGGGCTGGGCGGGAGGCTGGCCCGGCGCGCCCTCTGATCTTTCTGAGGGGTCGCCCACGGGGAGCTGGGAAGGAATCTTAGGCATAAAAAAAACAGCTAACCTGTCTTGAGTACATATAACTTACTCAACTCCTGTGCCCCAGTTTGCTCATCTTTAAAATGGTATAATAACCAGTACCTATTTCGCAGGACAGGACATAGAGAAGATTAATATAGTTAACGTATGTAAAGCATTTAGATCAGTGCCTGGCCGTCGCGCTATATAAATGTTTACTACTATCATTATTATACTGTATGTCAGCCAGTATGCTTAATACTTCTTAGTTTTTCTCTCTTTTGATCCTCATAGTCTTTTAAGATAGTCACTATTACTAATCCATATTTTTCAAGTGGGAAAACTGAAATGGTTTAAGCGGCTTGGTCCAAGTCACACAGAAACCGGTGCAATCAGCATTGGAACCCAGGCTCTGAGATTTCATTCATGTAATACTTTTATTCAGCGGCTCTATGGCAGGCATATACTAGGCCCTGGGGTTACTGCCGAAAATACAACAGACAAGACCCCTCCGCTCATGAAGCTTCCATTTTAGTGAGGGAGACAGGCAAATAAACGAGTGAATAAATAAACAAGATCATCTGCAATGTGCAAAATAGGGTGAATAAAACAAAACAGGGTCATGCGCAAGTGGGGAGAAGAGTACTTTGCTAGATGGGTTCAGAGGTAACCACTGTGATACCATCCTGACCTCCTCCAGTCCACCTCAGTGTTACAAAAAGAAAACAGAACGCAGAGAGGGGAAACTTCTTGCCCAAGGTCACCGCCAGCAAGTAACCGGCCCGGAACATGCTCCCTCCACGCCTAGCTTCCCACATCCCTGGGGCATCCCTGAAGGTGGGGCAATCATCCCTTGGGCTGAACAGAACTGATTTTTGTCAGCTGCCCTTGGCGAGAATCTTCAGCCAGGGCAGTTCCCAGTTAACAGGCTGTGTGTGCAAGGGAAAGAAAGGCTTTGATGACTGCACAGGCTGATGGGAAACACATCTGCTAAGGTTCTTGGATGTCAAGGAACAGTGTCAAGTCTTTGCTGAGCACCTGCTGTCCCCTGCTGTGTAAAGAAAAAAAAAAATTAGAAGTCTCCTAGCCACCTGGGAACTTATTCTACAACTGAAGAGACAAGAAACTACTAGAAAGCTATTCAATCTAGGGAGCCCCCAGACCAGGTGTCCCCCAGCTTGCACCTCATCCTGCTGTTTTGCAAAGAACACTAGACTAGAAGTCCGGCTTTGCAGGCTCTACTATTAACTTCCACCACAATCTAAGGGAGGCAGTTCCTCCTGGGCCTGTAAAGTAATGAAACGGCTAATGCACTTGTCCCTCAGTATCTGTGGGGGATTTGTTCCAGGAGACCCCATGGATACCAAAAACTGTGGATGCTCAAGTCCCTTATTTAAAATGGAGTAGTACAAGGAATACAGTCGGCCCCCCAAAATCGGTGCATTTCACATCTGCGGATTCAACCAACTGTGAAGAAAATTTGATCACATTTGATTGGGTTGAATCTGCAGGTGTGAAACCTGCGTTTAGGGAGGGCTGACTGCATGTCTAGTCCGCTGTGCAGTATAATGTATTTATGCTAAGAGCATAAACTGACCAGTTTAATATTAACTGACCATAACTGTCCATTCATACATGCATTAACTGACCAATACCACACAGCAACCCCAGGAAGAAATGCTACTGTTATCTTGAGTTTATCCACAGAGGAGGAAAATAACTGCTGGAGTAACTAAGTAAATTGCCTACTCAGCAAATTCAGGGTAACACCACTTAGAATAGCAAAAAAAAAAAAAAATCAAAAACAATCCAAATGTTCAGTTTGAGTGGATTGGTTAAGAAAATTACAGTACAACCATAAGAAAGAATATCATACAGCCATGAAAAATGAAAAAGTATACTGACTCATTAACAAAAATATGCTCATAACATATTCCTGAATAGAAAAGTAGGTTGAAAACTAGTTTTGCACTGCAATCTCATTAGAACTATTTCTTGTAGGATTATGAGTATTTTTCCCTCATCTATATTTTTCTGATTCTTTTCATCATAAACATCCATCAAATTGTTCAATGAAAATAAAACAAAATCATCTTAAAATGAAAAATCAGACTCTACTTGTGGAGATTTGATCTCTCGGCAAGGCCTTCCCTTATAAGTGGGAAACTGCCTGGGGAAATCTTTAATGAGGCCTCAGTCTCTGAGTCATCCCTCAAATGTTGTACTCCTCTGCTGGTTCCAGTCTGTATGTCATTAGGGTTTATGAGATAAATGGGAAAATACTGAAAGGACAGAAGGGAAGGGAAACAGGGAAGATAAAGGGAAAGAAAAATCCTACTATCCTTCGAGATTCATCTCAAATGTCTCCTTCAAGAAGTGTTCAGAATCATGGTCTAATAACATTTTAACACTGAAAGTGCCCCAAGAAATCATCATGTGTACTCATGTCAACTCACTGTTGTCGCCAGTCATTCATGATTCATCTGAGTAGCAGGCCATGTGCTAGGTGCCGGTAAGACCTGCCTCCCCACCTCCCAAAGGTAACCCCTGGGGTAGCAGAAGCTCAGGGAAGTCCTGCTTCATGGGCGTGCTAAGAAGAGTCCCACATTTGGGTATTGCTTTGCTCTCGCCATCTTGAAATTCTTCATTTTTGAACAAGGGGCCCCACATTTTCATTTGCTACTGAGTCCTATAAATTATGTGGCCTGTCCTGGGGAGGAGAAATACCAAGGCCTTATTAGTACAATAGTATATCAGTGACCGAGTCTGGAGTAAAGTTCGGGGCTTTCTACTCTCATCCCAGCCATTCTCTTATATCATATGGCCTCATTCCTGGCTCCCCAGGGAAATGTGAGCACTCCCTGCTTTCCAGCCCTACAGCACTTCATTTATTCCTTTCTCATGGAATTCACCATATTTGGCATGAACTCATGTATATATGTATGCAGTCTTATTCCTCATCCTCTCTCCCCACCAGATTGTAAATTCCATGATGTCCTGGCTTGTGTCTGCTCATCTCAAAGAGTGCTTAGCACTATGCTTTACACACTGTTAAAAATGTGCTTACATTTAATTTAATCTTACTAGTAACTCCTGGTTTTCTCTTCTTCTGCATCAGATTATTCCCAGCAGTCCTTCCACTGTTGGAGAGAAATTAAAATATCAGGCAGGAGGGTCAAGAACACAAACCAGGGTCATAAACGTGCTGTAGGAAGCATCCTTCAAGCAGGCCATTAAGTGTGAGGGACTGGGAGAGGGTCAAGCAGGATTTTGTAGATGTCAGCCCAGAGTCGTCAGCCTTTCCTCCATCTTCAGCATCACACACCCTGGGAGAGAGGGAAAGAAACAAGATGATCTAGAGATGGCGGGAAGTATAGTGGTTAAGCCTGTGGGCAGAATCCTGGCTTCAATGCCTAACGTGGAACTCTTGTGCAAGTTCTCAGGTCCCTCATCTGTAACAGGAGGGAGACACAACCCTCCTCAGGTTTACTTGTGAGCTGTAGATGACAGCACGCATGTAAAGTGCTTACACGCTGCCTGACACATAAGCACTCGCTAAGAGGGTATTATTTTCTTTTTCATATAAGCATTTATTTTTATTAAAAAAATTTTTTTGGGCTGCGTTGGGTCTTTGTTGCTGCGTGCAGGCTTTCTCTAGTTGCAGCAAGCAGAGGTTATTCTTCGCTGTGGTGCGCAGGCTTCTCATTGTGGTGGCTTCTCTTGTTGCAGAGCACGGGCTCTTAGGTGCTCAGGCTTCAGTAGTTGTGGCGCACGGGCTCAGTAGTTGTGACTCGCGGGCTCTAGAGCACGGGCTCAGTAGTTGTGGCGCACGGACTTTGTTGCTCTGTGGCATGTGGGATCTTCCTGGACCAGGGCTCGAACCTGTGTCCCCTGCATTGGGAGGTGGATTCTTAACCACTGTGCCACCAGGGAAGTCCCAAGAGGATATTATTATTAATATTACTAGGAGGCCAAGTTGTGAAAGATGCTTTCTTAAAATGTGTTGGTTTGGGTAACTTGTTTCGCCAGTTACCCAAAAGATTGACTGTAGTCATTTTCAGACATATCAGCTGGAGAACGCCAGGAGGGAAGAAGAAAATCAAATGAGAGAAAGGGAATTATGAACCCCTTTTGGTGTTAAATCACTAAAAACCCTGGTGGCCATATGCACCTAATTTCTTTTGTAGCATCTTGAAGAAAATGAAGCAAGTAGTGGAAAGAGCAAAACTTCCTTAAAGAATGGATTCTCTTGCTTCTTGCTGATGAATTACTGAGAAGCAAATCTCTACACTCATGCCTGAGGGCACAAAACTGATTTGACTATCGTGGGATGCCAGATCCAAGAATTCCGCATTCTTTGGAGGTCAGGGGGAGCAGATGCTGCTTTGGGGGATTTTGGAGAGACGGGTGGAGGTTGGTCAGGAAGGGGCCAGGTAGAGAATGAGAGCAGGCAAGGACATCGCTGTGCTTCGGAAGCAGGGCCGAGGTGAAAATGAATGGGTCACACCAATGGCCTAGCCTTCAGGCCGCTGTTCATCAATCTAAAAAACGCTTGCTCCAATATGCCACATGTTGTTGCTTGGATGAAAGCATGTGTACATAATAAAATCCCAACTCTATACATTTGTACTGTATTCGACCAAGGGTGTAAGGTTTGGCTTTGAGAATGTTTCATGCTATTAGATAATCAAAATAAGATGTTTAAAGTGTTGAGCTGGGTGGACATTTGAGAGTAACCAGAAGGACAGAATGCACTTCTGTCCACTTCCACTGTATTAATGGAAGGGCCTGCCCTAGGTCAAGGGTTTGGGTGGGGGACAAGAGGAGGGGACAGGGCTTCCCTGGTGGTGCAGTGGTTAAGAATCCTTCTGCCAATGCAGGAGACATGGGTTCGATCCCTGGTCCAGGAAGATCCCACATGCTGTGGAGCAACTAAGTCTGTGAGCCACAACTACTGAGCCTGCGTTCTAGAGCCCATGAGCCACAACTACTGAAGCCCTTGCACCTAGAGCCCATGCTCCGTAATAAGAGAAGCCACTGCAGTGAGAAGGCTGCACACCTCAATGAAAGAGTAGCCCTCACTTGCTGCAGCTAGAGAAAGCCTGCGCACAGCAACGAAGACCCAACACAGCCAAAACTAAATAAATTTATTAAAAAATAAAAGAAAAGAGGAGGGGGCAGTTTGAAGGCAGCTGCTGCTGGGAGACCCATTTTTTTCTGACTGGGCAGGGGATTCATTAATTAGAATATGCTGCGTTTACTTGAGAAAGACTTGCTACTCTAAAGTAATTCAGTTAATGAAGCGTTTACTTGAGAAAACCATTTTTATGGTTGGTGAATAGAGCTGACTACTCTGAGAGATGCATTCTGATTGAGGCTGGAGAGATAAAAGGAGGAAGCCAGGAAGAGGGAAAAAAAGGTGGCACAGGGAAAGAGGGGTGGAACCAGAGAACATGAGAGAGACGGCAAAGGAGAGGAAGACAGGTCACTTTAAACGTCCTGAGGGAAAAAATACAGCAATTGCAGAAATGGGGCAACAAGCCTCACCAAACTAATATAACCTTAACAAGGTTAAAAAATCAACAGTAATGGTGTTAAGGTAATAACTGACATTCTGGAAGCTGTTGGAAGCTTGTCAGTGGTGATTGGAAGAGTTCACTGGGGGAACTCATTACACAAGGCCATACTGAGTCACATGGGTGTCCTGGGAAGGTTAGCAACACTTTGTCAGCATTCATCAAGAGGAGATGCTGAGCACCGTGGAAAGGGCAGAAGGGAAGATGGCGGGCGTGCCTATCGGGTATCGGCCCTTCTCCATTACCTCAGCAAGTCTGTCCTGTCTCCAAACTTGCTTGCCCTGTCTCTTAAACCTGTCTTCTAAACCTTCGGTTACCTCGACCCACTTTTATGAATGCTATTTTAGTGACCATCTCTAGTCACTGGGCCATGCCTCTTAGGGATCTTCCTGCCTGCTGCCCCAACTGGCTGAACCAGGCGATTCTTCCAGGCATGCATGGCTCTCTCTGTGAGAGGAGGTCTTGGAAAATCACACATTTCCAGGGATGTTTGAAGCCCTTTTTAAATTGGCAATCTAAGTTGTGCTTGCATGGCCTACCTGTTTATCTGACTCTGTAAGAAGGAGATAATCTGAAAGAATCGTCCTACGGCCCAAGGAGTAAGGGCAACTGGACTTTATACAAGGGAGAAGTGGACAGAGATACCTATCACCTCCCTTAGGCCAAAAGAACCAAGGGCTTCTTCATCTGACCCTGATTAGAATTAGAACAGAACCAGAAAGCATGCTAGACCCTGGTTCTCAGAATCTGTTGCAGCCCAGGCTGCCACTTCCAAAGAAGGAAGGTTAATCATGGTGAGCACTCCAACAGGAGGAAAGTAAGGACCCCAAGGGGTCAGTGGCAGCCCCTCTGTTTGACTCAGTGTGACCCCTGGACAAGGTTCAATGGAGTTAAACAATGTGATTCCACCAGTTGGTATTTAAACTGAAGGCTGCTCCACTCTTAGATTCCAGAAGATACTATACCTGAACTAGGGCTTCTAACACTCAGGCTTTTTCTGGGCTCGACTCACAGCTTGCAGAATTTTAGCTCCCCGACCAGGGATTCAACCCGGGCCCTGGGCCCAGGCAGTGAAAGTGCCGAGTCCTAACCACTGGACCACTAGGGAATTCCTGACCCAGACCATTCTTGAAGGTTGGGAGCAGAGCCAGCCAGGTAGCCCTAGGCTTGTGGGAAGAGAACTCTCAAGTCGTTCAGCTAACAATATCATGTGCCCTCTCTGTTCCAGGTCCTCTACTTAGGGCTGGAGAACCAGAGAACAAGGATAGGCCCTCATCCTCGAGGTGCTCACAATGGAGTGGGAGAGACTGATAAAGACATGGGTGATTACAAGACAGTGTGATAGACACACTCTTTTTTTTTTAATTGAGATATAATTCACATATCAGAACAGTTACCCTTTAAAAGTATACAGTCCAGTGGTTTTTAGTATATTCATGAGGTTGTGCAACCATCACCACAAACTAATTCCAGAACATTTTCATCACCGCAAAAAGAAACCTTACACCTATTAGCAGTCACCCTTTGTTTCCCCTCTCCCCCCAGCCCCTGGCAATCACTAATATACTTTCTGTCTCTATAGATTTGCCTATTCTGGACATCTCATATAAATGGAATCATACAGTATGTGGCCTTTTGTGTCTGGCTTCTTTCACTTAGCGTAATGTGGAAAAGGTTCATCCTTGT
This sequence comes from Lagenorhynchus albirostris, assembly GCF_949774975.1. Taxonomy (NCBI): domain Eukaryota; kingdom Metazoa; phylum Chordata; class Mammalia; order Artiodactyla; family Delphinidae; genus Lagenorhynchus; species Lagenorhynchus albirostris. The sequence continues at coordinate 52,482,858 of NC_083110.1, forward strand.
TGTAGCGTGTATCAATACTTTGTTCCTTTTTATGACTAAATAACATTCCACTGTATACATATACTACAATTTGTTTATCCTATCATCAGTTGATAGACATTTGGTTTGTTTCACTTTTTGGTCATTATGAACAATTCTGTTATGAACATTCATGTACAAGTTTTTGTATGAACATATGTTTTCAATTCCCTTGGATGTATACCTAGAAGTGGAATTGCTGGGTCATATGGTAACTTTATGTTTAATTTTTTGAGGAACTGCCAAACTAGCTTGGGTCAGTTTTCTGTTCTTTTAACTGGCAGAACCAATATACCTTGCTGAATGAAAAGCATGGGCCGCTTTATTATTTTATGTATTATTACCTTATATATTTTAATAAAAATTTTCTGAGGATATGTATATGTACTACTAATCATTTTAGACAATTTTGAAAATGCAGAAAAGTTTAAAGGAAAAAAAAACAAGAAAAGCGTCCATATCCCTCAATGTCCAAAGTTACCTCTATCCCCGTTTGGTTTGCTTTTTCCCTTTTAATCTTTTTTTCTGTGTCTACTTTTTATAAAGCAATGTCATACTGTATGTTTAGTTTTGTATTCTGCTTTTCTCTCCAATCATTATATTGTAAGTAGTTCAGCACTCACTATTTTATAAACTGGTCATCAATTTTATTTATTTTAATTTTTCTTTAATGTTATCTTTATTTTTCTTACTTTTGAAGAGGGGCTTAAGGTTGGGAATGGGGGGATTTGGGGGCAAGAGGAGGGAGGTGCCAAATAGAGTATGTACGTTGAAAGAGAAAGAAAAGAGAGCAGAGATGGCCCTTGTTTGCTTTCTTATATGTCCCTATTTTATCTTATCTGGTTCCAGGAAAGACTTAAGGCACTGCTGTCCTTGTGGCCGTAGGACAGCCCTTCAGTCTCTTTCCGGTGGCCGCACTGCAGGGGCTGCTGCTGTTCCATGTGCCTGTGCCCTGAGGCTGAGCCAGAGCCGGCTCCTGCGGGCTGCAATGCAAGACGGCCAATTCGCAACCCTAGCAAAATCAATCTATTGGAAACTAATGAGGCACAAATAGTTCATGCACTTTGAGGCTGATCTGCCAAATGAGATAAACAGGGCTCAATCAGCAGGGAGAATCAATGATGCAAAAATGCATTTCAGACTAGCATTATTTCCCCCCTGGGATGCCCACGACATCACATTCTATTGTTTTGATGCTTCTGTGGCAATTCTTGTCTAAGCCTCTGTGGGCCATGCCAGGAGAACTCCCTAACCCAGGGTTTCCTGTGCCCAGGGGTTGCTCAATGTCAAGATTCGGCAGCTGTGAATAAGGGGCCTGGGCAGCCAACATGTATGAGAAGTGGGACTTTCAGTTTTGTAAGAAAACGCTAACTTCTGTGTTTCTAAACCACCCTCTGTAACAGGTGATGTAATTAGCAAGGAACAGCATTATGAACTTTCCAAGAGAGCAAATCACAAAAGGATTGTCTTAGTAATTCACATTTATAAAACACAAAATATAGAGTGATTTTTTTTTTAATTCTATAATTTCTTGTGCCACTAAGTTTATTTTTCCTTAAACAGTCTATTAGGAAGATATGATCATTGTGAAAAAATTGGAAACCGTTGATAAGCAAAAAGAAAAACTTTTTTTTTTAATACTTTGGCCACACACGTTTCTTTTTTTGATATATATATTTTTAAATTTAATTTTATTTATTTTTGGCTGCTTTGGGTCTTCATTGCTACACGGGCTTTCTCTAGTTGCAGCTAGCGGGGGCTACTCTTCGTTGCTGTGCGCAGGCTTCTCACTGCGGTGGCTTCTCTTGTTGCGGAACATGGGCTCTAGGCGCGCGGGCTTCAGTAGTTGTGGCACGTGGGCTCGGTAGCTGTGGCACATGGTCTTAATTGCTCTGCGGCATGTGGGATCTTCCCGGACCAGGCTCAAACCCGTGTCCTCTGCATTGGCAGGCGGATTCTTAACCACTGAGCCACCAGGGAAGTCCCAAGAAAAACTTTTAAATCATCTCTAATAAATTTTATTTTTATCTTGCAAAATTTCTCCCACAATGCAGAATTATTTTAAAAATAAGTCCATGTAAGCAACCTAAGTGTCCAGCAACAGATGAATGGATAAAGAAGATGTGGCACATATATACAGTGGAATATTACTCAGCCATAAAAAGAAACGAAATTCAGTTATTTGTAGTGAGGTGGATGTCATACAGAGTGAAGTAAGTCAGAAAGAGAAAAACAAATACCATATGCTAACACATATATATGGACTCTAAAAAAAAAAAAGGTTCTGAAGAACCTAGGGGCAGGACAGGAATAATGATGCAGACGTAGAGAATGGACTTGAGAACACAGGGAGGGGGAAAGGTAAGCTGGGACGAAGTGAGAGAGTGGCATGGCCTTATATATACTACCAAATGTAAAATAGATAGCTAGTGGGAAGCAGCCACATAGCACAGGGAGATCAACTCGGTGCTTGTGTCCACCTAGACGGGTTGGATAGGGAGGGTGGGAGGGAGACATAAGAGGGGGGAGATATGGGGATATATGTATATGTATAGCTGATTCACTTTGTTTTAAAGCAGAAACTAACACACCATTGTAAAGCAATTATATTCCAATAAAGTTGTTTAAAAAAAATTCCATGTAATTCATGCTGTTTTATAACCTACTTTTTATTCCAATCAGGCCTTTTCCACAGTGTCATGACATTGCCTGGGAGGGTCTCACGCTCTGTCTGTTTGGTAGCCCATTTGGCCCTTGGGGGCCTGACTGGAATGGTTTGGCTCAGGCAAGTGGGGAAGGGACAGGTTAACATAAAATCTAATCCCTTAAGGGGGTGTGTCCTGCAGGAATTGGGGTCCAAGATGCATGAGAAGAGTACAGAGGATTTAGGAATGTAAGTAGTTTTGGGGGTTTTTTTTAATTAATTATTTTTGGCTGTGTTGGTTCTTCATTGCTGCGTGCAGGCTTTTCTCTAGTTGCGGCGAGCGGGGGCTGCTCTTCGTTGCAGTGCGCAGGCTTCTCATTGCGGTGGCTTCTCTTGTTGCGAAGCACGGGCTCTAGGCGTGCGGGCTTCAGTAGTTGTGGCACGCAGGTTCAGTAGTTGTGGCCCATGGGCTTAGTTGCTCCGCAGCATGTGGGATCTTCCTGGGCCAGGGCTCAAACCCGTGTCCCCTGCATTGGCAGGCGGATTCTCAACCACTGTGCCACCAGGAAGCCCAGGAATGTAAGTAGTTTTAAGCAAAAGGCTAGAGATATTAATTGAGGCTAGAGTGTAGTGGCCTTGGAAGCTAAGGTCATGATCTTGAATTTTATCTGGTAGCCAGTGAGGAGTCACCCAAAACTTTTAAACAGGGGGGTGGTGTGATGGAGGTGGCATGTAAGCACAAGCCATCTGGTGGCAGCAGCAGGATGGACTGAAGCTGAGAAAGACGGAAGGCAGAACAACCAGCTGAGAGGTTACTTCAGTAGTCCTGGTGTGAGGTAATAAAGGCTGGGAGGTGACCATGGGCAATGGAAAAGAAGAAACATTTCATTCATCTTCTCGTTCATTCATTCAAAAATTATTAACCACTGAGAGTCAGGAACTGTGCTAGACCTGGGGACTGAATTCATAAAGGAAGACATGGCACGAGTTGCCTTCTGCTTAGATACAAGGTCCTAAGTGAAAGGTTACCAAAGACGACCCCCCCCCCCCGCCCGCAGATGACTAGGATCATGGTGCCGTCATTAAGAGAAATAGAGGAGTCAGGATAAAGTCGAAATTTGAGCGTCTAAGAAGAAATCATTCTGAATTTAGTTTGGTGATACAGTAGGACAGGAAGATGGAACCACTCATCAGACAGGTGGAGATGTAGGACTTGAGCTGGAGAGGGAGGTCAAGGCAGAAGGTGGGGAATGTGTGTACCTCAGGTGTGCTGTGACTTAGGAATTTCTGAGCAAGCCTGAATGAGCTCCATTCCACACTCAGAGCAGCAAAAGAACAACACAGACCTGGTAAAACCTGCTGCCTCATTCCTGTGATTCCTGACACCCTGGCTCCATCACACACGTTGAGATGATTTTTCAAAAGTTGATGATTCAAAGCCTCCAATCTGACTCCTGTTTCACCTCTGGCTTTGATAGTGCTCTTCCCCCTCCCAGCTAGGAAGGGGTGTACTGCGGGCAGATGGTAAACTGTGAACAGAAATAAACTCTCTTAACATGTAGCAAGTATATTTATATCCAATCCTATAATATTGCTGCAAGCATAATTATAGCCAATCCCATAATTGCGTTGCGGGTATCAGGCATCAGAAACCAGCTCATTGTTGGTGATCAGGAAGATATGGCTACTGGGACAGGAGCCACAGGGCCAGTTGCTGCCCACCTGTGAGAGGACGGGGTGACACGGGGCAGGGCAGTTTACAGAGTGTCCAGGGGCTCTACCAACACAGGTGGGGAGGGAGGGGGTAATTTTGTGGGATACATAGCTCAAACTCATGCTTTTAGTCTTACTTTTTAGTAGAACTGCATGCTTTTAGTCTTACTTTTTAAAAAATTATAAAATCAATGCTTATTCACTGTATAAGGTTTACGAAATATGAAAAACTATCTATAATCCCACAATCCAAAAGTAACATTGTTAACGTTTTTATATTTGCCATTGCAGCGTTTTATTTTGTATGTATGTGTTTTGTGTCATACTGTAAGTAAAGTTTTTTTTCTAACAGATTTATTTATTTATTTATTTATTTATTTTTGGCTGCGTTGGGTCTTTGTTGCTGCATGTGGACTTTCTCTAGTTGCAGGGAGTGCAGGCTACTGGTTGTGGTGTGCAGGTTTCTCACTGCGGTGGCTTCTCTTGCTGCGGAGCACGGGCTGTAGGTGCGCAGGCTTCAGTAGTTGTGGCACACGGGCTCAGAAGTTGTGGCTCATGGGCTCTAGAGTGCAAGCTCAGTGGTTGTGGTGCATGGGCTTAGTTGCTCTGCTGGCATGTGGGATCTTCCCGGATCAGGGCTCGAACGCATGTCCGCTGCATTGGCCGGCGGATTCTTAACCACTGCGCCACCAGGGAAGCCCTGTCATACTGTCAGTAAAGTTTTATATCTTGTTTTTTTTCCTCACTTAATATCTTGAGTGCTTCCCTATATCATTTACATATGCTCCAAAACATTATTTTAAAACTTTTCATTATTGTGGTATATTCAAAAGATGGAATACTCTACAACAGTTAAAACGAATGAACTAGAGCTTCATGTATCAACACAAATATTTTTTAAGATAAGATTAATAAAAAGATAAATTGCAGATTCAAATATATAATTCCATTTTTGAGAAGTAAAATATAAAAACCAATATTATATATTGTTAATGTTGACAGACATGTAAAAAGTATAGAAAGGGCTTCCCTGGTGGCACAGTGGTTGAGAGTCCGCCTGCCGATGCAGGGGACACAGGTTCGTGCCCCTGTCCGGGAAGATCCTACATGCCGCGGAGCGGCTGGGCCTGTGAGCCATGGCCGCTGAGTCTGTGCGTCTGGAGCCTGTGCTCCGCAACAGGAGAGGCCACAACAGTGAGAGGCCCGCGTACCACAAAAAGAAAAAAAAAGTATAGAAAAATGGGTGGAAGGAATTTTCTCTGGTGAGGGAGGAAAGAGGTTGAAATTAAATGAGAGTGATACAAAGAGGCTTTGTTTCTGTAATTTGTTATTCTTTAAACAATAATCTAAAACAAATATGGCAAAATCTTAAGGTTTATTAAATCTGCGTGGTGAATAAATGTGTTCGCTATATTCTCTGTATTTTTCTGCACATTTGAAATATAGATTTTTTTTAAATTAATAGACTATTTTTTAGAGCAGTTTACAGAAAAATTGAGCAGAAAGTACAGGGAGCTGCCATATACCTTCTCACCACCCCCCAGCATACACAGTTTCCCCTACTATCCACATCTTGCCTTAGTATGGTACATTTGTTACAACTGAGCCAATATTGATATATTCTTATTAACTAAAGTCCATAGTTTACAAAAGGGTTCATTCTTTGTGTTGTATAATCTATAGGTTTTGACAAATATATGACATGTATCCATCATTACAATATCACACAGAGTAGTTTCACTGCCCTAAAAATCCCTCCTGTTCTACCTATTTCTCCCTCCCTACTCCCTCCCTCCACCCAAACCCCTGGCAGTCACTGATTTTTTTATTTTATTTATTTATTTGTTTGTTTTTGTCTGTGTTGCAGGCTTTCTCTAGTTGCGGTGAGCGGGGTTACTCTTCATTGTGGTGTGTGGGCTTCTTATTGCGGTGGCTTCTCTTGTTGCAGAGCACAGGCTCTAGGCGTGCGGGCTCAGTAGTTGTGGCGCACAGGCTTAGTTGCTCCGTGGCACGTGGGATCTTCCCAGACCAGGGCTCGAACCCGTGTCCCCTCCACTGGCAGGAGGATTCTTAACCACTTCACCACCAGGGAAGTCCCAACTATTGATCTTTTAACTGTCTCCATAGTTTTGCCTTTTCCAGAATGTCATATAGTTGGGATGATACAGTATGTAGTCTTTGCAGATAGGCTTCTAAATAAATTATTTTATTTTATTTTTGCGGTACACGGGCCTCTCACTGCCGTGGCCTCTCCCGTCGCGGAGCACAGGCTCCGGACGCGCAGGCTCAGCGGCCATGGCTCACGGGCCCAGACACTCCGTGGCATGTGGGATCCTCCCGGACCGGGGCACGAACCCATGTCCCCTGCATCGGCAGGTGGACTCCCAACCACTGCGCCACCAGGGAAGCCCTAATTAAATTATTTTAAAATCAAAACTTTCAAGCCAATCATAAGAAGAAAACAAAATCCACCAGGAATTTCACTATTTTGAGATAATCACTATTAACCATGCACACCATGTAACTTTTTTTCATGTAAATGGTATCACTATTTGCAAAATGTTATATTACTTTTTTCACTTCACAAAAATATATCATGAAACCCATGTGATTCAGAATTCTAAATCCTTTAAGAATGTTTTGTGTTGTGGAATAGTATATCAGTGAGCTTACCCTTTACTATTGGACATTTAAGCTGTTTTCACGTGTGGCAGGAATCTTTTCTAGCTTTAGGGAGCCCCCCTCCCCCGCTTTAAACTAGAAAAGGCCCTTGAAATCCCCAGACAATTGGGAGTATTCAGCCTTCTAGGTCTGTATTGCTTAGACAACATGCTTGACAGTGACTGTGATTTCCTTACAGCCAAAGATACAGATTGTTAACTTTTTTTCCTTCTCTCATTGCCAGACACAGAGTCTAGCACAAAGCGGTTGCTGGGAAACATGAGTTGAATGGATCTAAGTGCCTCTAAGCAAGGTACTCTGGGATGGACTCTAAGGAAACTCCCGAACCCCAGAGAGACAGACTTTTTCAAGAGCTTGTATCGTTCACTAGAAACCCAAGGAAGAAATCAGGGAGGCCTGTTTTGTAGAGCAGGGCTCTCTGAGTGCCCAGAAGAACTGGGGCGCTGGCACTGGACAGGAACAGAGGGCAGTGGGCGTGGATGCCGAGAGGCTGTGGCGCGTGGGGCAGTGAGAATCAGCCCCAATGCCCTGGGATGACTAGAGTTTTGTGTAGGCGGAGGAAGTGCTCAGGCTCCCCTGCGAGTATTTTCTTTTTTTCAGTCAGTTTAATCATACTGGTTGAGTACTTGAGGTCTGGAATGGGACTTCTGGTTCAAATCCCAATTTTGCCACTCTCAGGCTATTTGACTTTGGGCAAGTAGCTAAGCTGTGATGTCTTCAGCCCCCAAAGGAGAATAGAACACAAAAGCACCTGAAAGAGTTGTTGTGAAGGGTAAATGAGATTATATGTGCAAAGCGATAAGCAAAATGCCTGGCACTTACTAAGTGCTTAGCAATAATAATAATAACAACAACAGCAATGACAGCATCAGCTTAGCATCTTTTCTTTAAAAAGGCAAGGTGATCTGACAGGAAGAGCACGGATTAGCCAAACCAAGAAAGTCTGCCTGATTCTCACACACACACTTTCCTCCTAGAGAAAGGCCCAGCACATGTCACCATGCCAGGTATGGCCTGGATCCGAGTGGGTAGGGGACTATAGGAGCACGAAATGGAAACACCCTACATTAGGTAACTCAAAAGAAATTTGAGTTACTTTACTGATTTTTGCAAGCTACCTGCCAGTCTATGTACACTCCCTGTGCTTTTCCGTTTATTCTCATGTGTAGCCATCTCTAGCTCCCATCTTTTGTTTGGTTGCTAAATCCAGCCACTGCAAATGGATTTTCCAATGGATACATGGCTTTGAATTCACCTAGTTCTACTTCCCAGTCAATGAGAGGATTTCTATCCCTAATATCCCTATATCCCCTCGTCTAATCTAGGAGACATTCTGGATTCCTCCCTTTCCTTCAGTCATTTCCAAGCAAACCTTGTTGATTCTTGTTGAGATCTAAAATCTCTCCTCTCCCTGGTATCACCCCTGGCATCCTCCTAGAGCAAGCCTTCATCCCTCACCAAGACTGCTAGGATCCTAACTGGTCCCCTTACTTCCACACTTGCAATCTCACAGTCTATTCTCCCCCAGAATCAGGGTACCTTTTAAAATGTCAGTCACATCAGGACTCTCTCCTCATCTTAGGTTGAGTTCCCCAGAAGCAAACCCCAAGACAAGAATTCATAAGCAAGTGTTTTATTTTAAAAAGTGCCCCAGGAGAAACTGGTAAGGGAGTAGGGGAAGCTGTACAGGCAAGCGGAAGGAAGAAGCCTAGAAGGCTGCAGCCCCCTCCCCCGAACGTTGTTTCCGGGCTTTCACACTCCTGCTCTACCGGCTGAGTCCTGGGCTAAGGGCAGTTAGGGGTTGCTCTCTGCACATGCAGGTAAAGAGCTCCAGTGGCCCAAGGGCTCTCCTTGAAACTAAGTTAGGAGTCGATTCTTATAGCAAAAGTGCACAGATGCTGGGGGACTGGCACACAGTAACCATGATGGGATCCAGGGAACCCTCAGCGGAGCACCCACAAGACCCACTCCAGTTTCCTCCCTTATTGCCTGTCTCAGACCCTTGTTTATTTCCTTCATAACCCGTGGCATGATTTATAAGTAGTTTATATAATTATTGGTCTCTGTATTTGTTTATCGCCTGTTTTCCCCAATAAAATGCAATCTCCAGGAGAGTAGTGAGCATATTTGTCTCCCTAGAATACAGATGGCACACTGTGGATCCTCCACAGAAATCTGTATGAATGGATGAATGAACGATGGCCACCTCCAGCAATGGGGAGTTTCTGCAGCCAGAAGCAGCTCATCCCACTTTCAGAAAGCCTTGACTGCAAGTCTGACCCAAGACTGAACTGTAATCACCTCCCCATCACACCCACGGGTCTCCTCTCTGGAATGACTCTGGAGATGATCACCACTTCCAAGTCAGTCCCTCAAATATCCAGTGTCCCACCTTTCTCTCCTCCGGACTAATCAACCACAGCTTCTCCAAAGGCTCCTCTTTTGACATGGATTTTCGAGCACTGGCATCTGTAATTTCACTAGTCTGAGAAAATTCTTCTTCCCTACCTACACAGTGCATAGCAACCCCTCCCATACCACCCTGAATACACCCAGTCTTGGGTGGTAAACTGGGTCAAGCCAGATAAGAATTTGGAGAAGCAAAGCTGAACGTTACCCAGCCCGGGCTCCAGAATCAGCAGCCTCAGGTTGAATCCCAGCCCGCTTATCGTTAAATGACTGATCTTGGGCAAAATACTTAATTTCTCTGAACCCCAGTTTCTTCACCTGTACAGGGGAAAAAAATAAGAGCACCTGCCTAACAGAGCTAGTGTAAGGGTTAAATTAAATGAGACAGTGGATGTAAACCACTTAGCAGAGTGCCTGGCACATCTCTAAGGACTTGGAGTTTCCCCAAACCTTACCTTGGACCTAACAGCTCTCCACGCCTCTGCACGCTGCTTCTTTCCCAGCCAAATCCTCCTGCTAACCCAGCTCCATCTCCGACACCCCCATGCTCCTTCAGTCAAGATAAGGCTTCAAGCCCTGTGTCCAGATGCTTTCCTGGCTCCTATTTCTTCCCATTTGCTCCTGCTCGCTGTCCACTTCAGGCTTCTACCTCTCCATCCTACCCCTTGCTACCTGTGCGTCCATCCACGTGTCCATTCTCCGTTTCTCTTTTATTGTCCTTCTTGCTCAATTCTTGCTTTTTGTTTTTCCTATCTTTCTTACATCATGTCTTCTCTCATGGAAACTCTAGTAAAGTTCTTTTTTTTTTTTTAATTTTTTAAATTTTCCTTTTCTATTCTGCCTCCTACCTTGACTCCAGATAGACGAGAGGAAATGATCAACCTAGTAACAGTAAAATCGGTTAAGTGCTAATTGTGCTAATCGGTTAAGTGCTAATAGGCATCTTAAGCTACAGGCCATTTTCCATCACTCCTTGCCACAGACTGAGTGGCAAAATCAAGGCTGGAAAGGAGGCCATCAGCAGTGAGGACTGAGGGGAAACAGGAAGCTCTCTTTCCCTCTCACCTATATGTATGCTTCCCGTTCCTTTCCTTGTCTGCCGCGTTAGTACACTACAGCGAGTTGCCTCTTTTGTTCCTGACTTTAATGGAAATCCTTCAAATATTTTGCCATTAATTATGATTTTTTTCTAGGTCTTGTACCAAATAGCTTTTGTCCAATGGGGGGAGTTCTCTTTGATATCCAGTTTGCTAAGCTTATATAATATGCAGTTGTGAGTTTCTAGGTTGGAGGTAAAGCATGAAAATCAGGGAAGCAGGGTGATAAGTAGGTTGACTTGTGAGGTGTCCTGGGAACATCAGAAGAAAGAATTGAGGCCAAGAGCTCAGGCTGGGGGATGATGGAGCATCCTGTCCTGAGGGACTTTCATGGCTCTGAGAGTTACTCCTATACTCAGCTCTTAAACTGTGACACTGGGGTTCAAAGACTCTCCTGGACGCTTGAGTGTATCAATGACAAAAGTTGGCTCTACTTATAGTTCGTGTTTCTTCTTTCATTAATTTAAGTAAGAAATTCTGAATTTTCAAGAAGCTTTTGGAACTTCTTGAATTGGAGCAGATAACTGAAACTTCATCCCTTTTCACGTGAAAGTTTTTTGGAGGTGGATCTGATCCTTGTTTTCCATTCCAATCAGCTGCTGTGAAAGCCACTTCTTGTTCTTGCTGGGGGCAGATCAAGCCTCTTTTTCTCCTTGATAGAAATTCAGGAAGGAAACCAAATAATTCCCAACAGAGACCAGAGTTGACCACAGTACCATCCAAAAGCACTTTTAAAGATCTCAATCTTGAATATGAGAACACTGGCAACTGAGGTTGGTTACTGGCTCTACACCGTCAGCTAGATAGAGGCTTGGGAGATGTGGTTCTGCCATTTTGACAGGAAAATCTTCTTTGATGGAGAAGAGGTTGCAATTGAAGCATCACTGAGGTGCCCTTTAACACTGGAAAATTTCAGTAAAAGTGTTTGTGACAAGCATCCGAAATAAAATACTAAACTCCCACATGCAGACATTTCTCAGTAAACTAACCTGCACACGCTCTGGGACTGGTGAAAGGAGGGACATTCTAACATCAAAGTTAATCAGCGGGGCATCTACTGGTTGCCGTTCTATGCCTATTATGTGGTGGCCCTGGGGGTTTTTGTTTTGTTTTTACCATGATTGACAGAAAATTGGCCAACCTGCCCCCAGATAACCAAGAGTTGTCTGTGCTTGACTTATTCACTCAGTTCCACTCTTAACTGAAGAGGGGTGAGGAAAATAAGTGCTAAGAAACCTGTCATAGAGGGAAATTTGAAACAAACTGATAATGTGTCAGACAGCCTTGGAATAGTCCAGAAGGTGGCAAGTAAATAAATTCTATGAGGGAAAATTGAAAAAACTGGCATAGCTGAGCCTTAAAAAAAAAAAAAAAAAGGGTGACAGGCTCATATATGATTGTTTCTAGTACAGCAAACTAGATAATGTACATATTCCCAAAACACCTCTGATGCTCAGCTGACGATACACTGGAAAAAGTAGTGGACTTAGGAGAACTAGGCACTAGTCCCACTTCTGCCAGCCGATGACTGGGCAGTCTCTTTGTCTACTTCATTTTCACCTCCATAAAATTTTATAGCTGGAGAACTTTGGGGTTCCCAGCCAAGACTCCCTTTTAGGCTCCACAAAAGAAGAAATGTTTGGACATTTCAAAGCACTCCAATGATATAGTATTTTATTTATTTATTTATTGAAGTATAGTTGTTTTACAATGTTGTTCTTGTTGTTTATATTTTATATATAGTAGTGTGTATGTGTTAATCCCAAACTCCTAATTTATCCATCCCCCGTTTTCCCCTTTGGTAACCATAAGTTTGTTTTCTGTGTCTGGCGTCTATTCCTATTTTGTAGATAAGTTCATTTGTGTCATATTTTAGATTCCACCTATAAGTGATACCATATGGTATTTGCCTTTCTCTGTCTGCCTTACTTCACTTAGTATGATAATCTCCAGGTCCATCCATGCTGCTGCAAATGGCATTATTTCATTTTTTCTTATGACTGAGTAATATTCCGTTGTGTGTGTATACATATACATATATATATATATATATATACACCATACAAAGATACATAATAAATACCTTTATTTAGTGATCAGAATCATTTAAACATGGGGCTTGCCAGGAAAAAGAATAACAGAAGAGGTGCTCAGTGATAAGAGTTTGGGAACCGGGCTGTAAGACACTCTAGAGGAGGGATGGTGCCTGCTTCATCTCAAGATCCTCAGTGCTGGCATGTACCTCCTTAAGTGCTCATTAAGATCCAAACATACACAGTGCAAAGAAAACATAAAATAAATTCCCATGTGCCCATGGGAACATGGGAACCCAAGAATCATCCCTCAGGGCCAATCTAGCTTTCCTATGCTCCCACTCAACTGACTTCTAAACCTGCTCACAAATTATTTTGAAGCAAGTCTCAGACATTGTATAATTCTACCCACAAATATTCCAATATGTCACCCTGAAAGATAAGTACTTTGTAAATACAACATCATTACACCTAAAAAATGAACATAATTCCTTAAATATCATCTAATATAAATTCAGTGTTCAAATTTCCATGATTATATCCTCAAAATGTTTTTTAGAGTTTGTATAAATTAGGATCTAAAGATTGCTATTGGTCACAGCAATATATTTTTGGATCCATCTCCTAGAGAAATGTAGGTAAAAACAAAAATAAACAAATGGTGGGACCTAATTAAACTTAAAAGCTTTTGCATAGCAAAGGAAACCATACACAAAACGAAAAGACAACCTACTGAATGGGAGAAAATATTTGCAAACGATGCGACTGCCGAGGGATTAATTCCCAAAATATACAAACAGCTCGTACAGCTCAATATCAAAAAAAACCAAACAACCCAAGCAAAAAATGGGCAGAAGATCTAAATAGACATTTCTCCAAAGAAGACATACAGATGGCCAAAAGGCACATGAAAAGATGCTCAACATCGCTAATTATTAGAGAAATGCAAATCGAAACTACAATGAGGTATCACTTCACACTGGTCAGAATGGTCATCATTAAAACTTCTATAAATAATAGATGCTGGAGAGGGTGTGGAGAAAAAGGAACCCTCCTACATTGTTGATGGGAATGTAAACTGGTACAGCCACTATGGAGATCAGTACGAAGGTTCCTTAAACTAAAAACAGAGCTACCATATGATCTTTCAATCCCACTTCTGGGCATATATTGAGAGAAAATCTATGTCAAAAAGACACATGCACCCTAATGTTCATAGCAGCACTGTTTACAATAGCCAAGACATGGAAGCAACCTAAATGTCCATCAACAGATGAATGGATGAAGAAGATGTGGTATATATATATGCAATGGAATATTACTCAGCCATAAAAAGAATGAAACAATGCCATTTGCAGCAACATGGATGGACCTGGAGATTATCATACTAAGTGAAGTAAGTCAGACAGAGAAAGACAAATATCACATGATATCGCTTATATGTAAAATCTAAAAAAAAAAAAAATGATACTCGGGAATTCCCTGGTGGTCCAGTGGTTAGGACTTGGTGCGTTCACTTCGGTGGCCCGAGTTCAATCCCTGTTCGGGAAGCTAAGATTCCACAAGCTGCACAGTGCAGCAAAAAAAAAAAAAAAAGATACAAATGAACTTACATACAAAACAGAAATAGGCCACAGACATATTACAAAATACTGAGTATAGTCCTCTGTGCTATACAGTAGGTATATATACATAACTGAATCACTTTGCTGTATACCTGAAACTAACACAACATTGTAAATCAACTATACTTCTATAAAAAATAAAATACATATCGCAATTGGGTGATATGTATATTGTTTTGTTTAATCTAGACTCACCATACAAGCACACACACACTCACACACACACACATTCTGCTTGTGATTTACATTTTGCAGGGGCCAGGTCTCTTGTCCTAGGGTTTTCCACAGGGGATGTTGCTGGTTGCCTCTCCATCACATCATTTAACATGAACCTTGTATTTCCTACAAACTGGTAGTTAGATCAAAAGATTACTTGTGATGGTTCAGGTTTCTTTTGTTGTTGTTTGTTGAGAATTCTTCATAGGTAGTTTTTGTATTTCCATCAGGAGACATATAATGCCTTTTTTTTTTTTGAAAGGGCTTTTAAAAAAATATTGATTTATTTATTTTTGGCTGCGTTGGCTCTTTGTTGCCGCGCTCTGGCTTTCTCTAGTTGTGGTGATCGGGGGCTACTGTTCGTTGTGGTGCGCGGGCTTCTCATTGTGGTGGCTTCTCTTGTTGTGCAGCACAGGCTTTAGGTGTGAGGGCTTCAATAGTTGTGGCACGCAGGCTCAGCAGTTGTGGCTCACGGGCTCTAGAGCACAGTCTCAGTAGTTGTGGCACACGGGCTTAGCTGCTCCATGGCATGTGGGATCTTCCCGGACCAGGGATCGAACCCGTGTCCCCTGCACCGGCAGGCAGATTCTTAACCACTGTGCCACCAGGGAAGTCCAATGCCCTTTTTTTTCACATTAGCAGCCATTGATGATCATTGCCTAGATCTATTATTTCATTAACAGTTGTAAAAATGTTGATATGCTAACCTTATTTCTTAGCTTCATGTCTTCTTAATTTATTTGCTGGCATATTTCTATAAAAACTTCCCCTCACCAACAATCTGGCTATCCTGACACACAGTTGGAAAAGGGATTGCAGAATAAACACTGTTTCTTTACCTTTATTTACCAGTTTCAAAATAATAGGCTGATTCCTGGAGTAGCCTTCAAAAGATGACAAATGAGGTGTGGTTTTTTTTTTTTATTTTTAAAGTTCTGTATGAACTCATGAGTTTAAACATATTTAAGGAGCTTGAGTTCAATGAAGTTCTAATTCTTACTGACTATCCCATCATTGGCCAAGGGGACTGTGGGAGCCCCCGATCTGCTCCTGATCCTTTTTGGGCCAACTCCAATAGAGTTTGATAGGCTCTTACTTTCTGTGGACTCAGCTTCCTAGATAATGTCTCAGGTCCTTCTTAGCATTGCCCTCAGACCAGGGGAAGAGGGGGCCTGCCCTTGGCGTCACGTATCATATATGTTGAGACACAATGTGTTTTTTCTTCTTTTGGTCTCTCATAGGAAAGTTTTCTGAAAGGTAAGTGAGTGATCGAGTCATAAAGGAAGGGGACGTGTTTAGGCCCATCTGGTCCTCTCAGGCCAGAGAACGAGGGCTGAGGCTGCCCGTGAGTGTGGTAGGGGTGGGGGATGAGAGGACAGAATCACAGCTTCTGCCCTGGGAAGTCAGGGAAAGAGTGCCCGCTCTAGTGTACAGTTGGCCCCTCAAATCAACCCAAATGGGTGTCTAGACAGAACTCATTCCTCAGGAACCACCTTCCTGCTCATTCCTCCTTTCCCACTCCCTGCTCCTTGGCTGTGATGGTATCTAAAGTATCAGGAGGCAGCCAAAACTGAAAAGTAAGGTGTGGGGAAAGGGTGGCCTGCCCACCTTAACTCTGTTCTGGGATTGGGTACATCCAGTCACCACCCAGGAGTCCTGGGCCCAGGACCAGCTTCTACCCTGCCCTGTCCCAGCACAACCATGCCACATACGACTCTGGCATCCAGCTGGAACAACCTAGGGAGAAGCTGGTTCCTTTAACTTCCACATCTCAGAGAAGTGGGCTATAGGGGGAAAGAAAGACCTGATTGGGAGCATGGGACATCGGTGGATATAGCTTGATTTATAGCTTTTAAACATTTAGACATATGGTACATGGGGAAATATTTGCCCTCTTGCAAATATCAGCACAGCGTTGGTCCTTCTGGCTCAGACATTCCAAGTCAGTTTTTGTATCTCCTAAGTAAGGAGATGTGGACTTCACAGTCCAGTCTAGTCCTTTGCCCAAATTTTTCCTCTTCCTTTCCCAGTCATCATGGAAAACAGACTGTCTTTGGCATTACTGAATTGAGCATGCTTAGAATTTGGCTTGGGGCTTCTGCTTTTCATTTAAAGTTGGTGGAAACCTGCAGTTTTGGAAGAACATGCAGGAGCATGAGACACATCTTGGGCTCACCGTGGTTCTCCCTTCTCTCAGAAGAGTCCTGATAACAAAGGGTGACCTTCCTCAATTAGTAACATCTATATGACCCCGCATCTTGGCTATAGTTGATTAATTACAGGGCAGACACCTTGCTCTCTCTCATCTGAGAACTCTGCATCTCAGAGATGCAGAGGCTGAACATTTCTGAAACAGTCACATCAATGGCATGATCTATGGATGCTGGCTGCAGAGGTATCTGGTATTGTCCTAATTCTTTCCTTGTCTAAATCTTCTTTGTTCATCTCTTTCTTCATTTAGGTGACACACTCACTGGCCTTCAAAAAACTATTTTTTTGTATATTAGTTTGAGCTAACCTATGCCGGTTTCTATTGCCTTATGCACACATACCAACAAACAAAAACTCTTAACTAAAACCATTGTTAGGACCACTGGATGAGGAGCCAAAGTACCTGGATTCACCTCTTTTCCTCTGACACTCCCATCCCTGTCATCACAACTTTAAATCCCAGACTTATTTTTCTCTGCCTATAACCAGAGCTGAAGCAATAAGGTGAAATAAAATAATAATAATGATGATTATATTATATATTATATATATATATTATATATATTATAATAATCATGATGATGGTAAAAAAAATAATACCTATCATTCTTTTGAGCACTTTTTATACCAGGAACTATGTTAAGTGCTTTACCTAAAGTATATGACTTAATCTAATCCTCAGTAACAACCCTGAATTCATCAGGAAGATTTTGACTCTACATAAGCGAAATCTCAAACTCACAATAGCTTAAATGTAAGGAAATTAGTTATTTTATATGTAACAAGAAGTCCCTAGCAAGGGCAGCTTCAGGATTGGTTAAATCAGAGGCTTGATAATGTCATCAGGGACCCAGGTTTTTTCCATCTTTTTGCTCATTTGGCTTGGTCTCCAGGCTAGCACCTCTCATGACTAAAATAGCTGCTGAATTTCCAGGCATCCAGTTGAACATGACAATGTTTAGCAGAGGGATGGTCTCTTCTTTGTATCTCTTTTTAATTTTTATTTATTTATTTTTTATATTTAATTATTTATTTTTGGCTGTGTTGGGTCTTAGTTACGGCACACGGGATCTTATCTTTGTGATGTGCAGGTTCTTTGTCGCGGAGCGGAGCCTTAGTGGGCCAGGGGCCCTTGGGATCTTAGTTCCCTGACCAGGGATCGAACCCATGTTCCCTGCATTGGAAAGCAGACTCTTAACCACTGGACCACCAGGGAAATCCCCTTGTATCTCTTTTTTAAGTACAAGAAAAGCTTTCCAAGAATCTCCTGGTTGATCACCCCTCTCACCTCAATGGCCAGAACTGGGTCATCATACACACATGCTTAATCCAACCATTGCCCAGGGAGTAGAATTACTACAATGGGCCTAGACCAAGCATGATTCACTCCTGAGTTGAGAGGAAAAGAGGTGAAACACTCTGGGAAGAAAAAAAAAAAAAAAGAGGCCTTTTTCAGCAAAGAAGGGAGGAAACTGTTAGGCAGTTAACCAACAGTGCCTGCTACCAGCATGTGAGACAAATAGGAGAGGCAAAGCGACTTGCCCAATGTCAAACAACCAGCTAATGGCAGGTGTGGGATCTGAACTCAGAATGGTCTGTTTCTAAATCCTGCTCTCTTGCCCTACACTATGAAAGGCAGTTAGTCCTCGACAGATTATTTTGCCTTTGAGGAACTCAAGTCTCTACAGCTATCCTGGGCAATTCATGAGATGAACTAGTGTGGGAGCTACCAGACAATCAGATTCCAGGGACCAAGCAACATAGCAACCTCATTGCTATGGAGAAGACCAACCTCCTTCGGTCTCCTCTCCACAGTTCACTCCATTCTCCCTGGCCATGGTGGAGAGGAAATTCAGAATAATGTAAATTCAGCAAATAGCAGCCTTTGGTTCCAGATTTCTGGCTCTATGAGTGAGCCTCATAGTGAACAAACATCCCTTTTTATGTCCTTTCATTTTTCCTTTTATTCTGGTATCGCCCCCTTTGGGGGATTCCTTCTCCCCAACTTCAATCATTTGGTTCTGGTGAGGACTTTCAATGACAGTACCAAGGAGTGACATCAAAGTAGTTGACAAATGGAAAAGCACAGACACCAACCAATCAGAAGGGATATTTGCAGCAGTGGTAAAGCAGGGTCCTGGAAGCCCCTGGCTGGGTCAGCAATGAACTCTTTAGTTGTTGGATCATGGGGAACTCCAGGATGGTCCAGGGAGGGCCAGTTAGCCATGGAGGTGGAGGATAAGGAACTCAGGAGGCTTGGGCCAGTAGGTATTTACCAACTGGTAAGGAAGCATTTCATTTAGTGAGTTCTTAATTTCAGATATTGCATTTATCAGTTCTAGAATGTCTATTTGACTCTTTTTTTTTTTTTTTTTTGTGGTATGCGGGCCTCTCACTGTTGTGGCCTCTCCCGTTGTGGAGCACAGGCTCTGGGCGCGCAGGCTCAGCGGCCATGGCTCACGGGTCCAGCCGCTCCGTGGCATGTGGGATCTTCCCGGACCAGGACATGAACCTGCATCCCCTGCATCGGCAGGTGGACTCTCAACCACTGCACCTCCAGGGAAGCCCTGATTCTTTTTTTATAGATTTCAATTTTGCTGAAATTCTTTACCTTTTCATATATTGTGTTTTTTTCATTTTCTATATTTTCTCTCACGTTTATAATACTTATTATAAAGTCCTTGTCTGCTAACTCAAATGTCAGAATCATTTGTGGGTCTGCTTCCATTCTCTGCTATTTCTCTTATTAGTTATATTCCCCTGCTCTTTGCATGTCTCATAATTATATAAAAGAACCATAGAGGTTGTAGATGATATTTTCCTCCAGCGATGATTCTCTTTTTTTATTTTTTGGCTGCTCCGTGCGGTATGCGGGATCTTAGTCCCCTGACCAGGGATGGATCCCGCGCCCCCTGCAGTGGAAGCACGGAATCTTAACCACTGGACCTCCAGGGAAGTCCCTCTCGGATGGGGTGAGGGACTGATCATCTCAATCTAGTCAGGGACTCAGCTGCGCTGGGGCTGGATGGTAGTTGTATTAGTCCCAGTCCAACTTTGGGTCATCTTGTTCCTTGGAGGGAGGCCACTCAAGCTTTTGATTGACAGTATGGTGGGTCTCTGTCTTCTCAACCCTGAGAGCCTGTGCAAGATTCAATTGTGTTCTTAGGAGCTCAGGCTCTTTGGTTTCTTGCCCCACACAGTTTCAAAATTTAGCAAATGTCTTGAGGGGACAGCCGTCATGTTTGATGCAGCCCTCATCCCTCTAACGGGACTTTGTTTCCTACCTACTGCAAGTCTGTGGGAAATTTCCCTCTGCTATGAGACACTTCTAGCTCAGCCTCTCCTGCTGCATCCCAGAATTCAGCAAATGTTGCATGGGGAAAACTGGCCATGTGTTTAGAGTTCCTCTAGATTCCAATGCCAGATCACATGGATCATCAAAAGCTCTGCCAGTTTCTATTTGTTCCAGTAAAGACCTTATGCCCGGGTCAAGCTCTGATTTGGCAAATATACCCAGGTAAGAAAATGGTCAGAGATTATCCGCTCATTTAGAAAAGGCTCTTTCCTCTCCAGAATTTTAATTCATTAGTCTTTGTTGCTGCTACACCTCTCCAGTGCCTTTAAAAATATGATTTTTTAATTTATCCAGTTTTTTCTAGTTCCAACAGGAACACTGGATTATTGCTACATACTACATCCTACCAGAAGAGGAGGTCCTATGAAATTATCGCAAGATTTAACCATGGCATGGTTATGCAGGTATATACGGCTGAATCAACCCAGACCATGCCATGGCCCCTCCTCTACATCTTCACTACAGCGGGGACAGGTGGCCCAAGTAGACCAACTAGAGTCCTTCTGCACTGGAACTGGGAGCCGAGAGCCTTTTTATTTTTGTGGTTGGTCGGGGGCGGGGGGTGGGGTGGGTGAAACAAAGCTGTGAGAATAAGCCTGGAAGCTTCCACTGGCTATGTCCCATGCTCATGAAAGAAGCCAGTTTCCAGCAGGAGGAAATGCAGCCCTCACGCAGAAAGGAGAAGCATAGGAGCGCTGAGGGGATGTTGGGATCCCTGATTCCAGTCACTGGCTCTTGCTGTGGTTTGCTAACCTGAGGCCCAAATTTCTCTTTTTTGCCTGAGCTAGTTTCAGTCTCTTGAAAGGTGGGCCAGCTCTAATATTTTTGCCCTCGGGCTTTATGAGGCACCCTGTGTCCATATAACACATTAGCCTTTTCTTCTTAGGCAAGGTGGAGGTGGTTTATGTTACTTGTAACTCAAAGAATCTTAACTAAGACTGCTTCTTTAATGACAGGCAGGTTCAGAAGGGCCTGGTGAAAGGTTATCTCCCTCACTGCACAGAAGGAAGAGAGGGAGGATGCATGACAATATTGCTGAGACCTCAGCTTTGGATCACGAATCCTCACTACAAGGAGAAGAGGATGCTTTTAGATTCTGGACACCCAACTCACCATGGGAGGAACTTCAGACTTACCTAAGAAGTCAGCCAAATCTGTCTGCCAAAGCCACGCTGTTTTACTTTAATCAAACTGGGCAACTGCATTCTTATCCTCAACAACATTCAAAGATGGGAGGGAATGGAAAGAGGTGGATTCCCGTGTTTGCACATTTTACCTACTCCTGGGGCTCCGACTCGCTGATGAGCCTGAAGTTTACACCAGAGGGTAAACAAGATAGCTATTTGGACATCACACACCGCTTTGCCAGTTTCCGTTCTCTTGAATTATTTACCATCTAATTGTATGCATTGAAACAGAATCTGGCAGCGCAGAGTCAGAGATGTAGCCTTATTTGTGCGTTAGAGAAGGAAAACTCGAGTTCAGTGAAGGACCTGGAGCAGAAACACTTTATGGCTTTCTGACGTTCCCTGGCTTTGGGAGGGCTGTAAGCACGGGGGTGAAACCCGAGCAGCAACACAGCGCAGACGCACTGGGAGCCACGGGTTGGAGGCGCCCTAGAGCTGACGAGTCCAGTGTCTCCCCTGAGGCCACAATCCCCCTACAGGGCAGAGGCCCGGTTCCAGGACTTAGCCCCCTGAGCCTTGATTTCTTCTCTGCAAGACAGACTGCAAAGGGGGATGAAATGGAAAAATAAGCCTCTCTAGATTTAAAAGATTGTTATCACAAATTTTATTTTCACCATCATACCACTAATTTCCCTCAGGAATAAATATTAGTAGCTATGAAAACAAGAAAAATATTCAAAAAATATTTCAAGTAGTAAAAAAGAAACTTTGGAAAACAGAAAAGTATAATGGTGAGTAAAACTCACTATTAATCCCACTACTCAGTAAGAATTGCTCACAATAGAGGGTGTGGAGAAAAGGAACCCTCCTACACTGCTGGTGGGGATGTAAATTGGTACAGTCACTATGGAGAACAGTATGGAGGTTCCTTAAAAAACTAAAAATAAAGTTACCATATGATCCAGCAATCCCATTCCTGGGCATATATCCAGAGAAAACTCTAATTTGAAAAGATCCATGCACACACTCCCCCTCCCAACAATGTTCATAGCAGCACTGTTTACAATAGCCAAGATATGGAAGCAACCTAAATGTCCATCAACAGATGAATGGATAAAGAAGATGTGGTGTATATATACACAGTGGAATATTACTCATCCATAAAAAAGAATGAAATAATGCTATTTGCAGCAACATGGATGGACCTGGAGATTATCATACTAAGTGAAGTAAGTCAGATAGAGAAAGACAAATATCATATGATATTGCTTATATGTGGAATCTAAAATCTGACACAAATGAACTTATTTACAAAACAGAAATAGACTCACAGACATAGAACACAGACTTACGGTTACCAAAGGAGAAAAGATGCGGGAGGGATAAATTAGGAGTTTGGGATTAAAATATACACACTACAATACATAAAATAGATAACCAACAAGGACCTACTGTATGGCACAGGGAACTATATACTCAATATCTTTTAATAACCTATAATGGAAAATAACCTAAAAAAGAATATATATATGTGTGTGTATGTATGTGTATATATATATATATATATATGTATACACACACACACACATATATATATAAATATATATATAACTGAATCACTTTGCTATATACCTGAAACTAATATAACATTGTAAATCAACTATATTTCAATAAAAATAAAAAAGAATCACTCATAATATTTTGATACATTTTCTTCCAGTCTTCTTCCTAACCAAATATATATATATTATAATTGGGAAATTTTAACTAACCTCTTTAAAGCCAAGTTTTTTCTTATTTTCTTTTTCTTTTCAAAAAGAAAATACTTATTATTTACCTACATTATTCCAAGCATAATAACAGGGATACAAGAAAATTCGATCAAAAATAACTTGGTTAAGATGTCAATATGAACAATAAATATCTTTTCACTGTTGTTTTCTAATTATGAAAGAATTCAAACAGAGAAAGTAATATAACAGACATCCCTGCCCCCACCATCAAGACCAAATCTTAAAACTTTGCCATATGTGCTTCAAATATTTTTTCAAGGAAGATAAAATATTACAGATATGGCTGAAGTCCTACTGTCCTGGACCCAGAATAACTACAGTTGACCTCTGAACAATGCAGATTTGAACTGTGCAGGTCTACTTATACACAGATGTTTTTCAACAGTAAATACTACAGTACTACACAGTCCATGGCTGGTTGAATCTGTGGATATGGAGGAACCACGGATAGAGGTAAAGCCAAGTTTTTTCTTCAACATTTTGTAGTGAGCCTCTTCTCCATGTCAATCAATATTCTTTACAAACAAGGTTTTTAATGGCTAATTGTTTTCCAGTAGTTCACTGTAAAGAGACATATACCTAAAATACTATTAAGATTCAATGGATTCAGTTTGATTTCACATGAAAATCTAATTGGGGTACTACAAAAGATGCTGAAACAACAGAGACTCACAGACTAGATAGAGAGAATGAGGAAGAGACCTGGAAGCAATTCTTTTTTTTTTTTTTTTTTTTTTGGAAGCAATTCTTTACCAGGACAATTTCAGGCTGCACAGTTACCCCACTACTGGCCTATGAATAGGAAGGGAGAGAAGGGAAGCGACAGATGGATTGTCCAGGCAAGGGGTGCATGTGAGCACTCACATGAAGATGTGGGTGGGGAACAGACCCTAGAAAACTCATGACGCTCATCACTGAATTTATTAATAAGTGCCATTTTGTTACTCCATATGCTACTGTGGTATAAAAACTATAGGCCAAGTGCCACCTTTACATTTATATTTCCTTCTAGTCTTTTTTCTAAGCATAGTTTCTTTTTCCTTTATGTAACTGAAATCCATAGAATGAATATTTTTGACAAACTCAGTCTTTAGGTTTGACTTGTATAACCTTAGGATAGAGGAAAAGGAACTGTGTATCAGTAGAAAAATTTATCCATTTACTAGCTAGGGTCCTATTTACACCATCAATTTCAACTCAAACCAACATTATTTTGAGATTTGCAAGGAAAATGGTTCACTTCTTACAGATAATTTTTGGAATGGAGAATGAAGGAGGTAGACACACATACAATGTGGGAAGGCTGATGCTTCTTTTTCCTCATAGGCAACTAGGGGGAGGGGAAGGGGGTCAGTAAAGGCATGTTTGGGGGAAAGTCGGAGAAGCATCCACACCTGCTCATTATATCAAATGTCTAGGGACTCTGTAAATAATTCAGGTGCAGTCGGCTCCCTCCAGGGGCAGGTGTTGAGGAGAGTTTCCAGACAAGCATCTCCTCTTGCAAAACTGGAGCAGACCTGGGATCTGATTACTTGAAAAGGGGTCTAGTTAGTAGCTATGGCAACCTCCTTCTTCTGCCTTACAACTTGCCTTGGGCTAAGATGCAGGAACTTCTGGGAAAACACTACTGCTACAGCCTGCTGTGGTGGTTAAGAGCTTTGAAGTCTAGTTATCTGTTTCTAATCTAGGTTCTGCCACTTTGTAACTGGGTGACCTGGGAATTTATTCAACCTCTCTGATCCTTACTTTCTGTGCCTATAAAATAGAGATAATTCATTCAGATTGCTGTGGCATCATCTGTAAGGCTCTTGCTATAGTGCCTGGTACATAGTAGATTATCTCCTAAGAGTGTCCCCACCTCATTTCCTAGGAAGAGATGTTTGGACTTCAAATAAAATAGCAATGTACAGCACTAAGTGAAAGCTATTCTTCAGAACAAAATAAACAGTGCAGCTAACAGTTATTGAAGATTTACCATAAGCTGGATATTGTGCTGAGTGTCTTATATATAATTTCACAAAACCCACTTATGGATAAGTTTATCAAAGTTCTGAGATGTTAAGACACTTTCCCCAGCTCAGACAGCTAGCAGGTGGTGGAATCAAGATCCAAACTCTCATCTGCCTCTTATCCAAAACAAGCCTATGTTCTTACCTTCTGAGTAAATGGATCTCTGGAAGTTATTTCACTGCGCCAGCACTTCATCTCCAGGTGGACAGGCTGAGGATGCTGGCACATGGAGCGCATTCAGACTTGGACCGACCTCCTTAGGTCGGTGGGGCCTGACCGCCCTCTAGTGTTAGAAGAATCTTAGGGCCAGGTGGAATCCACAGCGAGTTGTTTTTTCCTGAGGTGGTAGTGAACCCGCGTCCCCTCCTGTCTGGAGATCTGTCTAGTCTGGTGTCTTCTTATTGGCCAAAGGGTTTCTCCTAGGAATAGGGGTAAAATAGGTGGTAGAGACTGGGAGTTAAGAAGAATAATTATCTGGGGATAGAGCAGTAATGCTCAGGTTAAGCTTTGAACCGTTGGCGGGGGTGGGGGGGGATAATGTCTCTTATTCCCAGCACATGGCACATAATAGGTACTGCCTGAATACTGAATGAAGTTTTACAACTCATCCTCACTAAAGGGGGAGGGGGAGTGCTGCCAAAAGAATGGTTTAAAGGTCTTCACTGATTTTTGCCAGAAGCACCAGCAGAAAAAACACTGTAACATTAACCCACCTTCCACTCCAACAGACTCCAAGGCATGTTTCGTGCACGGCTAGGCGAGAATGATGACGCTGCTCAGTTACTAGGAAATGAGTTGGGGTCAGCAAAGACATATGACCATTTTAGGCTGCCACCCTCCCACCAGTGTCCCGAATGGTCCACGGATCTCAGAGAAGTCCCACTTCCACCTCCATAACTCTGCCCAGGTAGTCCATGTCACCAGGTGGTCGGTGAGCACCTGTGCACTGCTCCTCGCTAGACAGTGGGGAATCCAAAGACAGGCTTACTAGGTGGCTTATCAGAGGGAGATGAACACCCCCCCGCCCCAAGTCACAGAGACTGAGCTGGGTTACTGCAAAATGGGAAGAGATGGTTTCATAAAATAAAGGATATAGAGCAGACAAATAACACCTACTATAATCCAGTCCTTGGCTGCCCAATTTTCCTCCCATATGAATAATTCTGTAAATGCCCCCATAATATATGAATATACTGAATCATTCAGACATTAATTTTATCACTATTATATTTACCTTTATAATTATTACCATCTTTATTTCTAAGTAACAGAAAATCTAAACCCAAGTAAACTTGGCTTGATGAATAAAAACATTTGTTGAGGGCTTTTTTTCCCCCTCGGTGGGGAGGTGGGAGTTTCAGGATTGGTTGGTTCACACCCGGTGCTGCCAGGAGTTGGTGGCCAAGAAAGGGAAGTAGCAGGGCAGGACCACAGAAGGGATTTCAAAATAAAAAGCCAGCTTCCTATAGTTAGGACAAGCCACATACTGGAAGACGGCCTGGGTGGGGGTCCCTGTGAAGCTACGGCTGCCTCCTGGCCTTCTTTTGGGAATCTCTCTGCTTTTGGTGGAAAAACGGAGACTGATGGCCCACACTCTCTGCAGAAATGGACTAAGGACTGAGGTGCCTGCATAAGGGAGAATGGACTTGTTGGATGACAGAGCTTTAGCTGCATTTTCTGCACTAAACTCACCCCATCCCACGCCCTAAGAAGGGTGGCTCAGGCAGAGGTTGTCTCCCAGCTGTCTTGGATGTACTACCTTCCTGTTTACCCACATGAACTTCAGCCCCAAGCTGGTATATTCACTGCTCCCCAGACCTGCATTTCATCCCCACCTCTGGCTTTTGCTTCCCCAGTCCCCTGCCTGAATGCTCTCGCCTCTCCTTACCCTACAACTTGTCTTTCTCAGGGCCCAGCTCCAGGTCTGCCTCCTCAGTGGAGTCTTCCCCAAGGGCTTGGCCTTCTTGGGTCACTTTCTATTTTCGATTCCAGGGGCGTTTGTTGTGTGGTTGGGAGCCGATTGTGGTATTTGCCATAGAGTTTCAGGCAGGACTTTGTTTATTGCCTTTTCAGGCAAGCTATGCCAGAACTCCCCACTCAGAGGGCGGGGTGGGCAGGGTAACGTGGCCGGCCATGTAAGGGTCTGGAAGAGAGGTGCAGCCTGGAGCCAGCCGGGAACATGTTCCCCACATGACACCGTAATTCTTGTGCTCATAAAACCTCCTCAGAGGATAAAAAGAAACATGTAAGTCAGTACTTATTTCTTTGGGAGGGCCCCCATGAGACAAGAAATCTTTCAACTGCAGACTGTCAGGCACCAAGGACCTGAAGAACAGGATGGAGGGAGGCAGGGAGGGCTTAGGGCCGTCACTGAAGCAGGCGATCCTGAGGCAACGTGACGGGCAGAACAATCCACGTGGATGCCGTGTGGACATGGCACAAGGACAGCACGCTCACGTCAGTCACACCCATGAACTTCAGACCATCACCGTGTTTTTAGTCCCTAAGCTCCTGGGGCCTCATATCATGTGTTCCTTTCCTCTCTCTCAGCCTGAGTTCCTCCCCGGGGATCTGCCTGTGCTGCTTCCACTGACACTGCTGAGGCAGATGGCCTCTGTCCCCAACCAACTTCCAGAGAAGAGACTGTGTAACAGTGGGGTGTGAGGGCCACAAGGGAGGGAAGAGGAAGAGGGTAACAACAAGTGACGGAGAAAGCTTAAATCATGCACACAGGCTTCTCATAAGAACTTTATTTCTCAAAAAGGAGGCAAGAATCCAAAGTATTAAAATAATCCTCTAATTTTTGTTTTGGAGGGAGAGGATAGGATGACAAAATAATTCATATAAAAATTTCAAGCACAATGGCTGTAGGTCCTTCATCCTGAAACTTGTGCCTCCTGTCTGCAGCTCCAGGTTCTAACCATGTCACAGGTAGTGCCAAGCTCCTGGATTCAGAGGCTTACAGCATCTGGAATGCTTGTTTATATTTACTCCACAAATAAATACAAAAGGTCAATCTTCCTAGTGCAGATGATTCAGTCTATTTTTGTGATTGTTTCTAATGAGAATGCTAAAAAGGGCTGCCTCTCTCTAAATTCCAAATCTTTCCTTTTTGAAGACGACTAAGAGAGTGAAAGAAAGGAAATGTGGAGACTTATCAGGTACGACTGGCTCTTATAACAACCACATACCAGGTACGACTGGCTCTTATAACAACCACATACCAAGGGAGACTCTACCTCATTGAGGTGATAAAAGGTAAAAAGCGACCATGATTTTTCCATTGCCTTTTATGTGGGGAAACCGCACCTTTCTGTTTCTACCACTGAAGGGAACTGCACTATGTGAAGCAAAGTCCCCCTCTAGCAATTAAGCAAAATCCCTATCCAGAGCAATTATTTTCTACCTTAAAAAGAAAGAAAAGGGTGAGCGGGAATGAGAGTTCTTAGTCCAGGCTGATGTTGCCACACGGCCCAGTAAATGCTGAGGGGCACTTTCCAACAGGCAGGCCCTTCCAGGAGGTGGGAGAAAAGACCTGGTTCACCCCGAGAGGCTTAAGGTGAGTTTAACTGTGAAGACCGCTTGGAACATGCCCGGCTCTCCTCTGAATGCTTTCAGTTGGTGCTTCTCTGAGGAACAGGGAGGTTCTCGTGAAGGTACTTTAAACTTCCATGCTCTGAGAAGTCCGAGACCACGTGGTCCTGGCCTCGCAGCAGCCACTTGGTAGTAAGCAGTCCCTCCAGTCCCACGGGTCCCCGGGCGTGGATTCGAGATGTACTGATCCCCACTTCAGCTCCTGTGGAAAAGCACGGATGAGGGTGTGGCTTTCCCAGCCTCTGCTTCCTGACCACCCGCCAGGCCTGCATCTCTTCCTTCTCCTCACTTGGCCCCCTCTCTCTGCCCTCTCCTGACCCATCCTCCCTGGGCTAGCCTGACTTCCACTGTCCCCATAAACATGTTCTCTGGTTGCTGTGAGTCACGGTCAGGCCCCTTCTTTAAGAAAAGAAGAAGGGGCCTGACCGTGGGCCTCTCCTTTGTATTTTATCCCCAATCCATTTTGACAATACTACAAGTGCTGTCTCCGATATCTGTCGTGTCTGGATTGCGTACCATCATCTGACATCTGGGTATTGTTTCTGGTGTACGACAGTGTAGAGAGGTTTCATCTCCCCGAGTATCCTTTAAACCCTAGATGGTAAGGGACATGTTCTAGGTATTCCCTAGAACGCCTAGCTCCTAGGTGCTCATGAGATGGCTGCTGACTACACCAAAGAGAGCTTTTCATTTTCCTCCCTCCTGCTCCAGCCTCAGATGTGAGGCACCGGGGCTCTTCCCAGGTCTGGCTTGGTGTTCTGCACCGTGTGCAGTTGAGGCAGGGCTCCTTTGCTCATCACAACTTCACTGAGCAGGCACTGGGCTGGGACCCGGGGATGAAGTGGTAAACAACTGATGTAATTCATGGAGCTTGTATTCTTGTGGGCAAGGCAGCCAAAGAACAGTTCAACAAATAATTCCATGTGGTGATGGGGTGCAGCAAAGGGTGCTGGGACAGAGACTGTGTGGCAGGGCGGCAGCACCCTGGATAGGGTGGTCAGTGGGAGCCTCCCCGAGCAGGTGCCTTTGGCTGAAACCTGAATGAGAAGGAGCCGGCCAGGGGACAGCAGTGGAGAGCCGCTGCAGGCAGAGAGGAGCAAGTGAGGACCCGAATGCAGAGGTGCCTGGGGCAGTGGTCGGCAAGGAGATGGTGACCACTGGCTTCAAATTCTGGGTTAATAGCGTAGAGATCACATGACTTTGGGCAGGTTACCTAACCATCTCTTGCTTCAGGTTTTTCTTTTGGAAAAGGAAGAAAATAATAGAATCCATAATGTAGATCTAAGTGAGATAATGCATGTGATGCACTTAGCACGGTGCCGGAAATATAGTAAATGCTCAATAAATACTATCTGTTACTGTTATTCATGCATTTCACAGGAACTTAACCCAACCAGAGTCTGAGCTTTTGCTCGGAGCGGCTGATGGAAAGACAATGGAGTGGTCTTTGCTCCTCCGCCATCTTGGACTTTCACTTGAAAGCTGGGCACCTCAGCCCTTACAAGTGTGCTATTTCTTCTTCAAGAACATGGAATACAAAGATCAGTGCAAGTGATGTGATAATCAAACCCCAACACAACAGAAACAGGGAACTAAAAATAAAGAGTCCCATGACTAAGAATAACAGCAAAATTCCCTTTAATAACCTTTAACAATTCAGTGAGAACTATTTCTCTAGGCAGTTCTCTATTCAAACGTTCAGAGGGATTAAAATGTTTTAAGTCGTTGAAATAATTCTCAGATGTGCCACAAATGCCTTATTGGAGCTTTGTAAAATGGTACCCCTGAAAACCAGCGACTGTCTGAGAACTCCTTATACTACTGGGGGATGGAGAATTTATTACTAATGATGGAAGTGGGGAGGGTGCCTTTGTGAAGCTTTTTATTTCAAAGTCTGCATTAGAAGTCAACCTTGCACCTCTGGACTTACCTGTTTGTTTCTGATGCTCATACTTCAGCCCAGCATAGGTACTAACACCTTCTTTTGTCCTGTCCTCAGGGTGGATTCCTAGCTCTGAGGCAACCTGGCTGCGTCCCTCTGAAGGAGTAAGTCTGCAGCGGCAGTGCTCCCACGGGACCTTGGCATGCACACCTGTCATAATCCATGCATGCAGACACACTGTGGTCTGCTGTACGTGGCAGAGTCCAGGCTCTGGACTCACGGAAGTCTGGGTCTGAACACCAGCTGCATGACTTTGGGCAAGTTACTTCATTTCTTTGAATCTCAGTATCCTCATCTATGAAAAAGGAAATACAAGTACCTACCTTCTTAGCATGTGAAATGCCTAGAACACAGGACTTCTACCAGTTCATGGTAGCTGTTATCATTCTCTCTCATAAACCCACCTTCCCTCGGTATGTCTGCATCATCTTGCTCATGCACGTGACTGTAAAGGCCAGGTGTCTCCTCCACCCTCACCATGCTCCTCGGGGCCACACAGTGATTCACAAGGGACTCCTTTCTCCCCGACCAGACTCTTTCTTACCCAGTCCGAAGCGGTAGCCATCAGAGAAGCGAGTGCTGGCGTTCCAGAACACACAGGCACTATCCACGTGCTGGAGGAAGAACTCTGCTGTCTTCTCTGCAGCATAAAGGGAAGAAATTGAGTTAGGATGGCCCAGGGAGAACATCCCTGCTTCCAGCCACTCAACAGGGCCTGACTGGGGCAGGGCCCAGGCCCCTGAGGTGCTTCCCCACGTATTAAACATGCAGACTTGTGAAAGCAAACCAGCTTCATCAGTCCTGTTGTTGAAGGAGTAGGTACCTGGGAAAGACTGGGTTGGAATCCAGATCTCCCTGCAGACATACCCTCAGTGCTGCAATGGCCTGTCTACACTATCTGTTTATAGGCTCTGAGTCAAATGCCAAAGTCTCAACTCAAACTCCACACCCACCAGCTGGGTGACTGTGGACAGGCTTCTGAACCTCTCTGTGCCTGAGTACAATGGAGACTGACAGTATTACCCAGCTCCCAGGCTTGCAGAGAGGATAAAATGAACCAACAGCATGGAGCACTCATCCCAGAGCCTAGCAGATGGCAAGTGCTCAAGTATTAACTGTTTTCACTGGTGGTGCTGTGATTCCCCAGTAAACTGACTGCAAGTTCCCTGAGGGGGCCATGCTGGCATCCTTTACCATAGGGCCTCCAGTGCCTGACACCCAGGCTCACCTGTGGAGGGAATGAGTGACTGTGGAGAGTTGGTTTTGCCCTAAACTAGTTGGTTCTGCGCTTAACCTCCTGAACCTTGATTTCCTCAGCTGTAAAATGGGTTTATTCCAGCAACCGGGAAAGACTGCTGCATGGATTAAATGGTAACGCCTCTGAGACAGAGTGAGC
This sequence comes from Lagenorhynchus albirostris, assembly GCF_949774975.1. Lineage (NCBI taxonomy): Eukaryota > Metazoa > Chordata > Mammalia > Artiodactyla > Delphinidae > Lagenorhynchus > Lagenorhynchus albirostris. Next base: position 52,514,723 of record NC_083110.1, read on the forward strand.
CACGTATAAAGTGGAGCGAATCACCTCTTCCCTGCCTCTTCCCTCGGGGCCACTGTGACAACACAGCGAGGTAACAGATGTAAAAGCACTCAGCAAACCAGCGAGTGCCGCCCACGCCAGGCATTGTTATCAGTCCACTGAGATTACGTTCTCCTGCAGGCTAAGAGGGGCTGAGAGGAGCAGGGTCAGCTTGGAGATCAAGGCAGAAAACGCAGACCCCGTGTGCTGCAGCCCCTGCACACTTACCATTCTCTGTGACGATGACGTCCGTGTGGGAGCTGCCATACTTGTGGATGTGGTCGATGGCCTCCTGCACACTGTCCACCACTTCAATGCACAGTTCCAGGTCCCCGTACTCAGTTCGGAGGGACTTCACTTCGGAGGGGCTGAAGGTCAGATAGGAGGCGAACTTGGGGCCTGCGTGAATCTTCACCTGGGACAGAGGAAGTCCGGGGCAACAACATAAACACAGCAGAAAGAGGCAAGCGCACGCTCCTCCCTCTGGGATCCAACAGCAAGATGAGCCTGAAGATGATGAGTCCAGGCCTCCTGGGGCCTGGAAACTAAACTAGTCCCTGCTTCCTTTTAGAGGCAGCCTTCCACCCTCCAGGATGCTCTGCTTTGGGAAATGCTGACGGCCACCTGTCAGCAATGGGCCCCCAGTAAAACTGGAGCAGGGATTTCAGCAGGAAGCCTCTGAATGTGAAGAATGTGCAAGGCATTTAATGGGCTACTGACATAAGCCCTTGACTGCTGGCATTTTACTAAAACGAACACGTGACGAGAAAAATCCCATTCTTAGCATGTGGGACTTAGGCATTGGACTCAGACGGAAAGAGGGAGATGCCACAAACACACTTCTACTCCCTCTGCCCTGGAGAAGTCCTAGGCGTGCTTTAGAGGAAAACAGTACTTGGTTGGAAACCACTTCAAACTGTGGTTAGTCGTTAGATTTCTGACTTTGTCAGTCTGGCCCCATTTCCAGGTTCAGCTCAGGTCCAGATTCTGGGGCTAACCCTGCTTCTGGCTAGAGGAATTTAAGGATGCTGAGGCTGGTCATTGGGGACTCCAGTCACAGTGTGATCCCACTCAGGCCTTGTTCTCCGAGACCTTCCCAGGGCAGCGTTCACGCCTTGATTCTTTAGGGCCAAGCTCTTGACTTGGCTCAAGTCACAACAAACCACATTTGTCATGTCCTCGTTGCTCCCAAGGTCTTGAATGGTTTCCTATCTGGGACCACACTTCCTCCAGGCCTGGGGTCCAACCATGTTCCCCAGGGGCTGGAACCCCACCCGTGTGCAAGTCGTCCTCTGGCGTACTTCCTGCACTACAAGGTGCTGAAGTACACATACTGGCTCATTCTGACTTGAGGGATTTCAAGGCAATGCTGAGGATGACTGAGGATGTTGTGGGTTTGTCTGAATCAGAACTGGGGGCTTCATTCCTGGATACAGGAGAGCTTTCCTCCTGTCCAGTCCAGGCCAGTGTGCTGCCTGGCATACGTTAGCACTCAAACAGGCCACCAGTGGAAGGTCAGGCCCCAAACATAAGTGATCACGTGATCTAACTCCCTTATAATTTGTGGGGTACATTTATTTTCATTTTCCAAACTGGGACCATGCCACATTTATAAGCTGACTGAAGTCTTCCTTTTCAGCAAAAGGATGGAAGGGAAGAGACACATGCTCAGGGTCAAAGCAACGAAGACCAGCAGTCACTTTCTCTACTGCTGTGCTAGTTTACATAATTCTGACATCAGATATTGAAGCTTAAAATGCATCCTGACAGAAAATTTAAGATTGTCCAGTTTCACCTGGAGAACATCTATCTTTCTTGCAATCAGGAATTTAGGATGGAGCATACATTTATACTCGAAACTTACTGGCACTGGTGGTTTATAATCTTAATGACATGGTAAGAAAATAATCCAGAGAGGACATTATACAAACTGCTCACTCCCAAATATCACTGTATTAATAAGCTGTATTAATATTGGTAATTGAAGACATCTGTGGAGGAGCAGCTATATATAAATCTTTGGTTTGAAAACATTTCTGCACAATCTTTTCAAATCAAATCCAAACAAGAATGTGTGTTCAGAAACATAAACGGTATGCCGCCTGAATAAGAGGTGGCAGGAAAGAGTCCATTCAGTGGGCTGCCATGTGACCTGCTTTATCTTTGAACCCTCTTAGCACTGAACACACACCACTTTGGAATGAAGCTATTTGTGTATAAGTTTCTTCCATCCACTAGACTGTCAGCGGCAAAGGCATGTCTTACTCACTGTGTACTCAGCACAGAACTTTGTATATGGCAGATGCTCAAAAATATTGCTTCTCACACTTCCTTAAATGGTATGGCAGCTGCTCCCAGTCTGATCCCACAGCTTCTAAATCTCGGGAGGGAAGACAGGAAGTGATGGACTTGTCCTACCTGTTCCACTCTCAGCATGTCAATGATCTGGTCAAATAATGGTGTTCTCAGCAGATCTCGGTGGATTAACAGAGTCTCTAAAGCATTACAGGCGGCTGGATATTCGCATTTAGAGTCTCTAACTGAAAGAGGAGGACAAAAAATGGTTTCTATTAACGTGATCCTGAGCCACCGAGGACACGACAAGTATTTTGCCCGCATAAAACGGGACACCACTGAGCTCACCTAGTCTGGTGACCTTGTCGACACTGGCCTCTGAGTCCACGTACATGTGGCAGATGCCTTCACTGTGCCCCATCACTGGAATGCCCTTAGCAGCTTTCTGGATGTTTCTGACCAGCTGAGAGGAGCCGCGTGGAATGATTAGATCTATCATTTTGTCTAGGCGGCAAAGATCTTCCACTTCTTCTCTGGTATTCACCTGAAAAGGCAGAGAATAAAAGGTAAAGATGACATCTTTGGAAGTAGCAGCATCCCTTTCACAGATAAATGTCTGTATCTCCTGAGAACTAAGTCTGATGCTCTGAAAACTTATTCCAAAAACAAGATTAAGGAACATCCCTGGTGGTCCAGTGGTAAAGAATCTGCCTTCCAATGCAGGGGATGTGGGTTTGATCCCTGGTCAGGGAACTAAGATCCCCCATGGCACGGGGCAACTAAGCCCGTGTGCCCCAACTGTTGAGCTCACGCACCTCAACAAGAGAGCCCGTGTGCCACAAACTACAGAGCTCAAGTGCCCTGGAGCCCACGTGCCACAACTACAGAGAGAAAATCTGCACGCCACAACTAGAGAGAAGCCCGCGTGCTGCAACTAGAGAGAAACCCGAGCAGACCGCGTGCCATAATGAAAAGATCCCGCATGTCTCAGCAAAGATCCCATGTGCCACAACTAAGACGCGACACAGCCAAAAAACAAAACAAAAGGAAAATAAATAAATATTAAAAACAAAAACAAGATTAAGTTCCTGATCATGGGAATTGAAAGCTGTCCAGCAAATGCTTATCAAACTCTACACATTAGGCCCTGTGCTCCGCATTACAAAACATGACAGGGTCCCTGCCCTCAAAGAACTCAGAGTCTGATAGGGAAGCCAGGACTACCCTATGACTACCCATAACACAGGACAGACACTTCTAAGATGCTAGAAGAGGTACAACGTGCTATCCCTGGAAGGTCGAGGAGGTACAGAGTATGCCAGGCTATGAAGATCACAAAAGGAAGTGGCTGCTCCGTTGGCTCTCTAATCACAGCCTAATGACATGTTGGTCTTGCTAGGGAGTCACGGTTCTCCACGACTCCTGCTGACAACCTCTACCCTGCGATGCTGGCTGGAGTGACTAAAGTGCTTGTGTTAGAACTCTGAGATTATGGGCATTTTTTCCTTCCTCTGGATTTTTAATTTTCCCCCATATGGACATGTTACTCACAAGAGAAGTACAAATATACACACATGTACAAGAAGGTTCATGGCAACTTTAATCTGCATTGCACCAAACCAGAAATAACCCAAATGTTCATCGACAGAAGAAAGGATAAGCTGTAGTACGTGCATATAAATGGAATACTACACAGCAATCAAAAAGGGAAAAGTACTGCTAGATGCAACAATGAGGATGAATCTCATGGACATGAGAAAGAAATACCTGAACAAAAGAAATACAGATAAAAGAGTGCATTTTGTATTATTTCACTAATATGAAGTTCAAGAATAGGCAAAAGAAATTGAATGTGAAGAAAGTAAAAAGATAGTGGTTTCCTGGTGGTGGGGTGGGGCCTACTGATGGGGAAGGGCACAAGGGAGACTTTGGGGTACTGGAAATAGTCTGTATCTTGATGCGGGGGGGGGTTATATGCGTGTATATAAGCGGACACAATTACAGAGCTGTTCACATGTGATTAGGGTACTTTATGTATGTTATACATCAATAAGAAGGAGGAGAGGAGGAAATCTGTCGAATTAAACTAGGGTATGGAGCAGCTGGGATTGGAGCCCCTACAGCCTGTGCTCTTTCTACCCACTATGTTGCTGTAAGAATAACCCAGCTTCTTGTCAGAGAGCATGTAACGAGGCAGGTTTGTAGACATCCTCCTAGCAGCCAACGGAATCCTGGAATGTTGGAGTGAGTGGGCCTCAAGGGAAAAAGAGAAGGATCTGGAGTCAACCTAGGTCAAAATATAAATTCTGGGTGATTCTGGCTAAGTTATTTTACCAATGAGCCTATTTTTCTTCCATCTATAAAATGGACCTAATAATTTTTCTCACAAGGTTGTTGTGAGGATTAAATGAGATAATGGAATGAAAGTGCCTTGCCCACAGTAGGTACTCAATAAAACTACCTAGTACTTCAAAACCTCCACTGGACGGTTGAGGAGAGTGACACAATGGTTAAAATAATGACCATAATAATAATAGTGTTAACAGCATGACCTCATACTTACAAGCTGCATGACGGTTTCCGACAAACCTTCATAAAATGTATCTGTCTGACTTGGCCTAAATCACTACCAGTGAGCAGAACCCAGGCCTCACTCATAGTCTGGGTCTGGTATTCCTGCTGCCTGTGACCTTAAGAATGAAGGGCTAACAGGCATTCTTGTAAATCAGCGGTACCAGGACACAGCTGTATGAGACAGCTGAGCCACTCAAGACCCTTCTGGGTCAAGGCAGCCCTGCCATTGTCTAATGTCACCGGCACACTGGACCTGATGCTCCTCCAATCAAACCTGTCTGCACTGGCTTGGCCTTATGTGGCCTAAGCTTTGCTTCAAACACCCAAAGACCTGACCTGGCCCTCTGGGCCTGACCTGGCTCATTCCCAGGGACCTACCAGCTGTACGGCCTCCTTGATTCCATGGATTGAGAGGGCCTCCTGGGTCAGGAGGTGAAGAATCCGGTTGCTGTGTGAGGCCTCCTTCCCTCCTTTGAGTAACAAGCCATTACCACTTGCGATAGCCAAGGCTGCCACCTGCAGATCAAAGAGGAGAGCAATGAACCAAAGGGAAAAAGCAGTAAAAGTAAGGGTAACATTAGTGCTCGCTGAGCACATTTCCTGTGCCAACCACTGTTAATCACTTTGTAAGGCCTACCATGTTTCATCTTCACAACATTCCAGTGAATTAAGTACCTGTTTTATCCTCTGCTTTACACATAAGGACACTGAAGCACAGAGAAGTTGGTGACTCCCCAAGGTCACACAGCTTATAAGCGGCAGAGCTGGGGGCCTTGACTCCAGAGCCAAAGCCCCGGATCGTAGGAACTCTACTGTACAGCTTCCTTAGCACCATTACGCTGTAACCTGAGTTAAGTGCCCAGGGTCACATGAGCACTCCCGTCGCTGGCCACGGTGGAGGACAGGTGCTCAGCAGCCTCTTGACTCAGGTGTTGTTCCACCTGACGCAGGCTGGGCGGCATCTCTGGCCACATCGTACCCTGGCCCTGTCATTGTTCCGAGAGCTCTAATAGCTGGTGCTGAGACCCTGGAGAGGACTAGAGCCGCCAGCCCCTGGACAGCTGCGGCAGAGACTGCTGGGAGGAAGAAGCAGGCCATCCAGGAGGGGGGTTAGTTACCCTCTTAGAGCCAAGGCTAATGACACTCACCTGACCATCCAAGGCCTGAAGCTGAACTTCCTGAATGCTCTCAGGATGAATGAAAATCTTCCCGTTTTTGTAATGTATCAAAAGAAACTTAAAAAAACTTGCTTGAACACGTTAATCTCCACATGAATGGTTCTTAACCCCTTTTTGTTTTTGCTGCTCATGATCCCCTTACGAAAATTATGTAAACTTTTCCCAGATAAATGCACAAACACACAGCATTCTACATATAACTTTTAGGATTCATGGATTCTGTGATGCCATGTGAGGAACCTCAGCTGTAACTGGCTGAAGGGGAAACCTTTCCCTCATGAAGTATTCGCTAGTACGGATAAAAGGTAGCAGAGAAAACTTAATGAACACGGCCAACAGAGAGACTTAGGACCCACTTCTACCAGCTGATGGGAGTTCTGCAGTTATCTCTGGGGGTTCTCTGTGAGACAGATATACAGCCAGAAAGGGGCTGAGGACAGACCCCAATGGTATGAGAGTCCCTTGGTGGACCAGCTGGTTTTAGGTCATGTCAGGGAATAGCCTCCACAGAGCATGTGGGACTCCCATGGTCACCTATGCCCTAGCATAAAAAGGTACTGGTTCTTATTTATTTATTTATAAAATTATTTTTTAAAAATAAATTTATTTATTTATTTATTTATTTTTGGCTGTGCTGGGTCTTCGTTGCTGCCCGTTGGCTTTCTCTAGCTGCAGCAAGCGGGGGCTACTCTTCATGCGGTGTGCAGGTTTCTCATTGCAGTGGCTTCTCTTGTTGCGGAGCCTGAGCTCTAGGCACGTGGGCTTCAGGAGTTGTGGCACACGGGCTCAGTAGTTGTGGCTTGCGGGCTCTAGAGCGCAGGCTCAGTAGTTGTGGTGCACGGGCTTACTTGCTCTGCGGCATGTGGGATCTTCCCAGACCAGGGATTCAACCCGTGTCCCCTGCATTGGCAGGCGGATTCTTAACCACTGCGTCACCAGGGAAGTCCCTTTTGTTTGTTTTTAAATAGAATCTCTCTGTGACACTTTGGGGCTAGTGCAAAGAAAAGGCTGGTATCATCCTACTGGACAGTCCAGTGGGGAAGTGGTTCCAGATTTCTGGGCGAGAATTTAGGACAATGAGCCAGACCACCCTCTAATACCACCTTATACTTCAGAGCATGGCCACTTGGCAAAACCTCTGCCACATGGTTTTGCCTCAATTAGCCTGTGATTTGTCAGATTTCTTAAAGGGGGTCACACGCTAGTTTCCATTAACTACTGAAAGTTCTTCTTCCTAAGAGATGTACCTACAGGAAGCTATCTGTGACACTGATAATAAATGGGTCTTTTTCACATGGGCACAACCAGCTACTAGGTGAATGAGCCTGCAGTAGGTTAGCAGGGACTCTGTGGTCAGGGAACAAAGTGCTCCAGTGAGCTAAGTTTTTGTTTTTGGCCGCACTGCACGGCATGTGGGATCTTAGTTCCCTGACCAGGGACTGAACCCGCACACTCTGCAGTGGAAGCACAGAGTCTTAACCACTGGACCACCAGGGAAGTCCTAAGTTTTTTGGAAATGTACTCCCATCTCATGGCATGGGAGATTCATCTGGGCTGGAGGCCCAGCTCCATCCTTACAAATGTCACAGGAAAATTAACTTCTATAAGCTTCAGTTTCTTCAACTGTAAAATGGACATATGAATTACCTTTTTTAGAATTACCAGAAAAATCAAAAACATAAATTGCCTTAAGCGCAACCTGAGAATAAAGTCTCAAAAATTACCTCTGAGGAGAGGAAGGAAGGAAGGAAGGGAGGAAGGGAGGGAGGGAGGGAGGAAAGGAAAGAAAAGAAAGATATCTTCGGGAGATTTATCTGTGTCCTGAAAAGAAGCTCTTCCTCCAATTCCCTACCCTAATGGCAGGCATTAGTCACATACCTGGGGTAGACAGTCAGGGCGAGATTCAAAGATGACCAGTAGAACTCCAATTGGGACAGTCACTTGTTCGAGCTCCAAGTCTTTGGCAATTCGGGTCCGGCGCAAAACCCGCCCCACGCTGTCCTGTGAGGAGGCTGCGATCTGCCGCAGACCGATAGCCAGGCTGTTCAATTTAGACGTGGAAAGGCTCAAACGTTTCAGCAGAGGGGCTGCGAGTCTCCCTGAAGAGGTGTGAAGAGCACATGATGAAGCAGTAGACCTGGGAGGGCTATGGCTGTTTTACTGAACACATGGCACTGTGTTAGGAACAGACATGGAACTCAGGGGGTCTCAGGGAGACAAGGACATATCATTTACACAGCTTTTCTGGGAGGGGCAGTTGGGCAGTATACATCATCATGTAAAGGTGTGGACACACCCACACCCTTGGTGTCAGCAATTTTGGTTCCAGAAATTTGTCATTTGTATCAGCAAACCTGCATGTAGTGAGGATACTTATCACAGCATTTTTATTATAGTGGGAAACTGGATTCTACCTATAGATTCAGCCAATGGGGTACAATGCAGTTACTATAAATAAATGTCTATATTTACTGATATGGAAAGCTGTCCAGGATGTAGTTTGTGAAAAAGGCAAACTATAAAACAGCATGTATGACATCACCCTAGTTATCACACATTGCATATACATGTGCAGAGAGATGTCGGAAAGCATCAAGAACAGTGATGATCTCTGCCTATCTTTCTGCGTTATTTAAATTTTTTATAATGAGTGAATTATTTTTATAAGCAGAAGTAATAAAGATGTTTTCTTTTGAAATAAAAACTTAAATAGAATTATGGTAAGTTCATATACAGAATTTTCTTTAAATTTTCATATAAAAGCATGCACAGTGTGATCATCTCTCTCTCCACACACACAAACACACACATACTCAGGAAAACCATTTGAAATCACGTATCATAAATCATTACTATGGTTAATGTTGAATGATATTATGAAAAATTTCCCCTTCTTTTTTATAGTCACAACCACCAAGACAAAATTATAAAAAGACTTCTACTTTGGAGGGGAGGAGCCAACCTTATATTAAGAAAGAAATGAAACCATAATTTTATCAACCAATTACATCAATTTAATTAATTTTCTTCACTTCTCCCCATGTGCTAAAAATCGTTTTAATTGTAGTGCATATTAAATATTATACTCTAGTTTTTCACCTCAATGCACGTACATTTTCCATGTTGCCAAAATTATTTTAATTACTACTAAATATTCCATTGAGTTGATACAGTTCAATGTACATGACTGTACCTATGTTATCAGACACTCAGGTTGTTTCCAGTTTTCAACGGTATAAATAATCCTGCTCTAAGAAACTTTATATACAGAGCTATTTTTTCCTCTTGCAATCTTTTCTTAGGGATAAATTTCCTGAAATGGGCTCACGGACTCAAAGGTGATTACCATGCTTGTGTATACCTGAGACTTTGTTCTTAAGCCATGTGTGTCCTTGCGGATTTCCAGAGAGAGATAACTGGGATCAGAAGTCAGAGTTCTACCAACAACTAGGTGTGTGACCTTGAGCAGCAGCTTTAACCCTGTGGGTCTTAATTCTTTTAACTTAAAGAATTGGATAAGATGTCAATAATAGTAATAAAGATTTCTTCCGTTTATTTAAATTTTTTATGGCTTTCCAATACTGCAAAAATTCAAAAGACCAGATGTAAAGTCTAAAGCAAGTTCCAAAGTAATGGCTCAAAAACGTTTTAAGGAATGAAAATAATGTTGATGAGCCCTGCAAGGTTTCTTTAAAGGGAACACCAGTAATTTGGATGTTCAACTTGAGGCACATTTATTCACAAGAAAAGGAAATTTAAAACCCCGTAAAATCAACCCCCATTATTTTAGGGTGGAAAAGACAGAGAATTAAGAAAAGGAGAGAAAGATGAGGGCCTCCCTGACTCCACATATTTAGCTGTCTTCAGTGAGAGGTCAGCCGTCTCACTTATGCTACCATTAGCACCTCAAGGGCATTTCTGGATGGCAGACTACATACTGGTTAAGGAACTAGGATATAAGCTATCTTTCAACACAGGCTGCACAAACTATTTCCACAACTATTTTATATGCACTGTCCATCTGGGTTTCGTTCCCAGATCTGCTACTGGCTGTATGGTTTTAGGCATGTAACAACTTCTCTCCGCTTTAGTTTTCTCCTCTGTAAAACAGGGATAATAAATAGTAGGTACCTTATAGGTACCATGTTCTGAAGAGAAAATCAGATCCTGCCTGTTAATCCCTTAGCATAATGCCCAGAAACACAGAAAGGCCTCAGTAAATGTTAGCTGCTATTAGCTTAATGTCTAAAATAGTGAGGTCCTCAATCTTTTTCGTCTTGAAATTGCCACAGTAGCCATGGCTTGTGACTGTGGGGAATGGAAGGAAAAAGCCCCTCAGTGGGTGGGGGGTGGGTAGGTGTTATATGGAATATCTGAGAAAAGGGGTGGAGGTAGTACGTGTACTCTGAAAACTCCCAATGAATACCAGCCACCAACCCTCAATAAAAATGATGTACACAGTATGTAATTTCTTCCATAACCATCTTGACTTTAGGCAGACTATGATATAAGAATTATTAGTAAAACAAAGAATAAAACCCCAAATAAATCTCTCTATAACTAAGTTGCCTGGTCTTTACCTTCTGCCTCCTCCAAGTCTTTTTTGTTGGCTAACAGGATCTCATCTCGCTGGTCCGTCAACAGATCAGCCAGATGATGGATAATCTCTGCTCTCTAGGAAAAAAGGTAAAACATTAAAACAAATAAGCAAACATGTTGCCCCATAAAAAACACACACCACACTTTTAAACCTACTCTTCTGAGTGTGCCCGGCCTTGCTCCTAAATCCCAATCATCAACGACTGAAACCTCCTTACTTCACTCATTCGTTTCCCACCACTGCTCCCCTCATTTTTCCTTCCTCTCTCACTACTAACCTCCCCATTTCTTCTCACTTTTCTTCCTCTTTTACCACTCTTGATCATGATGATTAGCAAATCACAGCCTTGTGGTGGGGGAGAGGGTATGATGAATTATTCAGTTTGTCCATGAGACAGGCGCCAGCACTTTGAATCAGCATGACATACACATCTCACCTATTTAATAGCACCAGCTGTAAAGCTGATTTCCCAGGTAAGTTTTTGCATCTAGTTCTTCTTTTTCGACAATTATTTATTAAATGAATTCAGTCAAAGGGGAAAAACCCAGTCCTGGATGCTGGAGGAGACCCCAATCCTTACCCACCTAGATAAGGAAACATGGCAAATCAGAGTAGTGATTACTAAAGGAGTAAAAGAATTGATTTAATAGAGAGAGAAGCTAGGGTTCTCCTGGGCTTTCCTTTTCCTACTTGTAGTTATTTTAAATTTTCTTCTCCCTTCTCAGGCCAAAGTACTCCCCAGAAGAAACGTATATACATCACTTTCAAATCCAGCCCTAACACCGCAACCCTTGGGAAGCCAGCAGCCTGCTTCCACCCGACCTTCTCACACTTCATCGTGTCTGCTACTTCAACTGACTGAGTCACTGTGGACAGGGCAGGGCTATGACATGGAGCAGGCTCTGAACTTCCATCTTCTAGGTAATCTTGGTGATTTGGATGAGGTGGGAAAAGTTACTTTCCTATATTTCCCTACCCACTATGTGGCAGGATTTGGGAGCCTCTCTGGTCTCATGATTTTCATGATACTTTTGATCAAAACATCATAGTGATGCAAAGCTACCTTAGGCTTCAAGCCTATAAAAGACAGAAGGGAAAATGAAATTTAGAAAAAGAAAAAAGGCAGAACAAATCTGAATCAGAGTTGTAACTCAGATCCAACTCTACGGGACTCGAGGAATAAAGGGGGAAACAGCAGGCTTGACTGTGCACTAAACCTCACAGTTATGACTCACTCTGAAAACTAACAAAACTATCAGCTAGGGTTATTACCTGCTCAGGTTCCAAAGTGGCCAACATCCTTCCTCCTGATCGAGCCATTTCTCCCTGCTGCTCCACGGTAGGGCCTGCAAGAACATTTGCAAACATCAGCTCACGGTCAGCTCACTGCCCCCTCACTATCCCAGATGTGCACGGGCTCCTTGCAGGCACACAGCACACGCTCAGGGTCTTGGCGTGCTTTTTTCACATCCAGAGATCACTCTGACCAATAAACTGGCAGAAGAGCATACCAGATTAACTCAGGCAGAAACACAAGAACCTGTCTGCATTTTTGGGGCAGACAATATGATTTATGTCTTCTAGAGTTCTTCTCAATTCCACTTTGGCTTCCATTTTCTAATGTGTTTGCATTTCTGAATGCAGATTATATGGCAGTGCTATCTTTGGGAACACCTGAGAGAGCCCATACTATTTCTTATGCATCTTTGCATCTCCAGTGTTCATTAGTATCTGGCATCCAGCATGGGCCTAGCAAATGTTTCCTGAGAAAATGGATGCTTACACTCTTTCACTTAGTGATTTTAGTGAGAACAGGAGGCCTAGTTAGGCAGGTTAGATAAGTTTTGCAAAACCAAAGTAGAATCCAATTTTGCAAGCAGTGTTCGAAACTATACCATATTTCATAATGTTAGCACATGAATTTTGTAAGCTCTCCTCCCAGAGGGAGAGCTCAGTCTTCAGCCCCATCTAGGCCATGGAGTTACTAGCAATCATCCAGAGACCATGGGACTCTATGAAGAACTACTTACCTGCAGGCTTTACTTCGGAAAAGAAGGTGCCAACTTTCTTTCCCTCCACAATGTCTGTGATGACATGCCCAGACACCTTCGGGTGGGTCCCATTGGCAATGACCACAGAAGTACCACCTTGCAAAGCCCAGAGGGCTGCTTTCACCTAACGGGAGAAGTTAGATCCATGGATGAGATTCAGACCTTTGTAGGGTCTAGGCCCCTGCACTTTAAACATGCAAAAACATAGCAAATACAACATGATACTGAGCAATTTAATTATCTGTAGGAAGGTTCTGCACAGCTCAGAAGCTCTCAAGACACGCTCAGCCCATGCACTCTTCCCAACCCAACCCTGGCATGTGTTGTCTAAAGATAAACCAATCCGCCCCTTGTGCTCAGCGCGTTCTCTAAGCCTCTCTAGCACTGGGACGCATAACTTCTACATTTGACTTATTGTGCCAGCTTCAGCGTCCAGCTTGCTGCTTGCCTGGAATCTGATCATGAGCACTCTTGGGCTTTTGTACCTGGGGTTCTTGTCCTCCTCTGCCATTGCTACGTATGATTCTGTACCTAAAGGGTATAACTTCTTAGAACAATTAATGGGAGAGAAGAACTTTTTAAAGGTTTCATCAAGAAATATTTGAGCTCTGGGGCTTCCCTGGGGGCACAGTGGTTGAGAGTCCACCTGCCGATGCAGGGGACGCGGGTTCGTGCCCTGGTCCGGGAAGATCCCACATGCCGCGGAGCGGCTGGGCCCGTGAGCCATGGCCGCTGAGCCTGCGCGTCCGGAGCCTGTGCTCCGCAACGGGAGAGGCCACAACAGTGAGAGGCCCGCGTACAGCAAAAAAACAAAAAAAAGAAAGAAAGAAAGAAAGAAATATTTGAGCTCTAATATTAACACTTAGAGGATTTATGAATTATGAAAAAATATAGACCCTGCCCTTGAGGAGGTTATAATATGAACACACGCTTAATATATTAATAAAAATACATAGAAAGACATCACTAAATATAGGTACACAACATGCATTAAACCTGTATTTAGATATGTGTATCTTTAAGTGTGTATGTGCATCAGCCCTCAACTACAAAAGTAAGAAGGATAAAATACAGTTTGGTTTGTAAATTGTTACGGGCAATAAAGGCACCAGATTCTTACCTTGGCTTCCATGCCACCCATTCCCACTCTGGACTTGGTTCCGAATGTCACAGACTGCTGATCACCAGGATAAAATATATCAATGAGCTTTGCATCATCTGACCCTGGGGGGTTGTCAAAGAGGCCTAAAAAGTGGACAAGAGTCGGTAATGCTGTTTAACAGAAGTGAGCATCCCCCAAGACAGACCTCCACAGGGACCTGCCAACTATAACTACTCTGTACTCTACTCATCCAGATAAATTCTGCTATTCCACCAGCTCGAACAAGAAAAGAGGTCAAGGGATTCGTGGAGTCTACTCACACTGAAAACCAGCTCCAGGAGGACGCACCTTACATACTTTTATAACTTTGCCTCATAAATGAATGTTTGCCAGCAACAGAGCGCGGCCATATCCCTGGCACAGAATTTACTGGCCCTGCCCACAGTCTACAGGGAAGCTATCCTCACCTTTGCCATTTCTACTATGATGCTGAACCTTAAGGATGCAACTGAAAAAGATGAGTGGCTTTTGCACAAACAGTGCAGCAGCTGTATACTGTTTAATGTGACTCTTTCCAAGGGCATGACATATGAAACAGGTTCTCATTAACTCTCACAGTACCCTTTGAAACAGTCACATTATACGCCCCACATTATGGGTAAGCCTTTCTGAAGGTTAGGCTGAGTCAGCAGAAGAGCGCATGACTCTTGGCTTTCAGTCTGGATTTGTCACCACAAAGCCTGTGTCCTCTTTATAACTGAGTAGCGTGACATAAAATAAGAGGTACACAAAATGTTACATGCATACCATCCGAGATTAAAAATCCTCACAATTTCACTTCAAAAAAGAATGTGTCTGAGCCTTAGAAGGGGAAAAGAGGGCCTGAGAAAATGGAGTCATGTCAAGGTCTAAGGGCGACACAGACAGGGAGGAACTGCTAGTGGTCAGGAACTGGCTGAAGGACATTATAGGCAGTGATGTTTTTGGTTTTTAAGTTACTGCTTTTCCTGTGCTAAAATATACCCCTGTGCTTCACTGTTCCAAATCTTTTTTTAAAAAAATTAATTAATTAATTAATTTATTTATTTATTTTTGGCTGTGTTGGGTCTTCGTCGCTGTGCACGAGGTTTCTCTAGTTGCGGACAGTGGGGGCTACTCTTTGTTGCAGTGCATGGGCTTCTCATTGTCGTGGCTTCTCTTGTTGCGGAGTACGGGCTCTAGGTGCGCAGGTTTCAGTAGTTGTGGCACGTGGGCTCAGTAGTTGTGACTTGCGGGCTCTAGAGCTCAGGCTCAGTAGTTGTGGCACACGGGCTTAGCTGCTCTGTGGCATGTGGGGTGTTCCCGGGCCAGGGCTCGAACCCATGTCCCCTGCATTGGCAGGCGGATTCTTAACCACTGCGCCACCAGGGAAGCCCTATTCCAAATCTTTAACACAACCGTGCCATGTGCACCCTCTCTAGGAGAGTAAGTGAATCGGAGCAGTGAGGACATCAGTGTCCAGTGCACAACAAAGTAGTGCAAACCATGAGCAGCAATTACAGGGAGAGAGAAATAACCTCTCACAACCCCTATCCGCCTCAACCCAGCACCCCACAGTTCCCAGGGTCTTCTGCTGGGTTCATCTCAGAAGGCACTATGCTATGAGATCATGAGTAGTACTGGACAATTCTAAGGCAAACCCCCAGAGATGCCTAGGACTTCCTAGCATTCTGATATTCTGCCTCCTCCTCTTCTTTATAGCAGCTCTCAAACCCACCAAGAGCATATTTAAAATTCAGATAATGTTTTAAAAATCAATATTCAGTGGATAACGAATCAGAGTGAAAAGCACAAGCCTGCCAACGACCAGTTTTGGTGTTTGAGGCTGCATTGAAACTAAGGTTTACTAGAGCCTAGTTCAAGTTGGATTTTATATATTGATCTCTCAAACTCATATCCTTTGCCTTGCTAGGCAGTATAGGAGAGAAGAGTGTAGATTTTTAAACTGAAAAGATTTAGATTCGAAACCAGCCTCTGCCAAGTACTAGCTATGTGACTTTGAATAAACCATTTAACTAATGTGAATTCAATTTTTAATTTCTTCATCTGAATAATAGGCTAACCTACCTACTTTGCAGCGTTGCTACAAGGGTGAATAAATTGACATTTATAAAGCACCTAGCACAGTATTTGTACACATCAGAAGTTGAAAAAAAATCTTGTGACTAACCAAAATGCCTTGTTCTCCAGAGTGGCTTACTCTTACCCCAGCTTAGTTGTTCCTATCCTGAGACTTCAAATTTACAGTGAATAAACATGGTACCAAGACTTCATACAGGTAAAGATACTGATCTGTAAGTATGGTATCTCTGACCCTCCACATGCGCAGGAGACAGATCACAGCACTGGTACCTGCCCCTGCCTCCACCAGGCAGCCCCCTGACCTTCACTTATGCTGCTGAAGTGTAAACTGGGGAAAAGTCCTGCCATGTTAACCTGCCATGGGTGTGGGCAGGGAACTAAATAGGTTTTTCTGACTTCCTGGGAATGTAATGGGAGACTTTTGGAATTCTGTAGGTTTGGCCTAATTTAGACACATCTACCATATCTGTGGGTCAAAATGTAAAATGGGAACAGCTTAAGAAAGTGAGACGAGTGAATGGAGAGCCAAGTTGGAGCCAAGAGGGGCCCCTCCACAAAGAAGGCGAAAGCAGAGAGGAAAAGAGTAACACAGAAGAACACAGTGGCCATACAGCCTGGATTTTCTGCAGTGGCTCCAATTTAAAATAATGTGTCTTGTGATTTACATTAAAACTAAAAGTGATCAAGACCCCAATGAGGTATCACTTCACACCCATGAGGATGGCTACAATCAAAAAGGCAGATACCAAGAGGGAAATGTTGGTGAGGATGTGGAGAAACTAGAACCCTCATACACTGCTGGGAAAATGTAGAAAGATGCAGTTGCTTTGGAAACCAGGCTGGTATTTCTTCAAAAGGCTAAACATATGATCCAGCAATTCTTCTCCTAAGTAAAATAAAGAGCATCTTCACACCAAAACTTGTGCACAAATGTTCACAGAAGCATTAGTCACAATAGCTTAAATGTCTATCAGCTGATGAGTAGGTACATAAAATGTAGTATATCTATATAGTGGAATATTATTTGGCAATAAAAATAAATGAAGTACTAATATGTGTATAATATCAATAAACCTTGAAAACATTAAGTGAAAAAAGTCAATCACAAAGGATCACATATTGTATGATCACATTTATATAAAATGTCTAGAACAAGCAAATCAACAGAGACAGAAGGTAGATTAGAGGTTACCAAGGGCTGGAGAGTTTCAGGGGAAGTGAGGAACGATTGCTAATGGGTATGGGTTTCTTGATGGGGTGATAAGAAATGTTCTAAATTGTGGTGAGGGTTGAACAACTGTATGAATATACTAAAAATCACTGAAATATAAATTTTAAATAGGTGAATTGTATGTTACGTGAATTGTATCTCCATAAAGCGGTTATAAAAAACAAATTAAAGTGCCTGCAGGTAACAACATTTCAGCATTCAAACTTCATCTCCCAGACCACCCCCACCTTCTTTTGAATCACAAAACCCTTTCGGACCATATGGCTCAGAAAATAATGGTCCACAGTTAAAAAGATCAGAAGCACTCAAACAAAGAGAGGAACTCATGTGCTCACACATACAGTATTTAAAACAAAGACTGGATAAAAAGAAAAGGCATTACTTTGTACCTTCTACATCTGAAAGAACAATTAAGAGGTCAGTCTTCATTTCCACAGCCAGACGGGCAGCCAGGCTATCGTTATCTTTAACACTAATAACCTAAAATGCAGGTAAAAAATCATGAGCTTTGCAGTTCAAAAAAGTTCACGGAAGTACTCAGCTAGGCTCTGGCAGGAAAAATCAACAACCCTGAGTATGTGCATGACAGCTCTTACAGGCCTTTCAGTTTGCAAAACACCATGCCTACTGGCAACCCCCTTTCCAAATATGCACCCTTCTATCCACTGACACACACAAGCCATGCTCACAGCACCACCTTAAATCACTATTGCGCCTCACCCAGTTGAACGAAACCCCCTGTCTTCAGAAGAGCTTATGCAGCCACTGCTCCAGGATGCCAGCTTCTCTCCCCATCTCTCCATCTTGTTTATGCCCAACGTCCGGTGTTAGTACATGCAGCCTAGCATGGCATTAGTGTCTACAGCATGCTCAACCCTCGGTAATACTTTACCCACATTTACCCCCTGGAGATCACTATTGGGCTCTGCTGGGGGCACAACAGCATCGTTTGTGTTGACAATGGGGACGATGTTCATTCGGAGGAGCTCATGAAGTGTCCCATTGAGGTTCCGGCGCTTCTGCTCATCGTGGAAATCCAAATTGGTCACCAAAATCTATGGGGATATATGTATATGTATAGCTGATTCACTTCGTTATAAAGCAGAAACTAACACACCATTGTAAAGCAATTATACTCCAAAAAAGATGTTAAAAAATAAATAAAAATAAAAGGGGTAAAGAGATTGAAAAACGCAGGAGACAGGAAAATGATGAGCTTCCGAGGAACAGCATCCAAAGGATGCTAAGAGTAGAGGAGTTCAGAATGGAACACACATCTTTGGAGACTTATCCCATAAGTTAAGAATGGAACACACATCTCTGGAGACTTATCCCGTACAGTTCAGAATGGAACACACATATTTGGAGACTTATCCAATTCTTTTGGAGATTGGAAAAAAGTTAGAATCACCTGGAAGATTTATTTTAGGATGCTTAAGACTTTTGAAAAGTACTTTAATCCTCAGAGAGCTATGAAATCTCATCCATTTACAAAATTAAGAAAATGAATGTATCTACTTTAGAGGGATACTGGAGGGAGTAACGACTGCCATAAATTTCTAAAATATCTTTGTATCCCAGCATCTGATTCAAAGTCTGGCCATACGCAGTAGGTGCTGAAACATGTAGTGAGTGAATGAATGAACGGTTACTCTGCCTGGAAAATGTATTAAACCACAGGGAATAGGGCCATGTGGTTCCTGTTTTTGCTCTGTGGCTGACCACTGCCAGAGTCAGCAAAGACACGGTCAAGTGGGATGAGTCTGAGAGGTTTAGGGAGGTGAGTCTTTAGTCACAAACTGAAAGAAGGGCTGACGAAACTTCGTTCAGGGGACGGGATGCACACAAGCTGCTCAAAGGCAGTGTGGAGAGCCGGGTGTGGGGGCCGGTTAACAGCTCCACTCCCTGGCTTGAATCAGGGTATTAGGCAATGTTTAGCAGGAGAGAAAGATAAAGGGGGGTGACAGTAAGAAACAAAATGGTAACAAACTCCGAAGCTCAGGAATAAATGTTTCAGTGAAATCCCTGCAACGTTCACGGAAGAGGGTTCTTGTGATGTAGGGCAGCGCTGACGTAGGAAAAGGCTGGAGGCGGATGGCCAAGAATTCTTGGAAGGTACTGAAACAGTCCAAGGGGGAATGGTTAAGCCCTGAACTAGGGTCTGGCTATGGTAACTGAGAAGATGACAGCAGCCTTAATGATATGGAAAATGTGGGCGAAGAAGACAAAATGATAACATCACCAAGGGAAATAATTTACTCACTCATTTGATAAAAAAGTTATTGAATACCTCTGAAATGCCAGATCCTGTACTAGCTCTTCGGATGGAGAATAAAAATGTTGATGATTTGGGGAAGATGGAACGGGTTAGATCATGAATGTCTTTTCAGAAAGTTTAGCCCTGTAGGAAAAAGGCCTGGGACAAAGGTGAATATATAGATCCTGGTTCTGGTGGTGGAAGGTCAAACAATAAAAGTAAACACGTGTGTGTAGGAGAGGCAAGCCGGAGGTATAAAGGCCCAGTGAAAACACCTGTGGCTCCAACAGCTTAACAAACAAGACATGGGAGACAAGAGACCAGAGAGAAAAGTATGTGCTTGGAGAAGGGCAATCTGTTAGGATGCAAATAAGTTTCATTTCTATGAATGAAAAATAGCTGTTGTCCTTGTTTAAGTCTTTAATCTGACAAACAACTTATGGGAGATTTTCAAAAGCCCCTGATAATGGTCTTCAAAACAAGATTACTAAAGAAAACAAGGAACCACAGGATAAGGGGCAAAGGGTACAGATTTCTTACAGATCAGATCATGGGGAAGGCAAAGGTGTGGGAGTGAAGGGGCCCCTGGATGAAGGCTTGCTGGAAACCGGAGGGCACAGAGCTCTTTTACATCAATATTAATAAAAACAACGGCTAATGTACAGTATTTTTAATGATACTTTCACTAAAACAAACAAACGAACAAAAAACCTCAAGAAGTATCATACCTGGGAAAAAACAAAACAAAACAAAAGCATAGTTCCTGGATCTAAGTTTCCTCACCTGGCTCTATGCACTTAAAAAAAAAATTAAAGACTAAAACTGTTATTGCACTATGGAGGAAAAAAGAGCTGATAATAAAAGGAGACAAAAATTGAGATTTCCATTGCATTTATGTAACCGAAAAAAAAAATCTAAGATTACAGAGAGTGGGGTCCCAGCCACAAACAAAAGTATCCAAGTCCATGCCTTTCTGTTTCAGCTCCCTTACTCAAGGACACTCTGGTATAATGCCAGAACGTCACTGTGGATAACAACTTAAAAATGATGGAGAGGGACTTCCCTGCTGGCGCATCAGTTAAGAATCCACCTGCCAATGCAGGGGACACGGGTTCGAGCCCCGGTCCAGGAAGATCTCACATGCTGCCGAGAAACTGAACCCGTGCGCCACAACTACAGAGCCTGCACTCTAGAGCCCGTGAGCCACAGCTACTGAGCCCGCGCGCCTAGAGCCCGTGCTCTGCAACAAGAGAAGCCACCGCAATGAGAAGCCCACGCACTGCAACGAAGAGTAGCCCCTGCTCGCCACAACTAGAGAAAGCCTGTGTACAGGCAGCAACAAAGACCCAACACAGCCAAAAACAAAAAAAATAAAAAAAATAAATGATGGAGAACAGAAAAAGTGATAGGAAATGCAAGGGCCAAACCTGAAAGGATGTATACGTAACATCATCTGTGTATAATAACATCTGTGTAAATGATAGGATCAGAGGCAGCAATTTGAAAGTACCTTGGGGAGTAAGGTTTTTTCAGTTGTTTTGTGATATTTAGATGTTTCTATTTAGTGTGTAGTTGTATAGCTGATTAAAAACCCAACTGAAAAAATTCTGGAAATTTAGGTAAAAAAGAAATAATGTAGAAAGAAGGTTCTAGCACATTCAGGGGGACCACTAAAAATTTTTAAGTTCCATGAGGACTAGAACATGGCTGATTTGTTCACTGCAGTATCCCCAATGTCTAACAGACTCCTTGGTACACATGGTGCTCAATAAAGATTTGCTAAATGAATTAAAAACCAACCAACCGGGCTTCCCTGGTGGAGCAGTGGTTAAGAATCCACCTGCCAATGCAGGGGACACAGGTTCGAGCCCTGGTCCAGGAACACCCCGCATGCCGCAGAGCAACTAAGCCCGTGCGCCACTATTGAGCTGAGCCTGTGCTCTAGAGCCCGCGAGCCACAACTACTGAAGCCCGCAAGCCTAGAGCCCGTGCTGTGCAACAAGGGAAGCCACCTCAATGAGAAGCCCGTGCACTGCAACGTAGACCCAACACAGCCGGGAAAAAAAAAAAAGTTAAATAATTAAAAAAACAAAAAACAACCAAACACCAGCATTTCCCTTCAACACTTAGTAGATATCTATTATATAAGGCAACCAGGTGCAAAGAGAAACAAGCCAGCTGAAGTCAAAGAAGCCAATGAAATAAAGATATCTAACCTTTCTATCTTCAGCAGTATCAGTACTTGTAGTAGTCCTAAGAGTTACTTGTATAATAACAAGAGCTAACACTTACTGAGAAAGTACTATTTAACAGACATATTAAATGCTTTTCATATATTTTCTCACTGAGCCCTTCCAAAAACTCTTTGCAATAGGCACTGATGACATCCTCATTTTTCAGATGAGGAAACTGAGGCACAAAAAGGTTAGACTTAAAAACTTTCTCCAGATCTCCCAACTAGCAAGTGGTGAAGCTGAGACTGTATCCTGGCAGTCTGGCGCCAGAGCCCTGCTCGTATCACCTTGCTCCACGGGAATCACCCTCACAGGTCCCACACCCCCCTTGTGGAGGGTCAGCCTCTCACCTGGGCAGCGCAGATGCTGTACTGGGTAAACATGGCTTCATACAAGGCCATCAGCCCACTCTGTCCGGCGGCTGCACAGGCTCGGGCTTCTAAGACTGGAATTGCCTGTAACATGCCAACAGACAAGGTATGGCTGGGGCGAGGGAAGGGGGCCTGAGGACCCTGTTATAGGGGGTGGGGAAGCCACACTTACCATCTCCTTCAGCTGGTTCTGCCCCGAGTGTAGGGCCTGCCGCACGCTCTGAGACAGAAGGATCTCATGGCGCAAGCGTTGCTTGCCAAAGGCTACAGCTCCACTAGTCACCAGCATCATCTCTCGGCCTTGATTCTGCAGTACTGACACCTGACATTGAGGAAGGAAAAGGCACAAGTCCTTGTAATATCTCTTTCCTTTCATCACAAGAGATTCAGGGAGGGTGGACTAATGAGTGGATCCCAAATGCCGGTTTACAGACCAGCACTGGGCTGGCTCTGGAAGTATCACCCAGGTTGTTTGGTAAAAATACAGACTCCTACATGCTTCCTCGAATCTGATAAGTAGGTGGCAGATAGAAATGAGAAGTTTTTAATAAGGAGATTCCAGTGTGTAGGTAGGTTTGGCAACCACAGGACTTGAAGATATGTGGAGGAGTCTATAATGCGGAAGATCCAGTTGTTTCAGGAAATAAAGCTCAGAATACAAGTCTGGAGCCAGGAATTGCAACATAAACTTAGCAGATGGCTTCTCAAATTCTAAGGCATGACCTGGGGAGACGAAGCTGTTTCTGGGGCGTGTCCGATTCTCATGCTTTGCCTCTGGCTAGACCAGGGACAGTGCTGTTCCACTCTGTCTGCCTAGAACCAGTTTTGGTTACTTTGTTTCCCACCTAGGACGGATCCACATGAAAGAATCAAAGATTCAATATTCCTAACCTGTCCATTCCTCCTGATGCTTGAACCTATGACCTAGCTCAGGAACTTGGAGACAGCTATGATAAACCATGATCTAAAAAAAATAACTTATCATCACAGAAAATTTCATACTTAACCAAAGTGGTAAGAATCGAACTACAAAACCCTATGTACTCTTCACCCAGCTTCAACAACCACCTCTCATGGCCAATTTCTCACTCTCCAATATTCCTTTTATAGCTCCACCATTATTTTATTATTTTATTATTTTAAAATATTTATTTATGTATTCATTTGGCTGCACTGGGTCTTAGTTGCAGCATGCGGGATCTTTACTTGAGGCACACAGGATCTTTACTTGAGGCATGTGAACTCTTAGTTGTGGCACGTGGGATCCAGTTCCCTGACCAGGTACTGAACCTGGGCTCCCTGCATTGGGAGTGCACAGTCTTGGCCATTGGATCACCAGGGAAGTCCCTCCACCATTATTTTAATACAAATCCCAGGCTCCAGACACATTATTTCATTTGTAAATATTTCAGAAAGCAATTGCTAAAACAGAGGGTATAGGCACACATCCACAAAACCATTATTATCTAAAATATTTCAATAATTTCCTAATATCAAATATCTGGTCAGTGTTCACATTTCCCCAATTTTTTCAGCTTGCTCAAATTAAGGTGAAAATTAAGCCCACATATTGCAATTAGCTGAAGTGTCTCTTAATTCACTTTTAATCCATAGGTTCCTCTCTATAATTTTTTCCCTTGTAATTTGTTAAAGAAACTGGGTTATTTGTCCTTTAGGGTTTCTCAGCTGTGATTTTCCTGCTTCTGTCTCTGTGGTATAGTATTCTATTTCTTGCAAACTGCTGTTAGGTATGAAGGCTTGATTTTTTTTGTCAAGAATTCTTTACAGGTCGTGGTGTCCATCAAGGGGATACATAAGGCCTGACTGTCTTTCTTTTTGTGATGTTAGTTACTGTTGATCATCATCACCAAGACCTATTAATTCATTAGGGGCTATAAAATGCTGATATTCTAATTCATGCGTTTCTTCTTTATTTACAGGCTGGAATAATTCCATAAAGGGAAACTTTCCTTCATTAAATATTTGGCTACCTTGAGGTATGGTTTGTATATGAAAGGCAGCACAGATATGTGTCTCTTTCCCTTTATTTACCAGTTTCCAAAATGAGTAGGTTCTCTAGAATCCTTCAAGATGACCAATGAATTTTTTTAAGTATAATTGTGATTCATAGATTTAAACATATTTCATGTGTTTAAATTCACTGCAGTAATTATTGATGTTCAGATATTCCCATCTCTGACCAATGGAAGCCTCTTTAAGTCAGCTCCTGAGTCCATCTAACATGATCAGATGCCTTGGACAAGACAGTTGACTCCATATGTTAGTACTGCACTGATCTAGAAAACTGTTCCTTAAGGTCCAGGGGTGTCCCCAGAAGGAGAGCTGGCAACCTAAGCAAACCATTACCAGGTTCTCCCCACTGTTTTCATCAAGTTTCTCCTTTGCTCAAAATCTTCAATCTTCCTCCTAGACTGAACCCCAAGTCCTCTACCTGGTTTCAAAGCCCTGCCTAATGGAATTATACACATTCTCCCTGATGAGATCACCACCACTCCTCTCACCTCCTCTCTGGCCCATCAGCTTGCCATACTCATTCCTGCTTTTGTCTCCCACCTGGAAACTACTTGTAGAGCCTCCCCGTCCCCAGAAACATCAGGCTACACAATACCAGGGGCACCATTCACAATGTGCACTTAGCAGCACGGAACATTTCCCCTCTGCTGGTGCAAATCCTATCAGTCACAAAGGCCCACCCTGAGTCTCCGCTCTCCTAGGAAGTCCCAAGAATGACCACACTCTCATTTGACCTTCCCACCTCTGGACCTGTCAGTCACTGTCATTTGTGCCCTCTCATTTGGATATTATCTGTCTTGAACAATCACCTAATTATTTGGGGAGTCCCAGTCTGGCTCCCCAAGGGCAGAGACAACCGTTAGAGGTCTATTAAGGCCCTCACAATGTAGCCCTTTGATAAATATTTGTTACACTGCATTGATCTGAGGGACTCAATCTGAAAGGCAGATTTGATAATAATTGCTTAGTACAGAAAATATATGAAGAAAATTCCATCAAATTTCAGGTTAGTAGTTTTCTAATACCAACTCCAGCAAAATTTTTTTTTTTTTTTTTTTTGGGGTACGCGGGCCTCTCACTGGCTCCGGACGTGCAGGCTCAGCGGCCATGGCTCACGGGCCCAGCCGCCGGACCGGGGCACGAACCCATGTCCCCTGCATCGGCAAGCGGACTCTCAACCACTGCGCCACCAGGGAAGCCCCAAAATTGTTTTTTAAAACTGAAAATACGGCTATGGAAGATAGAGCTGAATTACAGCTAGAATGGAAAAGCTCTAGCTTTATCTCCAGGATACTTGGATGTTTGGGATTTTTTGACTCTTGGTCAGGGGTTGGCAAACTATGGCCTGCAGGTCAAATCTGACCTGTGCCTGTTTTTGAAAATAAAATTTTATCAGAACACAGCCCATGCTTGTTCATTTATGTATTGTCTAAGGTTGCTTTGTGCTACAATGGTAGCTGAGACAGAAACTGTACAGCCTACAGAGACTAACATATTTAGTATCTGGCCTTTTACAGAAAAAATTTGCTGATCCCTGCTCTTGGAAAAGATAAAGGTAGTGGGATTTGCGATGTGATATTTAAAGTCCAAAACTCCCATGATGACCCCGAAGGTCAGTTTCTTTACTGATAAACTATCAGTGGTCAGCCTGGTTTGACTCCATGGCCAGTGGGGCATAAAGTTCCCACTGAAAACTTCTGCTGTGAGGCCTTCCAAAGCCGATTCCTTGCACAGATCTTTTTGTGATTCAGTCTGGAGACAGAGTGTGGTCTCTGTGCAAATAAAAGACCCTAGGGGGTGGGGGATGGGCTTGTGCATAGGATATCTCTCAGACCCTCAATGCTTGCTTACACTCCCTCTGTGGCCTTGTATCCCTTTGCCTTTAAATGAAAGCCTTATATGGGTATTCTCTGTGGAGTCTGGTAAGTCCTTTCACTATAATCTGAACTTGGGAAATCTTTGCAATGATAGCTCATACTTATTTCAAGATTTCTAGTCTAACTAGAAAAGATAAAGCCCAGCAAAACAGGAAAAAAAAAAAAAGCTCAATATTCACACAAGTCCATCTGGGTACTCAACCCTGATTACATATCAATCACCTGGGGAACTTTAAAAACACAGATGCTGGGCTTCCCTGGTGGCGCAGTGGTTCAGAGTCCGCTTGCTGATGCAGGGGACACGAGTTCGTGTCCCAGTCCGGGAAGATCCCACAGGCCGCGGAGCGGCTGGGCCCGTGAGCCATGTCCGCTGAGCCTGCGCGTCCGGAGCCTGTGCTCCGCAACGGGAGAGGCCGCGGCAGTGAGAGGCCCGCGTACTGCAAACAACAACAACAAAAAAAAAACCACAGATGCTTGAGCCCCATACCAGAGATACTTATTAAATGGTTGACTGTGAAGCCCAGGCACCTCCAGGCCTCTCAGGCGATTCTAATGTGCAGCCAGGATTAAGAATCACTGACATACAAAGCTAGTTCTCACTAAGACGCTTGAGGGATGAACTGCATGAAATCAACTCCACTCCTTGACACCCTGTCTGCTTGCCCTGGGATGGTGTCTCCCAGTGGCACCTTCATCAGGAAACAGAGTTTTCAGACTGGGTTGAAATCTATTGTTCTCAAATCAGAATTATTTTTACGAGCTGAGAAACCTGAAATGACAGCTTAAAAAGCAGATTTTGTTTTAGTTCAGTTGAATTTTCCATCTTGGCAATTACCTGCTCAACAATAGACGCCAGGCGCCCCAGTGCCAGGCCACATTCATCCCCTCGGGTCACCACGGCACTTCCGAGTTTCACCACGATTCTCTTGGCATGCTTCAGCTCACTGCGGTGGGCAAAAGACTTGCCATGCGCACGACTGAGGGGTACCGTGATAAAGGGGATGTTGCTCCAAGAACGAACATGTCTGATGGCTGAAGGCTGGACACGACCTGCAGCCCCCGAACAAAGTCAAATGCAAGAAAAAAGGATAGAAATACACAATATAATTTCTCACTGAAAATATGCGTGCAAAATAGTAACCAGTTTGGCCGCCAAAAAATAGCTTTAACATTCTTAACTGCATAAAACCAGTGTATCAAAAGCCACACCGATCTAGCATGTTTTATTCTAGTATTGTGTGGAGTTTGTACCCAGTACACAGGTGACAGGTACATTCAAACACTGCTGGTCAAGAATTTAAATGAAACATTTTTCCCTGAAGACATGTTGGCAAAATATATCAAAAGCCTTAAAAATGTTCACAACTTTGATCCAGCAATTCCATGTTCAGAAATTTATTCTAAAGAACATATCAGAGGTGGAGACAAAGAGATTTATCAGCAGGCTATTCATCCGTATTATTTATAACAGGAAAAATAGAAGCAGAGTAAACATCCAAAAAAGGGACAAAAGATTTAAATACTTTTAGAATTTTCAATAACATAGGAAAATGCTCATATGTTAGTTTCACATACATTTCTAAATGCATAGGAAAAGATAAATAAATAAAAATATTACTATTTTATCTCATGATGGGGTTACGGGTGATTTATTTTTCTTCTTTATTCTTGTTTTGTTTTCCAAATTTATGCGGTAAAAATGCATTGCTTTCACAATCAGAAAAATATGTGTGCTTTTAAAGAAACCACACCGCTATTAAAAAAAAGTGAGTCTGATTAGCTAAGACAATACAGAACAAAGTAACGGGTATTAAGTAATACGGGTATTAAGTAATAAAAAATCATAGCTAATCTCCCTACAAATTGCCTGTAACAATGAAGAAAGAAACTGGAGCACTTTCTGAAGGGAAAGTAACGTTGGAGTCAGATACTTCTTTGTATCCCTTTAGACATCTGCCCCTAATCAATTCTGTCCTGATTCTTTTTTCTTGTAACATGGAACAAAATTTCTAAGAGTTTAAAACAAAAACGAAAACAAAAAACCAAAAGAACCCCCACCAAAACAAAAAACCAAACTTGATTAAAAAGCTGAAAATCTAACAGTCACGGCTGAATGTCAGGCACTGAACCTCTTCACCACTGCTGACTGCCTTCCCCCACTACAAGTTCTCTAGGTATCACTATAGACATTAATAAATATTGGAATGAGTTACTAAAGTAATCATTCCGAGCCACCTTTCAGACTATTCTACTATAACTGTATTACTACAGAGTAAACTTCCTTCACTTGAATCAACCGTTATCACCTCCCTTTATATCTACAGACAGATTTCTCAGAATTTCTCTACCCAGTGCCTCTAACGCCTGACCACTCTGACCCATCTAGCTGTAATCAAGCATCCACTGTCTCTCTCTACGCTACAGAAACGGTGGGTAAAGCAGGCAGAATCCTATTCTCACGGACGAGAAGATCCCCGTTCTCCCCCCTCTCTGCCTCCTTCATGCACAAACTTGAGAAAGAACATTTTAAATGAAGTCATAAAGAGGCTTTCCTTCTCTCTTAAATAACTGTTTCTTTAAGTGACAATGTTTCAAGTCTGCTGGAGAAACAAGACAGATGATGCGGGTCTTTTTTATCAACAGGCTTGCAGTCCAGTCCCCAGCAGAGAGCTGCACAGTAAGCCCGTCATCTGGGATAGAACTGGGGCTTGGCACCCCTGCTATGGGCTGCCCTGTTCCTGCTGGGGGAGCCCCGAGGACGAAAGCACCGGTGTGTTGTGAGGGCCGTTCCGTGGAGAGCTCCCTTTCTCCATCAGGCTCATCAGTATAGGTGCCCTGGCCCCGCCTTCAGAAATATTACCCTAAGCAATGCACACACCTAAGTCTACGCTTAAAAGTTGTACCCATATAATAGTTCTGGCCTCGCTGACCTGGTGGAGGGAGGGGTGGTAGAGGGAGAGACTTACTCCCCTGGAGTTTGGACCTGGGATCATACCCCTCATCATCTTCAGCTCAGAGCTGCACCCAAGTATCACGTGTCTCTTTGACAGCTGTCAGAACTAGGCCTGCTGCCTACTTTTCTCTCCTGTGTACTGCAGGGCATGTCCTGGCCTGGCAAAGTGCTGAGCATGGGTGGGCAGCCTGAGAGGGAACCTCAGGGACATAGGTGGTGGCAAGCAGGTCAGTCCTACCAGGCCAGACTAGCATGAATGAAACTCCTGATCCGCAGTCTGTATCAGTAGAGGAGGGTGGCGTGGCTTGGTGCCGGGCAGGCAAGGGTCATTCTCGCGGCAGGCAACTGGGTCACAGCAGATCAGGGCTGATAAGCTTCAAGAAGAGGTTACATCTATGAACAAGGTGTGTTTTTTCGGCAGCGTGACATACGGGATCTTAGTTCTCTGACCAGGGATCGAACCCACACCCCCTGCGTTGGAAGCACGGAGTCTTAACCACTGGACCATCAGCGAAGTCCCTGAACAAGGTTTTAAGCAAGTAAAAGCTCAGTCATATGCAGTGGGTTCTGCACCAAGGAGAGCTCCATGGGGTCCAGGGCTTTTCTGGGTTTCCTATTCAACAATGCTTTCACCCTCCTAGGTTGACCCTATCTTTCTTGAGGGCATTTTTTTATGTGCTGCAGTGTATTATACATTTTAGGGTCCATACGAAGGACTAGAAGGCCTTGATTAGTTAAGAAAAATCCATGGCTTCTGGATGGGTAATCTCTTCCCATCTTCTAAGGAAACTTTAGGCTCTAAGTCTCAAAGAAAAGACATCTCCTCCTGTTAAGGATGAGGGGATACCGAGGTATATGTGTATGCAAATGTGTTAGGGGGAGGGGGTTGTCCATATTCCTCAAAGGTGCCATGGGTCACACTCCAAGGGAGGAGAAGCCCTTTAGCTTTTCAGCACCAGAGTCCTAATTCTCAGTAATAAATGAGGCTGTGTTCCGGGCCTGAACAGGAAGGAACGCTGACATGGTTTCTATCTCTCTTCCTGGTCTTCCACTTCCCTCTGTTTGTATTTCTATGCTTTTTCACTTTGCCTTTTTAATTTCTTTTCTGCTCTTCTGCTTATCATGGTCAGTGAACATGGGGTTCCAGAAAAATCTGGATACAAAGAAAAATCTAGGGATAAGATCAGAAAGTGCCTCCTTCTGTGAATGAGTCTAATGAGAATAAACAATAACATCAACAATAAAAATACTGAAGCGAACATTTACTATATACCAGGAACTGTGTTAACTATTCATGTACCTTATACAGAGGCAGAGGATATATGAAAGGACAAGTGTAGGCTCTGGAGTCAGACTCCCTGGGCTGGAATCTCAACTCCTTCACTTACTTGCTGTTATCTCATTGATCTCATAAGGTTGTTGTAGGGAATGAAATGAGTTAATGCATGAACAAGGATTGGCACAAAGTAAACCCTCAATAAATACTGGCTGGTATTATAAAAAAGTGTTAGCTATGGGCTTCCCTGGTGGCGCAGTGGTTAAGAATCCGCCTGCCAATGCAAGGACACGAGTTCAAGCCCTGGTCTGGGAAGATCCCACATGCCACGGAGCAACTAAGCCCATGCGCCACAACTACTGAGCCTGTGTGCCACAACTACTGAAGCCCATGCGCCTAGAGCCCATGCTATGCAACAAGAGAAGCCACCGCAATGAGAAGGCTGTGCACTGCAATGAAGAGTAGTCCCCGCCTGCTGCAACTAGAGAAAGCCCATGCACAGCAAGGAAGACTCAACACAGCCAATAAATAAATAAATTTATTAAAAAAAAAAAAAGGTTTAGCTATGCCTATCATCATCATCATTGTTATCATCATCTTCCTGAATTCTCATGAGTTAAGACTCATGAGTTAGGTATTATTATGAATTAGTTATTATTATTATTAGCTTCATTTTATAAATAAGGAAACTGAGGCTCAGACAAGTTGAGTAACTTACCACCATTACCAGATTGGAAAAATGGCCACAATACTTGAAGCTTCTCCCATTAACAGGTGGAGTCTATTTTCCCACTCCTTGAATAGGGGCTGGCCCTATGACTTGCTTTGACCAATACAATGTAGCAGAAGCCTAACTCTGTGTAAATTCTGAGCTTAGGCCTCAATAGACCTTATCACTGCCATGCTTGCTGTTCTTGGGAAGCATCATGTGAAGAAGCCACAGATAGCTTGCTGGAAGATGAGAAGCCATGTGGAACAGAGATGATCTATCATCCCAGCAGATTCTCCCCTGGCCCTCAACAATCAACCCTGAGCCAATGGAGAGCTGACAAGGACACAGAACCACTGTGTAGCTGAGCATGGTCCAAAATGCCAACTCATGGAAATGTGACCGAAATCCATAGCTGTGGTCGGTCACTAAGTAAGTAGCAGAGATAGTTTTCAAACACAGGGAGCCTAGTTCCAGACCCTGAACTTTTAAACTTTACACTCTTCTTTACATGAATAGGAAACAGATTTTTCCAATGATGATAAGCTTGATTAGCTGATAAGCATGTCCTCTTGCAGTAAGGTTTTGAGACAGACTGTTGATAACATTTAGGTGTTATCAAGAGATAGGCAACTCAAAACATCATAAACAGTCTTTCAACAAATGGTGCTGGAACTAGACCTCTAGATGCAAAAAAATGAACCTCGACCTAACCATCACAACTTATACAAATATTAACTCAAAATGGATCATGGAGGGAGTGCTGGCTACCCAGAGAGGGAGGGAGCAGGCAGACCCCAGCTCAGAGCAGCTGTCTGGACACCTTGAGTTTTGGAGTGGGGGGCGCTGGCTACTGTGAACTTGGACCCCATCATGGTAGCCTTCCTCAGGATGCTCTTTCTTTTGTCTGCCCAGCCCTGGAGTACAGTAGCAGCAGAGAATACTTGCTTCTCTGCAATGTTGTGTTGATTCATGGAAATTCTGATAAGAAAACCTGTGAGCCTTGACATTTAGAGCACATCACTTTCTATGGTGTGAACTGTGCCATCACTGTGAGGGGTTAAAAAAATTGGGGGACTGGCACTTCCAGTCAAACCATCGTGTGTAGCAGCATTCTTCATCAAGGGTCTTGGTGCTCTGGCCGGGTGTCAGGCCTGAGCCTCTGAGGTGGGAGAGCCAAGCTCAAGACACTGGACCACCAGAGACCTCCAGGCCCCACGTAATATCAATCGGTGAGAGCTCTCCCAGAGATCTCTGTCTCAATGCTAAGACCCAGCTCCACTCAATGACCAGCAAGCTACAGTGCTGGACACCCCATGCCAAACAACTAGCAAGACAGGAACACAACCCCACCCATTAGCAGAGAGGCTGCCTAAAATCATACTAAGTTCACAGACACACCAAAACACACCACCAGATGCCGTCCTGACCACCAGAAAGACAAGATCCAGCCTCATCCACCAGAACACAGGCACCAGTCCCCTCCACCAGGAAGCTTAACAAGCCACTGAACCAACCTCACCCACTGGGGGCAGACACCAAAAACAACGGGAACTACGAACTTGCAGCCTGCGAAAAGGAGACCCCAAACACAGTAAGATAAGCAAAATGAGAAGACAGAGAAATATGCAGCACATGAAGGAGCAAGGTAAAAACCCACCAGACCAAACAAATGAAGAGGAAGTAGGCAGTCTACCTGAAAAAGAATTCAGAGTAATGACAGTAAAGATGATCCAAAATCTTGGAAATAAAATGGAGACAATACAAGAAACATTTAACAAGGACCTAGAAGAACTAAAGAGCAAATAAACAATGATGAACAACACAGTAAATGAAATTAAAAATTCTCTAAAAGGAATCAATACCAGAATAACTGAGGCAGAAGAGAATGGATAAGTGACCTGGAAGACAAAATAGTGGAAATAACTACTGCAGAGCAGAATAAAGAAAAAAGAACGAAAAGAATTGAGGACAGTCTCAGAGACCTCTGGGACAACATTAAACATACCAACATTTGAATTACAGGGGTCCCAGAAGAAGAGGAGAAAAATGAAGGGACTGAGAAAATATTTGAAGAGATTATAGTTGGAAACTTCCCTAATATGAGAAAGGAAATAATCAATCAAGTCCAGGAAGTGCAGAGAGTCCCATACAGGATAAATTCAAGGAGAAACAGGCCAAGACACATATTAATCAAACTATCAAAAATTAAATACAAAGAAAGTATTAAAAGCAGCAAGGGAGGGCTTCCCTGGTGGCGCAGTGGTTGAGAATCCGCCTGCCGGTGCAGGGGACACGAGTTCGTGCCCCAGTCCAGGAGGATCCCACATGCTGCGGAGTGGCTGGGCCTGAGCCATGGCCGCTGGGCCTGCACGTCCAGAGCCTGTGCTCTGCAATGAGAGAGGCCACGGCAGTGGGAGGCCCATGTACCGCAAAAAAAAGCAGCAAGGGAAAAGCAACAAATAACATACAAAGGAATCCCCATAAGATTAACAGCTGAGCTTTCAGCAGAAACTCTGCAAGCCAGAGGGAGTGGCAGCACATATTTGAAGTGATGAAAGGGAAAAACCTACAACCAAGATTACTCTACCCAGCAAGGATCTCATTCAGATTCGACAGAGAATTTAAAACCTTTATAGACAAGCAAAAGCTAAGAGAATTCAGCACCACCAAACCAGCTTTACAACAAACGCTAAAGGAACTTCTCTAGGCAGGAAACACAAGAGAAGGAAAAGACCTACAATAACAAACCCAACACAATTAAGAAAATGGGAATAGGAACATATATATCAATAATTACATTAAATGTAAATGGTTTAAATGCTCCAACCAAAAGACATAGACTGGCTGAATGAATACAAAAACAAGACCCGTATATAAGCTGTCTACAAGAGACCCACTTCAGACCGAGGGACACATACAGACTGAAAGTGAGAGGATGGAAAGAGATATTCCATGCAAATGGAAACCAAAAGAAAGCCGGAGTTGCAATTCTCATATCAGACAAAATAGACTTTAAAATAAAGACTATTAGAAGAGACAAAGAAGGACACTACATTAATGATCAAGGGATCAATCCAAGAGGAAGATATAACAATTGTAAATAGTTATGCACCCAACATAGGAGCACCTCAATACATAAGGCAAATGCTAACAGCCATAAAAGGGGAAATTGACAGTAACACAATCACAGTAGGGGACTTTAACACCCCACTTTCACCAATGGACAGATCATCCAAAATAAAAATAAATAAGGAAACACAAGCTTTAAATGATACATTAAACAAAATGGACATAATTGATATTTATAGGACATTCCATCCAGAAACAACAGAATACACATTCTTCTCAAGTGCTCATGGAACATTCTCCAGGATAGATCATATTTTGGGTCACAAATCAAGCCTTGGTAAATTTAAGAAAACTGAAATTGTATCAAGTATCTTTTCCGACCACAACGCTATGAGACTAGATATAAATTACAGGAAAAAATCTGTAAAAAATACAAGCACGTGCAGGCTAAACAATACACTACTTAACAACCAAGAGATCACTGAAGAAGTCAAAGAGGAAATCCAAAAATACCTAGAAAAAAATCACAATGAAAACATGACGACCGAAAACCTATGGGATGCAGCAAAAGCAGTTCTAAGAGAGTTTATAGCAATACAATCCTACCTTAAGAAACAAGAAACATCTCAAATAAACCACCTAACCTTACGTCTAAAGCAATTAGAGAAAGAACAAAAAAACCCCAAAGTTAGCAGAAGGAAAGAAATCATAAAGATCAGATCAGAAATAAATGAAAAAGAAATGAAAGAAATGATAGCAAAGATCAATAAAACTAAAAGCTGGTTCTTTGAGAAGATAAACAAAATTGATAAATCATTAGCCAGACTCATCGAGAAAAACAGGGAGAAGATTCAAATCAATAGAATTAGAAATGAAAAAGGAGAAGTAACAACTGACACTGCAGAAATACAAAGGATTGTGAGAGATTACTACAAGCAACTCTATGCCAATAAAATGGACAACCTGGAAGAAACGGACAAATTCTTAGAAATGCACAACCTTCCGAGACTGAACCAGGAAGAAATAGAAAATAAGAACAGACCAATCACAAGCACTGAAATTGGTGATTAAAAGTCTTCCAACAAACAAAAGCCCAGGACCAGATGTCTTCACAGGCGAATTCTATCACACATTTAAAGAAGATCTAACACCTGTCATTCTCAAACTTCCAAAACATAGCAGAGGGAGGAACACTCCCAAACTCATTCTATGAGGCCACCATCACCCTGATACCAAAACCAGACAGAGATGTCACAAAGAAAGAAAACTATAGGCCAGTATCACTGATGAACATAGATGCAAAAATCCTCAACAAAATACTAGCAAACAGAATCCAACAGCACATGGAAAGGTTCATACACCATGATCAAGTGGGGTTTATCCCAGGAATACAAGGATTCTTCAACATACGCAAATCAATCAATGTGATACACCATATTAGCAAATTGAAGGAGAAAAGCCATATGATCATCTCAATCGATGCAGAGAAAGCTTTCAACAAAATTCAACACCCATTTGTGATAAAAACCCTGCAGAAAGTAGGCATAGAGGGAATTTTCCTCAACATAATAAAGGCCATATATGACAAACCCACACCAACATTGTCCTTAATGGTGAAAAACTGAAACGATTTCCACTAAGTTCAGGAATAAGACAAGGTTGCCCACTCTCACCACTATTATTCAACATAGTTTTGGAAGTTTTAGCCACAGCAATCAGAGATGGAAAAAGAAATACAATGAGTCCAAATCGGAAAAGAAGAAGTGAAACTGTCACTGTGTGCAGATGACATGATACTACACATAGAGAATCCTAATGATGCCAGCAGAAAACTACTAGAGCTAATCTATGAATTTGGTAAAGTAGCAGGATACAAAATTAATGCACAGAAATCTCCTGCATTCCTATACACTAATGATGAAAAATCTGAAAGAGAAATTAAGGAAACACTCCCATTTACCATTGCAACAAAAAGAATAAAATACCTAGGAATAAACCTACCTAAGGAGACAAAAGACCTGTATGCAAAAAACTGTAAGACACTGATGAAAGAAATTAAAGATGATACAAACAGATGGAGAGATATACTATGCTCTTAGACTGGAAGAATCAACATTGCGAAAATGACTATACTAGCCAAAGCAATCTACAGATTCAATACAGTCCCTGTCAAATTACCAATGGCATTTTTCACAGAACTAGAACAAAAAATTATACAATTTGTATGTTAACACGAAAGACCACGAACAGCCAAAGCAGCCTTGAGAAAGAAAAACGGAGCTGGAGGAATCAGGCTCCCTGACTTCAGACTATACTACAAAGCTACAGTAATTGAGACAGTATGATACTGGCCCAAAAACAGACATACAGATCAATGGAACAGGAAAGAAAGCCGAGAGATAAATCCATGCACATATGGTCACCTTATCTTTGACAAAGGAGGCGAGAATATACAATGGAGAAAAGACAGCCTCTTCAATAAATGGTGCTGGGAAAACTGGACAGCTACATGTAAAAGAATAAAATTAGAACACTCCCTAACACCATACACAAAAATAAACTCAAAATGGATTAAAGACCTAAATGTAAGGCCAGACACTATAAAACTCTTAGAGGAAAACATAGGCAGAACACTCTATGACATAAATCACAGCAAGATCCTTTTTGATCCACCTCCTAGAGAAATGGAAATAAAAACAAAAATAAACAAATGGGACCTAATGAAACTTAAAACCTTTTGCACAGCAAAGGAAACCATAAACAAGACGAAAAGACAGCCGTCAGAATGGGAGAAAATATTTGCAAACGAAGCAACTGACAGAGGATTAATCTCCAAAATATACAAGCAGCTCATGCAGCTCAATATCAGAAAAACAAACAACCCAATCCAAAAATGGGCAGAAGACCTAAATGGACATTTCTCCAAAGAAGATATACAGAGTACCAACAAACACATGAAAGGATGCCAAAATCACTAATCATTAGAGAAATGCAAATCAAAACTACAATGAGGTATCACTTCACACCGGTCAGAATGGCCATCATCAAAAAATCTACAAACAATAAATGCTGGAGAGGGTGTGGAGAAAAGGGAACCCTCTTGCACTGTTGGTGGGAATGTAAATTGCTACAGCCACTATGGAGAACAGTATGGAGGTTCCTTAAAAAACTAAAAATAGAACTACCATATGACCCAGCAATCCCACTACTGGGCATATACTCAGAGAAAACCATAATTCAAAAAGGGTCATGTACCACAATGTTCACTGCAGCACTATTTACAATAGCCAGGACATGGAAACAACCTAAGTGTCCATCGACAGATGAGTGGATACAGAAGATGTGGCACATGTATACAATGGAATATTACTGAGCCATAAAAAGAAACAAAACTGAGTTACTTGTAGTGAGGTGGATGGACCTAGAGTCTGTCATACAGAGTAAAGTAAGTCAGAAAGAGAAAAACAAATACCATATGCTAAGGCATATATATGGAATCTAAAAAAAAAAAAGGTTCTGAAGAACCTAGGGGCAGGACAGGAATAAAGACACAGAGTAGAGAATGGACTTAGGGACATGGGGAGGGGAAGGGTAAGCTGGGATGAAGTGAAAGAGTGGTATTGACATATATACACTACCAAATGTAAAACAGATAGCTAGCGGGAAGCAGCCACACAGCACAGCGAGATCAGCTCGGGGCTTTGTGACCACCTAGAGGGGTGGGATAGGGAGGGTGGGAGGGAGGCTCAAGAGGGAGGGGATATGGGGATATATGTATTATGTATAGCTGATTCACTGTTATACAGCAGCAACTAACAAAACAATGTAAAGCAATTATACTCCACTAAAAATGCTAAAAAAACAAAACAAAACCAAAATGGGTCATGGACTTCAATGCAAAAGTTCAAAATTTTTAGAAAAAGAAACAGGAAATCTTCAGGATCTAAGGCTATACAAAGAGTTCTTAGACTTGACCTCACATGTACAATCCATAAAATGAAAAACTGATAAACTGGACCTCATCAAAGTAAAAAAAACTTTCCTCTGTGAAAGACCCTGTTAAGAGACTGAAATGTCAAGCTACAAATTGGGAGAAAATACTTTCTAATCACAAATCCGACCAAGGACTACTCTGTAGAAGACATTAAAAAACTCTCAAAGTTCAAAAGTAGAAAACCAAACAATCCAATTAAAAATGAGCAAATGACATTTCACTGACGAGGATATACAGTCAGCAAATAAGCACATGAAAAGATGTCCAACCTTACTGGTCAATAGAGAAAAGGAATTTAAAACCACAGTGAGATATCATTATATATCTATCAAAATGGATAAAATCAAAGAGTGGCAACATCAAATGCTGGTGAGGATGAAGAGAAAGTGGATCACTCATACATTGCTGGTGTGAATGTAAAATGGTACAGCCGCTCTGCAAAAACAGTTTGCCATTTCTTATAAAACTAACTACCACATGCAGCTAACATACAACCCAGAAACTGAACTTTTGGACATTTATCCCAGATAACCAAAACTATGTGCACACAAAGTCCTATACACGAATGTTCACAGCAGCCTTATTCATAACAGACAAAAAATGTTAAACAACCAGTTGTTCTTCAATGGTGAATGGTTACACTAACCGTGGTACCCCCATACCATTAAATCCTATTCAGTAATAAAAATGAACAAACTGACAGACACAAGAACTTAGATGAATCTCCAGAGATTTACGCTGAGTAAAACAAGTCACCCCCAAAGGTCACATACTGTATGATTTCATTTATATAACATTTAAAAATTATAAAAATGGAGCACAGATTAGAGGCTGCCAGGGGTTAGGGACAGAAAGGAGAGGACAACTAGAAAAGAGAAACTTGAAGGATCCTATAGTGATGGAAATCTTATCTTGACTCTATCCACCCTGGTCAATACCCTGGTTGAGATACTGCGATAACTGGGGAAAGGGTATAAGGGATCTCTCTGTATTAATTCTTGCAACTGCAAGTGAATCTATAATTATCTCAAAATTAAACACTGAATTACAAAGAAGGAATGAAGAAAAATAGCGTGCAAAAAATCCTGGGGGATTAAATAAAGGTAACACTTTATCTTTAAAATTTTTTTTAAATTTTGAGTTATTTATTTGACATACCAAAAGCTGTACAAAATTAATGTACACAAGTTGATGAGTTTGCAGGTAAGTATACACTCGTGAAACCATCACCATAATCTATGCCATAAACCTATCTATCCCCTCCAAAAATTTCACTTTATTGATAAATACAAACACGACGTTTCACCAGTAGGCTGCCTCCTTGCTTACCGCCTTTGTCCAATTCTGCCAAATTACATTTTTTTTACTTTTTAAAACCTTGTTGAAACACACTTGGACCAAACCTCCCAAATATTTATGTTTCCTACGGTACCTACAAGATCTGGAGAGTGTTGTGGATTGGACCCAGGGCAGGAGACGGTGGGTGAAGGACGGGGACCCAGAGCGGCAGACTCGACTCAACATGCTGCGAGGTGGTCACTGACCAAGGTATCTGCAGAATGCATTTTAAAAAATGAAGAATCAAAATACTAGACAATTCACTTTATTTTCGTCCACCTCCCCACACTGAGAGTAAAAACTTGACTCTCCTGCTCCAAACTCCCCTGTATTAGAGGAACTCCCACCTCTTCTACACATAGAAAAGAGAGAAAAAACAAATGGCTCCTTCCCAGGCTCTGACTCTATTCTTCCTTTCTTACAACCATCTTGGTTTTTTCTTTAAAATTAATTAATTAATTATTTTTGGGCTGCGTTGGGTCTTCGTTGCTGCGCGCGGGCTTTCTCTAGTTGCGGGGAGCGGGGGCTACTCTTTGTTGCAGTGCACGGGCTTCTCATTGTGGTGGCTTCTCTTGTTGCGGAGCGTGGGCTTCAGTAGTTGCAGCGTGCGGGCTCAGTAGCTGTGGCGCATGGGCTTAGTTGCTCCACGGCATGTGGGATCTTCCTGGACCAGGGCTCGAACCAGTGTCCCCTGCACTGGCAGGCAGATTCTTAACCACTGTGCCCCCGGGAAGTCCCAACCATTTTAGTTTTTATGTAAACAAATTGAAACTAAGGATTATGAATATTTTGAGTGACGAAAAAATCTTTAAGGTATAATGTTTACGTATTGATATTAAATCTTCACCACAATTCCTATACCATTAAGGAGTCTCCAACAGATCAAAAAACAGATTCAACATTCCGTAAGCAGCCATCTCCACCTTCCTGCTCGCACCTCCCGACAGAACTCTGAAAACCACATATTTGAAACGTCAGCTTGATCCTTGCTGACACAAGAAAAGGGAGGAAAGGTCGGAGGCTGCTGTTTTGTCTTTCTTCTTGCCGTCCACAGGAATCCAAAGCACACTCTTGAATCCCTGGGAAGGAGTGGCAATGCCTGCAAATGGCTGACATCTGAAATGACCGTGGGCACATCTCTTGGAGGATGAGTACATACCTAGAAATCTCAGAGCTGAGAACATAGTGGCTGTGGGCATTTTCCCACGGTAGGTCAAGTTTTAGACAAAGATTAGTTTATTTCACAAATAGGTAGGGGGCTTCTTCATCTATCTATCTTCATATATACATATATATACAAATATATACACACACATATATATATATATAAAAACACAGAGAATATGCCATTCATTATTGCAGCTGTTACACTACAGGGACATGGTTGTTTTCACAAGATAAGAAAAACACTGTGTGTTCTTTGCTTGCGGGTCTCCTTTTAACTTCTCTATGTATTGGTAGATATATTCAACCCTCTTAAACATGCCTCAACGTGCTTAAACATGCCTCAAAAGACTAGCATTTTGCCTCAAAGTGAAGAGAAACAAGGAATGGTTAATGCTCTTCAATTTATACTGCACAAAGGTACAGAAAGAAGAGAGAAGAGACTGGCAGGATACATCTGTTGTAAAAGATATGGCCTCTAATAGGCAATAGAAAGTGTTAAGTGCTCTCTGTTGACTTCAGTGTTTGTGACAGTATGGAAGGTCCCAAGAGAAAATTATTTGCATAACACTGAAGCATGATATGAGCCCATGATCTATATTTGCTGCTTTTACAAATTCCTTCAGTAATTATTGCTAAACAATTATTTACATATGAATTCTCCAAAATAACCCTAGAAGAGCCAAAAGGGTAAAATAATCAAATAGTGACACTAAAATTCTAATTCTATCTCCTTCACAAACTTTCCCCAGCAACTCTAGCATTAATTTCTGACTGGTTCATGTGCTACTGCTGATTTTCCCAACTAGATTATAAACTTCCCACTGACAGCATGGTAAACATGGGACACAAGGATTTTGGAGTTGGAGAGATTTAGGTTCAAGCTTCGCACTTGCTAGCTGTGTGCCTTGCTAGCTGTGGGTCTTCCAATCTTTCTAAGTCTCAGTTTCCTCATCTGTAAACTAGGGACAATAACAGTAAGGACTTCATAGAATTATTGTGAAAGAATGCATGGAATGCCTGGGTACAAGAGATGCTCAATAAACATCTGCTCTCCTCTGTCTGTCTTTCAGACACTAATGATATCTCACAATGCATTTCTTTCTTTCTTTCAGGACCTGTCACAGGCACAAAGAATTCCATATCCTCTGATAGACAGATGTAATCATAAATTATATTTATGGACTGTTTACCTCTCTCTTATCTATGAATAACTGAAAGCTCTGAATGTTTAAGGTAAGTTATCAGGTTGAAGACTGATCTAGAAATCAGGCCTCCCTGCCTCTCTCATGGCCTCTGACTGACCCCTACCTCACTGCAAAGGATAATTCATCCTGCCAGAATTTATTATGCCCTCAAAAAGTACACGGCTAATTCCAGGGAGCAAAGGTTATGTGTGTCTGTCTAGACTCCATGTCATCAAATGAAAAGTTTCCATGTTTTGATTCAAGACATTTCTCAAGTACCTTTTTACAGTTTCTAAATAGAAAGCCCTTATCTTTCTTACTTGAAGAGAGAACTGAACTTTAGTCTCAACAAACGTCGCCCAGAAACACAGGCTTGGTATATGGTTCACCGCCTCTAGATAAAGCTCACCGCCTCTAGAGCAGAGAAAGGTGATGGGGGAGGGGATGGATCTGGGCCCGCCCTGATGTGCCAGAAGGAACTCTTCACAGACCGTATGCCACGCTGCGAAAGGCGGTGGTGAGCGAGCTCTCCGGCTGCGGGGTGGGGGGGAATGGTTTTCAAGAGGGGATAACGAAAGCCCGGGCGGGCTGCGAGGGACTGCACACACACGCCCCTGAGAGTCGCCGTGTGGACAGTCACAAACAGGGTGAAACCCCACCACCCATGCAGGTGCACTGGAAGCTGGCTCCGGACTCCTGGGCGGAGAAGGGGTCCGATGGGTCGTCAAGCCTCCACATGGATCAGTTCCTGCATTTGGGTGTATCCGAGGGCTGCCACGGAGTTCGGGTGCCCGCAGTCCCCGCTGCGCCTGGGCCTCCGCGCCCGGGCATGTGGCGGTGCAACGCGCTCTGGGCGGCCCAGCCCGCCACCATCCCTCCGCGCTCCCACACTCACTCGCGGGCCCGACCCGCCACCCTGCTGCGGCCGCGCGCCCCGGCAGCCCCCTCGGTCGCCCGCGACCCTGCGCACACACCTTCCCTCGCCCAAGCCCGGGCGACGCCTCAGCCCCCGCGGAGGCACCGGCGCCACCCCATTCCCGCCACTGTCCCCGCCATCCTCGCCGCCCGCCCGTACCTTCCTGAACGCAGCCGCCCAGCCCCGGCGCCCGGCCCGTACTACACGCGGACGGATTCTGGAGCCGGCTTACGCTCCCTTTTCTTCCGTCCACGTCCCGCAAGGATGACGTTACGTCCACAGCGTTGGAGTAAACCCAGGCCGCGCGGCCTCCGCTGTTGACGCGACGCAAGGGGCCGGCCCGGAGTTGCGCCGCGGCAATGGCGTAGGCGCCTTCTGAGAATCGGGCCCGCGCTCCACGTGGCGAGCCCAGCCCGCTGAGGCCAGGCGGACGACTAGGGGGCGGGGGGGGGGGGCGACGGGGCGGGGCTGGAGCGCTCTGGGTGAATGTCCATGTCCCAGGAGCAGACGGGAACTGGGCTGAAGAGGGTCGCCCATCGGGCCTTACAGGGAGGCAGAAAAGATGCCTGGATCCCTCAGCTGCTTGGTCGATCCCATACGGTGTGTTTGTCACTGTTGATCATCATATCCCAGGCACACCTCAGAAATATCAATCGGTTGGATCAATGTACACAATTTGAGGATCCCACAATCCAGGCAAACTTCTGCTGCCTCAATGGAAATATGTTGGCACTGTGATAAAATGATTTGCCCCCTAGTCGCCTGGAGATTTCCCCAAGTGTCCCAGCCCAACTCTCGTTCAGCAAGGGCATTGGTGAGACTACTGTAGTTTAAAATAGTTGTATTTAATCCCTGGCAACTGACACCATTCCAAAGGTGAATGCGGATCCACCCTTTAAATTAGATTTCAGACTCTCTCCCTCTGTTATACTTGCTGTGTTTTCCTCAAAGGGCACATTCCTGCATAGGCACAGAGGTAGTGCTGGGCACGCTGGGCACGTGGGGGGTTGGGGAGGGCAGAGCACTTGGGTGGAGGTCGGTGACGAGGAAGGCATCTTGCCCCTTGCGTAGTTGTCCCTGAGAGCATTGCTGAGCCTATTTATTCATTCCCTCGCTCTTAAAACGTTGGCTACTTCATGTAGCAGGCATTCCCTAGGTTTGGAGGAAGACATCATCATCTCTCTAGATCAGTCCATAGCCTTATGAGAAGGCAGACAGGTGAGCAAAAGATTACAGCACTGTGTGATTAATATTAGAGGAGGGGGTGCCCAGGGGCACAACAGGCAAGGCTTTGAAAAGAGTAGATATTCGAATTGTGCTTTTTTTTTTTTTGTGGTACGCGGGCCTCTCACTGTTGTTGCCTCTCCCGTTGCGGAGCGCAGGCTCAGCGGCCATGGCTCACGGGCCCAGCCGCTCCGCGGCATGCGGGATCTTTCCAGACCGGGTCACGAACCCGTGTCCCTTGCATTGGCAGGCGGACTCTCGACCACTGCGCCACCAGGGAAGCCCTCAAATCGTGCTTTGAAGGACAAGAAGTAGTTCACGTATAAGAGGGGAGCAGGATCACAGGAGGAAGAGGGAATGGAATATGCAGAGGCAGGAGACACCCTATGAGGAGAGGCTGCATGTGGGACATGATAGATGGGGTGTTGGGTGGGGTAGGCGCATCTTGCAAAATTTCTGTGCCATGCTAAAGGTTTCAAGTTTTATCATCCTCAAAGTTAGAGAACCATGACTTTTAAAGTACTGGAGTGGCATGATCAGATTTGTGTGTCTGAAATCAGTAAAGAGGGGTATAAGCTGGGAGCTTGGTTAGCC
Organism: Lagenorhynchus albirostris; assembly: GCF_949774975.1. Taxonomy (NCBI): domain Eukaryota; kingdom Metazoa; phylum Chordata; class Mammalia; order Artiodactyla; family Delphinidae; genus Lagenorhynchus; species Lagenorhynchus albirostris. The sequence goes on from NC_083110.1 coordinate 52,559,093, forward strand.
TATCGCAAAGGCCCAAGTAAAGAAATGATGACTGGGGAAAAGGCTCCAGTAGGGGGCAGGGAGCATAAAGGAGGGAGAGGTGACCTCGCTAACTCTTGAAAGGGGGAGGGTGAGAGACAAGGAGGGGTAGTTGCAAATCTGGTGGTGCTGCAACACAGTGTTAGGAAATAGATGAGGGGAGCAATTCTTTTGGATGACGGATGAGAACACCGAACATGTGTTAAGTTTTGAGCACTTTGGATTTAAAGTAGGGTAGGGGATACAAAAGAAATAAAACTGCCCTCCAGTAGTTTCATTGGGTACTTGAGCTTTTAAGATTCTCACCATGAACTTAGAACAAAATAGGTAACTGTGGGTATAGCTAAAATCATTAGGGACAGAGGCTTTCTCCACTCAGGAAGTGCTGTTCTGTTCTTCATGTGTCCTTAACCCACACATCACCTTATGTTAATTGTTTGTCTGCCTTCCCTGCTAGAATATAAGCTCCCAAGAGCAGGGAAGTATATTCCTGGCACATAATAGCCAATAAATATTTGATAAATGAATGGACTTAATTTCCTTGGGCTTAGTTATCTCAAATAACTTCCTTGGGCTTAGTTTTCTCAAATAAGCAATGTGTTAATAATAATGCCCTTGTCTATCTTCTATACTTGCCTATATTCTATATACTATATTCTACATAAATTAGCCTATAGCATTGTTAAGATCAAATATGGGGCTTCCCTGGTGGCGCAGTGGTTGAGAGTCCGCCTGCCGATGCGGGGGACGTGGGTTCGTGCCCCGGTCCGGGAGGATCCCACGTGCAGCGGAGGGGCTGGGCCTGTGAGCCATGGCCGCTGAGCCTGCGCATCCGGAGCCTGTGCTCCGCGGCGGAAGAGGCCACAGCAGTGAGAGGCCCGCGTGCCGCAAACAAAACAAAACAAAACAAAAAGATCAAATATGAAAATCCTTTAACATTGTCCAAATATTTTCTATTTATTTTCATTACTGTCTTACTATTAATATTCTACTTCACCAATAAAGAGAAAGGAGTGGGATTTGTGACTGTGGGTTGGGAAAAATCAAATACCAGAATTATAATCTAGTTTGCCTTTCCATAGAAATGAAGGAAATAGAAAATAAAACAAACTAGTGAATATAACCAAAAAAAATGAAGAAAGAAAGAAAAAAGAAATCAAGGAAATAATACAGCCATGGTATCTTTCCTTCATGTAACTTAAAAAAAAAAAAGTGATTCTATTTGGATTGGAGGGATTTAACTTTTGTCTCAGCAAGTGGAAATAGGGCTGGACATGACCAGAAAGTCACAAAGGAAGTGGACTATTTAGAACTTGACTATAAGCATGCAGGATTGAAGACTGCATCTTTACCTGCCATAGAGTACTAGGTTAAAGTTATCTTAGGGGACTTCCCTGGTGGTCCAGTGGTAAAGAATCCGCCTTACAATGCAGGGGACACAGGTTGCATCCCTGGTCAGGGAACTAAGATCCCACGGGCTGCGGGGTAACAGCCCGCATACCACAACTACTGAGCTCGTGCGCCTCAACTAGAGAGCCTGCGTGCCACAAACTACAGAGCCCATGAGCTCTGGAACCCACGTGCCACAACTACAGAGCACAAACGCTCTGGAGCCTGCACGCCACAACTAGAGAGAAGCCTGCATGCTGCAACGAAGAGCCCGCGCGCTGCAATGAAAGATCCCGCGTGCCACAACTAAGACCTGATGCAGACAAAAATAAAATAAATAAATCTTTTAAAAAATAAAGTTATCTTAGTCTCAGGTTCTTTAATTGTTAGTAACAGAAACTTATTCAAACAAAACAATTTACTAGAAAGAGTAAAATGTAAAGAAGAGCAGAAGGTAAAATTGGATGTCATAACAGGTGGGTACAAGGAACTGGAAGTTGGGAACCAATATTCTCCTCCATTTCTGGGTTTCCTATTTACACTTCTGTCTGCAATCTGCTTCTTTTTTCTCCGTTTAAGATACACTCTTCATTAGTGAACATCTGGTGGAAAATGGCTTCCTCAGCCCTAAAATATCTTTAGTGCCTCCTCCCCACTGACTTTTAGACTTCATCCTAGTTTCATATTCCTAGAGAGAAAATCTTACTGGCCTAACTTGGTCCAGGACTCCATTTATGGTCTAGTCAGCTGTGGCAGGGAGAGGAGGGGTCATGCAGGTAACTCCAACACAGTAGAGCTCTGTGTGGAGGGGATTCTCCGAGAAAAGGGAGTAGGCTAGGCCGGTAGACATGTTACGTGAGTTGGCAATGTTAGGACAAACACTTAACCAGTTTCAGCCAGACTATGCAATATAACTTTGTAGTTTCACAAACCAGGCTGAACATCAGAAGCACCAGGAAGGCTTTTAAAAGATACAGATTCTTTGAGCCCCAAGTGAATTAGAATCTCTAGATGCAGGGCCGAGGAATCAGCATTTTTAAAGAACCCCAGTTTATGATGTGACTGGCCTTTAGGAACCCCTGCTTTAAAAGACAGGCCCAGAATGCCAAACAAGCAAATATATCAACAGAAATGGGAAGTTACTCATAAATAAGGAACATTCCTATATACAATAAACAGGGAGGTTTTTCCTGGAGAACAAATATTTTCTTTAAAATACAGTTTTATTTTCTCTGATTATAAAAATCAGAAATGCTTATTATTAAGAAAAAAATCCCATTTTAGACATGTTAGCTTTCCAGATGTTTAAGTACATATGTATAAATATTTTTTGTTTTACAAAAATAGCACCATAAAGTATATGTACTATTTTGTAGCCTATTTTATTCACTAAAAATAGATCATGAATGTTTTCTTATGGCAATAAAGCCAGGTCTACTCAATTTTCGGTGGTTGTACAACATTGCAATCTATGGATACATCATAGTTTACTTAACTAATTCCCTATTGTTGGACATCCCCCCCCATAATGTCTAATAAGTGGAATTGTTGGGTTAAAGTTTGTGAACATTTTTAAGGCTTTTGATACATATTAAATAGCTATTTGCCCTTCTCTCCAAGTTTCTACCAGTTTATGTTCTCACTAAAAGTATCCGAGAGTACCTGTTTCTCCACACCTGTAACGGGCCAGCTGGGATTTCAATTTCATTCTATCCAAATTGCACATACCCCTTTACAGTAAAACTTGCTCCTTAAATTGAATACATTATTACAATAGAGACCTCGTGCAGTAAGAGACCTCCTGTATAAATAAAGGGAGGGAAGAACACTGCATTATTCTCTAGATGATTTTAAAAAATGTTTTTCAGGGCTTCCCTTGTGGCGCAGTGGTTGAGAGTCCACCTGCCGATGCAGGGGACATGGGTTCGTGCCCCGGTCCGGGAAGATCCCACATGCTGCGGAGCGGCTGGGCCCATGAGTCATGGCCGCTGAGCCTGCGCCCGGAGCCTGTGCCCCGCAACGGGAGAGGCCACAACAGTGAGAGGCCTGTGTACCGCAAAAAACAAAAAAAATGTTTTTCAAAGGTCTGTTACAAGGGGAGTGACTGGAGATACGAACATCATAAAATCTTATCTAAGATATGTTAAGCAGCTTTGTAATTGGAAACTAAGCTTACAAGCTAATCAAATTAGCAGAGGGGTAGAGAGGAAAAGAATACTTGCGGTATTCCTGCCTTGGAAGAGCAGATGTGCTCATTTCTAGTGTAAGATCTCATACACTACAGTTTAAAAAGGCATGGTAGATCACAATGAGATATCATTTCACACCCATTAGGATGCCTAATATAAAAATAACAAATATTGGGAAGGATGTGGAGAAACTGGAACCCTCACATACTGCTGGTGGTGCAGCCAGTTTGGAAAGTAGTTTGGCAGTTCCTCAGTAGATTAAACATAAAGTTACCGTATTGCCCAGCAATTCCACTCCTTCATTTAGGTCCTCTGTTTTCCTAAATGCTCTCCTCTGGTCATGAGTAGGTGAGGATCTGTTTAGCCAAGATAAGCAGGGTGCCTCTGAACTTCCCATGGGAAAAATTGAAATCTGCTTCTTCTCCTTTTTTTCACTTAGTCTCTAGGTTGAGAACTCCAAGTAGTAAGAGACACAGGATAAGAATGGGAGAGACTGAGCCTTTTTGAGAGTCTACTCCTCTGCTGAATACCATTTTGAAGGGAAAGAAGAAGTCGAATGGCAATTTCCAGTCCATTCTGGGTTGGCCTCTTGGAGGCTCTGGCTTCTGGGTAATGTCCACAAAGGTCACAACAGTTGTCAAAGGTACTTCTGTTTCTTGTTGGGAATCCTGCAGGAAGAATGTCTGTGACAGGTTAGTGCTTGGTACCCATTCAAATAGCCCTCCAATTTGACTGTTATTATTACTTCCCTGAATAAAGACTCAAAACACACTGCTCTAAGCAAGACAGACCTTTTTCTCATGTTGATCCTATGTAGTTCTCCTTCTGAGTGAGACACAAGGAAATTAATTTCTTAGCAATACTCGAGGACACCAGAACTGTGAACAATTACACCTACCAAAAGACTGACTCTAGCTTCCCGCAGTTGGGGACCTGTCTGATATCAAAGAAGCCACTGCTTCTGTTATGTGTTTAGCAGCTCTACCTTATCAGGTAGAAACTGCTGCTGTTAGGTGTTTAGCAGCTCTACCTTATCAGGTCCCAGAAGGTTCCAGGCTCTGAAACAGTACACACGTACTAGCAGTATTTCTATTCCTTCTTCAGTTGTAGAAAGAAATGTGAAACTTCATGGAAAAAGCAAAGAACTCAGTAATGTAGATTGAAAAACCATCAAATTCACAGAATCTCAGGGTTAGAAAGGATCCTCCCAACCAAACACCAATTCAAGTCAAATGAAAAAGATGCTCCTTGTCAAGCTGACTCAAGTATCTGATCTAATAGACACAGCTTTGGGTAGATATGGTTGCAGCCTGATGACTGGAATTAAGTTTGTCTAAACTGAATTCCCTTTGTTCTGACTCTGTTCACTAGGCAAACTTTTGATTATAATTTGACAGTAAATAACTATCTTGTTGAACCAGAAATGAAGATTTTCATTTACCTTCCTTCACTCTGATGCCACTTATCTCTGCTGTGGTCTTTGGCAACAGTAAATATCAGGCTCTGGGAACAGTAAATATCAGGCTCGGTATACCCTTCCACAGGCATTTTTAAAATAAATGGATGTGGGGCCAGTGCTGTGATAATCTTGCATGTCATACTGACTCTTTGGATTTTTTTTTTTAAACAGTGACGCTCATATGGGACTTGGCATAGAACTAATGTAACTTCTGTGGCATTGAAAGACCCACATACATTCCAAGTACAGCCAGCTTAGGCTGAAGATGCTGAGGGTATCCTGACTCCAGCCAGGCATTGAAAACTGGCTGAGACTAACCAGACAAAGAAAATGGGGAGGAGTTTATTACTTAAGATTAAGCAATAAACTTTCTTTGGACTTTAACTTACAAAAGGATTTCCTGTTTAGGATTTTAATTTTTCCCTAGGAACTTTATAATGGGGAAAGGATATATATTCAATTTTTGGAGCAAATCTTTGCAGTTGACATTATTGAAATATGTTAACATTGTTATTTAACCTCACTGCAGAATGCCTGATGAGCTATATGAGCTGGGATGGCTAGAAACACTTTGGAATGGGAAATAGAATAGGGAATGAATTTTCAGCCTTGGGTTCAGTGTTGCCTAAGAGCTGATTTAATTAATGGGCTGTTCTGACTCATTTCAGAGCCTTTAGGGGGAGGGGAGATTTTAAACTGCCTACAAGCAGTCCCAGGTGTTGTGGTTATAACTAGGGTAGTGGCCTCATAATGGAAGAGTGTAGTTTTACATTAGGAAGCTCACTGCTACACACCCAAGCCAAATCTACCTATCTAGTGTTTATTAGTGATAAAGCTGATATTTTGATCTCCACCTGACTCTTTTAATTGGTTTCAAGCTGAGGTAGGGAAAAGTGTCATTAGCCCCTGCAAACTCCCAAATCAGGGAACTTCTGGAGCCTTGGGGTCAGCCTATACTGAGAACTGACCTCTTAGATAGCTATGAGCCCAAGAAGGCAAACTTTAGGCCCATGTCTACCCAAATATATATATACACACACACACATATATACATACATATACACACAGACATATATATGTGTATATATATATGTTTAAGTCTATAGTGGTATTTCGATGGCTGGGAAATCCCACATGGTAAAAGTTCTTTGAACTGTTTTCTTCAGACTCACTTGGGATTAGGCTCATCAAGAGCTACTACTGGACTTGATTTTAGGATGGCAATGTAAAGACACGTCTTCTCTCTGTATATCTTAAAACCACTCCAATACAATAAGAAACAGATACAAAATTCCATCTTCACTGAAATGGAGAGATATCATAATATGTGAATACAGAAAACGGAGGCAAGGTTTCACAGAGGGAAAGAAGGCCAAACCTAAAAGCCTTCAGAGACTAGAAGAAGATCTCTGTAGAACCCTGAAAGACTCAGTAACAGAAGACAACAGGGAAGCAGGGATGAGGCAGGGACAGAAAATGGTTACTGAATGATACCCTCCTCAAGGCAATCAGACAACCACCCTTTCCCTATCTCAGCAAGAGACTAGAAAATTTAAACCAGAGAAATTTTGGATTTAGGGCCACTGGACATAGAAAAGGACAGAGTGAGGGCTTCCCTAGTGGCACAGTGGTTAAGAATCCGCCTGCCAATGCAGGGGACACAGGTTCGAGCCCTGGTCCAGGAAGATCCCACATGCTGTGGAGCAACTAAGCCTGTGCGCCACAACTACTGAGCCTGCGCTCTAGAGCTGGCGAGCCACAACTACTGAAGCCCGCAAGCCTAGAGCCTGTGCTCTGCAACAAGAGAAGCCACTGCAATGAGAAGCCCTCACACCTCAAAGAAGAGTAGCCCCCGCTCTCTGCAACTAGAGAAAAAAAAAAAAAAAAGCCTGCACACAGCAACGAAGACCCAACACAGCCAAAAATAAAAAAATAAATAAAATAAATAAATTAAAAAGAAAAGGACAGAGTGAGGTATGGAACTAAAAATAGGGCAATTATTATGTATAATGAAATCCCTTCCCCTAGTCTGGCTTCAAAATGGTGAGAGATGGTCTTATACACATACCCTTCAGTCAGGAGCCAGGAAGGGTTTTTTTTCTGGAGAAAATGAACAGTCCCAATAAGAAGATAAAAAGATAATGACATTGGCAGTCCTACAACCCTCAAAGCTACAGCACCTAACCACCCTACAGTGAAGCCTACAAGTCAATAAGTCTCACTCATGATCACAGAGCTGTCCATCAGTTTAGCACCTTACTCTTATTTTGGATAGACAGCTAGAGATTGCCAGGTAAGTGGGAGAAGTTTCTCATGTTAAAGAGAAAAACTGTACCAAATGAATGGAATAAACAAATTCAGAGGAAACAGAGATTAAAGATGAAGACAAAAAATTGTTAATATCTTAAAAATAGATAAGAAAAGGATATTATGAAAAGATACAGAATAGGAGTGAGCTCTCAGATATTAAAAATGTGATAGCCAAAAGAAATTCAGTAAAAAGACTCAAAGACAAAGTTGAGGAACTCTTCTAGAAAGAACAAAAAGATAAAAGAGAGACAATATAAGAGAAAAGAAAAAATTAGAGAATCAATATAGTGATCCTGTAACAGATTAACAGGAATTCCAAAAAGAAAGAACAGAAAATAGTGGGGAGGAAATTATTAAACATATAATAATAATTGAAATTTATCAGAACTGAGCTTTAAAAGAGTAAAAAAATCCCATGAATTGTTTGGTATGATGAATAAAGAAAAAATACTACCCAAGGCCTCATTCTGTGGAAACTTCAGACTATTAGGGGTAAAAATAATATCTTAAAATGGCTTCTCAACAGCAATATTGGAAACTAGAGGAATGCTTTCAAAATTGAGAGTGAAAATTATTTTCAATCTAGAATTCTATACCTAGCCAAATGATCAACTATGCATCATGATAATGATAACGATGGTGGTTAAATAAAGTTATCTTTAGATGTGGGAACTAAAGAAAAAAATGTATTTTACATGCTCCTTTTTTCAAAGATGTTATTAGAATTTGAGCTCCACCAAAACAAGAGAATAAGCCAAGAAAAATGAAAAGGTAATGTCTAGTTAACAGCAACTCTAACACAAGTAGGAAGCAAGGGGGAATCTCCAAGATGACAGTAAAGGAAAGTTCCAAAACAGCTGCTGGGCAGCAACTAGTCCATTTTACATTAGATTATGGAGCTCTCCATGAAGAAAATACGTAGGAAAGGTAGAACAAGTAAGCACTATTGGCAAGTTCAGCTGGCAATGCAGCTGGAAAACTGTATTGAGAGAAATTTTACAGAGCTGTTAGAGTATGTGAGAAGTTTTAGCCATTAGCTCAAAGAAAATTAAAGAAATGAAATATGAGGTAATTATTAATTTTAGGAAGAATAAAACATTTTACAAAAATTTAATTACTTGGCTCAACATAAATGTATGATCACAAAAACGAAACACTGAATATTGACTTAATAAAACATTTTGATGTAACTATACTGGGAGAGTGGTGGGAGGGGTAGGAGAAGAGTAACAAAGCTAAACTCATCTACCAAGATAGGATGTCAATAGATTATATAAACTCTAAATTCAAGAGATAACTGAGTATGATACTGCTTAGAAATTGAGACAAAGACCAGCAAGAAAGAGGAAAAGAGTTAAACAGGTTAATTTCTGGAGAGCAGGGGGCATATGGGACTTTATTTTTTGTTAAGAGATCCTCTTTTCTAGCCTTTTTTGACTTTAAAAATATGTTTACATATTATTTTGATAAAATATACAATTATTAATTAATTTGATATATTATACCATTATGTAGCATTAGCCTAATCTGCAGGGGAATTCTGAGCTATAATGTAGGATTTACAGTTCCAACAATTTGTGTGCTCCCAACCCAAGGCATGGGAGTTGGGCTCTCATATTCCTATGCCCTTAAGTCATTAGTTAAGAGCCATCTGGGAGATGTATATTTCCAGGCACTTGACAGGCAAAGTGGGTTCCAGTAGCTTGAGGGTGGCCTTCCAAAACAAACAAAACAAAAAAGGAAGAAAAACTTCAGAATACCTACCAAATTAAAAAAAGGGTGGTGGTGGTGGCGGTGGGGGGGTGATGAAAAATACAAGGGTTACTGCAAAAAGTAGGATTACATTTGGTAGTCAACAGGCTATTACCATATAAGATATAAAAGAATTGAATGAAATGTCCAAACAAAACTATCCATCATCCTTGACTCATTCTCTCCCTCAACCTCTGCATCCAAGCAGTCAAGTTCTATCCGTGATAAATCTCCTGAATTCTGTCTCCTTCCTGCAACCCTCACATCTGGGCCCAGGCTATCAGCATATCCTGGATAGTTTCTGTAACAGTGTTCCAAACCTCACCTCGGTATTGCTCCACACCTTCTGTAAGGGTGGATGACGTCTATCTTGTTTACCACACTGTACCTAGCACCAAGCATGATCCTTGGCACAGGGGAGGCACTCAACAAAGATCCTTTGTTGCACAAATGAGTAGAGGTATTTTGGAGATAGGGAACTAATATAAAGTAAGAAGAGGTAAATAAATCACAGGTAGTAAGTATGCCATAGCTAATTTGAGAGTCAGCAATTACAGGTTACTTTGACTCCTTATCCTTCCCACCACACTGTAATTAGGATCTCTAAAGGTTGTGGTTCATTCATTCATATACTTATTTGTTAATATTTCAAATGAAATGCTTATACTTCATATATTAAAAATATGCCTCCATATTTATGTGGAGGTTTGGAACAAGTGCAGTCTAGTAGATAATCCAATAATTAAAAGGAACTTGAATGCACTTGCCAGGTCACTGGATAATACTGAATGTTATTGATCCATTTTAGAACCTGTGTTTTAGTGCCACATGAAAAAGATTTTAAAGTTAAGTTCAGTGTGTTACACATGAATTCTTAAGTCTAAACTTTTTTATTTGCATTTTAAAAGTTATATATAAGCAAAATTAGAGAATTCACTGTTTAGCATGTGTAGCAAGAATACTAAAAAAAACAAAACAAAACAAAAAAACAAACAAGCAAACAAAAAAACCCAAAAACCCCTCAAAGTCCGGTTATTGGGACTTCCCTGGTGGCACAGTGGTCAAGAATCCGCCTGCCAATGCAGAGGACACGAGTTCAATCCCAGGTCTGGGAAGATCCCACATACCGCTGGGCAACTAAGCCGGGCCACAACTACTGAAGCCCGCACGCCCAGAGCCCATGCTCTGCAACAAAAGAAGCCACCGCAATGAGAGGCCTACACACCACAATGAAGAGTAGCACCCTGCTCGCCGCAATGAGAGAAAGCCCACGCTCAGCAACGAAGACCCAACCCAGTCAAAAAAAAAAAGTCCGGTCATCTCATTTCTTTTATCAAAACAAAAGGCACAAAGCCAAGTCAGCACAATTTCTTTTACTATGGATCTAGTTCTGTTATGTATGGTTGACAATTTATTTCTACCTTAAGCTATAATATTTTATGATGTTTGCCACCAGCAATTCTGTTTTAACACTTTGTGAAGCTTAGGGAATTTATTTGTTTCAGTTCAGTTTACATGCACCAAAATACTTTGTCCCCAAGTAAGATTTACTGTTTAATAACATGAAAAGTTTGGATTAGATTCTGTTTGGCTTTGGTAATAAGAAGTACACCCTATATGTTACTATATTACATATTTATAATGATAACTTTTAAACCATTATGTGCTAATCCTCGATGTCAAATCAATACAAATAAAAACTGTCACTATTAGAGAAAAAGCCGTGGATACCATCTCTTAGATTTATGTTTTTGTAGCTACATATTTCAGACTATGGACTATGTGCTATTAAGACTAAGGCTGTGATGAACATTCTTGTACAAATCTTGTTTTGGACATATGTTTTAATTTCTTTTGGGTAAATAACCAGGAAAAATTGCTGGGTCATAGAGAAGATGAATTTGTAAGACTAAGTGATTGTACCATTTTTCATTCCCATTAGCGAAGTATGGGAGCTCCAGTTGTTCTACATTCTTGCAAGATTTCATGTTATCACAGTCTTTTTGATTTTAGCTATTCTAGTGCATATTCTATTGGATATTCTAGTGAGTGGTGTCTTATGCTTTTAATTTGCATATCCCTAATGACTAAAGATGTTGAGCACTTTTTCATGTTTATTGGTCATTTATGTAGTATCTGTTCAAATCTTTTGCCCATTTCTAGTGGGTTTTTTTTTTTTGGTCCTTGCATTATTTATTTGTTGGTGTTCTTTACATATTCTCAATATGATCTTCTGTCAGATAATGCATTGAGAAATATGGTCTCCCAAGCTGCAGTCTGGCTTTTCATTTTCATAACGGTATCTTTTGATAAGCAGAGATTTTAAATTTTGATGAGGTCGAATTTATCAAGTTTTTAGTTTTATGGTTAATGATTTTTGTTTCTTGCCCAAGAAATCTTTACCTACTTCAAATTTGCAGATATTCTGTTTCTTTTAGAAGCTTTATGACTCTGTATTTCACATATAGGTTTATGATCAAGGCATAAGTATTTTTGTGTACGGAGTTAGTTCATTTTCTCCCCATATGTTTATTCAGTAGTTCCAGTTTTATCCAGTTGTTCCAGCACCAAATGTTTTAAAAAAAGTCCTTTTCCTATTGAATTTTTTGTGGATCTATCTTTAGATTTCCTGTTTTTTTCTCATTGGTCTATTTGTTACCAGCACCACACTAAGATTTAGAGTAAATCCTGAAATCAGTAAAGTCCTCCATCTTTGTTCTTCTTTTTCAAAATTGTTTTGGCTATTCTAAGTCCTTTGCATTTTCATGTAAATTTTAAAATCTGCTTGTCAATTTCCACAAAAATGCCTACTAGGAATTTTGGGGGTTTGCATTGATTCTATAGATCCATCTGGGGACAGATAATGGATCTGTCTTCTTCTCCATGAACATGGTATATCACTCCATTTATTTAGGTCTCTTGTAATTTCTCTCAGTAATGTTCTATAATGAAGAGTTTTTGCATTCTTTTTGCTAAATTTGTTCCTAAGTACTTTATGTTTTTTCATGCTATTGTAAATGAAACTGAATAAATTCATCTTTAAAATAACATCTAATTATTATTATTATTTTTAATTTTTGGCCATGCTGTGCTGCTTGCAGGATCTTAGTTCCCTGACTAGGGATCAAACCCGTGCCCTTGGCAGTGAAAGCACAGAGTCCTAACCACTGGACCACCAGGGAATTCCTGAAAATAACATCTAGTTATTTTTAGATGTTTTCTTAGTGACTTTGAGAAAGTTTAATTATTACAAAAGCAGTAAATTATACTGTAAAAAATTAAAGAATAATGATAAATAAAAAAGATATAAAAACACCATATTTCCATCACCAAGAATACCACTATTAACATTTACATCTTTATCTATACACACAGACATTGATATATGCATTTTTAACTATATGGGATCATACTGTATAGGCTGTTTTATAATCTACTTTAAAAAAATGAATCTCTATTTTTTCATGTTAATGGTATTTCTATCTAAAATATAGTCTATATTCAAGTTTCCTCAACTATCCCAAAATATATTTTACAATTGTTTGTCCAAATGAGAATCCAATGCAAAAACATGAACTACATCTGCTTGTTATATTCATGAGTCTCATTTAATCTAAGACAATCAGAAATGGTGGTATCTATTATGATTGTTAGAACTTATAAGTACATGATTTTTAAGAAGTTTGCTGATATCTGGTATTAAAACTGATTTTAGGAGAACTAGTGATTTAAATACAGTAAAATCAGTAATAATTTCTGAAAAATAACTAATGAATTATTTATATATAACACTTTCCAGATAACATATACATTATTTCTCCATATTTTCTTGGGGAAAAACATATATTTGAGGGAAAAACCAATGAAAAAATTTTAATACCCTCACTTATTTTAAAGATGTCAGTGAAGTTATCAAGATTTTCAAATGAGTCAAAGAGAATGAGTATGTTAGAGTAAATGTTCCTAAACATCATGTGTCAGGGAGAGATCTTAGCTGGTTATACATTTTAACATATGGAACAATGAGCATAACTTTAAAAAGTTCTTTAAAAAAATGAAAAGAGGTAATAAGATAACAGAACAACCCAGTGAACTAGGTAAAGTTCTATACAGGCTACTAAGAACCACAGAAAGGGGCAGAGAACTTCTGTAGTCTAATCATTCATCAAGACAGAAGCAAATAGTGGTTGACTGATCCTTGAAAAAGAAAGACTTTAGTGACAGAAACTTTACTGACTGTCATAGGAACCAAGTCCACTGGCGGTGTTACTGTTGCCCCTTCTCGGAAGAGAGGTCATTTGGTGTTCTCCAAAACATCAACAGAAACGAGAAACAGAACTGTTTGTTACCAATCCAGCCACTTCCTAGTCCTTTCTTTCATAGCAATTATTTCAAAAAATCGAATTCTGAATTATTCTCATTTTGTTTAGTGTTCTTTATCTTTCCTAGTATACTGCCTGTTTAATTAAGAGATTGTGGCAGAGATTCTTAGCCGGGCTTCAAGAAATCAATAAATCCCTTGAAACTATATAAAGAATGTTGTGTGTCTGTGCATTTTTCTAGTAAGTGAATAGCTTTCAACAGATTCTCAACAGGATCCATAAAATTAAGAACCACTAGCTAGACTGATAGCTAGGTTGGCAGTTTTTCTAGCATATGCTATTTAATTGAGGCATAAACACTGCTAACTTTCATTTACAATATAATGAATAAAAGGCATTTATTAAACAATATATTAAGTTTTGAAATGTAGTCAGAGATATATTCTCTAAAAGTTTTTCAAATTGCAAATTGTGACCCACTAGTGTCTACCATTAAAAATAAAACAGAATATATTACAATAGAACAGACTATCACAGAGTGTACTGCATAAAGATAACGTTTTATAAAAATCTTATTTCAGTTTTATATAAGTATGTGTTATAAGCTGGGTTGTGATGTAAAATATATTTCTTACCATGGATGATAGCCAACAAAGGTTGAAAAACACTGCTCTAATTCCTGCTTATCTCTTTTGTGTTTTGCTTTAAACCTATTTGATATGCTATTTATATGGAAATTCAGAACCAAAAAAGGTATGATAATAAAATAATAATGATGATATGATGAGCGATATTTACTGAGTATTCACTATGTGCCAGGAAACGTTAAATGTTTTATTTTATGATCTCATTTAATCTGCACAACCTAATGAAGTATTATTATTAATCTCCATCTTGTAGATGAGAGTAATTAGATTTAGAGAAATAAAATAACTTGATTTGGGCCTACGTCTGTCTGACTCATGCCTGGGTTCTTAATTACCACCCTCAACTTCAGGCAACAGGTCTCCTAGATAATCCAAAAAGCTTGATGATCCACTTAAATATAGAAATGAATATTATAATTCTAGAAAGGTTCAGAGCCTTGATTCTGTGATGCTACACTGTTCTTTTACCTCACTTATTATTTTGGTTTTATTGATTCAAAATATTCTTTATAACTAGTTGTTTCTTCCTTGAGATATATTTTCTTTTTTAAATTAAAAGAAAGTTTATATTCAGACAGAAGACATGATGTATTTTATCAAGACCCAAACTTAATGATCCCTTTAAAGGACCAATTAGTACAAAAACATAAGCAGCAGAGTACCATGTAAATAAGTCCTATTTACTTCATGGGTTTGTTGTGAGAATTCAATACTAAAAACACATAAAAAATATTACCAGTGCCTGTTACATAGTAAATGTTCAATAAATGTTTTGCTATTATTATTATCATACAAGAAGACAGGGAAGTCTACACAGTGTTTTGCTTAAATTCTTCCCTATTTTGTAGTTTGTTGCTGGGAACATTCCAAAAATTTTGCCGCTTTACTTTTTATAGTGAGAGGAATCTCAAGTGTTTCTAAAGCTACATTTATACCATGAACAGTCATTCAGACAGTTCAGTTCAAAATTCAGCCGACCTTCATTTCAAGGTGCAAAAACACAAATGCCTACCAGCCTAAGCAAATAACCTGAATGAGAGAAGTGGGATGGCTAAGGGTAGGTAGGTATAGGCTGTGTGAATGGGGTACTCTATTAGCTGAAATCACCATTCAGCGGCAGGAGAGTTTATGCCATGCAGGAGTGTAGGATCTTTACCACCGGATTTTCAAGAGAAGTCAGAGATCTGGATGTGAAGGTAAAATTTCTTGATTTTTAAATGTTGACACAAATTTAAAAAACAAAACACTTTGTAGAGGGGGAAGACTAACCTGAAAAGCTAACCTTTACTAAATACTAGAAAAATATAATGATTAAAAATATCTAGACAAGAAAGAGGCACTGGGTAGCTTCAATGCCTAACAGAGCCAGAGATTCAGGAAGATAAAAACAGTCCTGTAGGTATACTCCCAAACTACACAGGTATTCATAAATAAAGATACAGTTCATAAAAATAAAACAATAGATTCAGTGCAGTATCTGTAACAGATTAAATGAGTCTTACAGAGAGTTCTATCTTATTCAGTAAACCAACACAGGGAGAATGGAATGTTCTCATTAACACAGTTTCCAGCAACCTAAGTTTTAACACATTTACAGGCATAGAGAGCTAAGGTGGTCAACTCTGTTGTGAGGGAGGAGCTAAAGGTGTTTTACTTCTGACTTAAATGTAGTCTCTAGTTTCTTTTCTGGGAGGTAAATGCAATGACTTACAGGTAATAATTTCAATTAGTTTTAATTTCCATTAAAAGTTAATAAGTTCATACACGAATCAGTTCACCAGGACCTAATGATTTCTGTTTTTGAACTTCTAAAGCTAAGTGTTAGGTTCTAAAACCAAGATAGATGCTAAAGCTGTCTTAAGGTACATCATAAACAATGGGTATATGTTTACTACATATTAAAATTATTTATTTTAGGGAATTTCCCAGCAGTCCAGTGTTTAGGATTCTGCACTTCCACTGCAGGGGGTACAGGTTCGATCCCTGGTCCGGGAACTAAGATCCCACAAGCCGCATGGTGCAGGCAAAAAAAAAATTTATTTTTATTTATTTATTTATTTTTGTGGTACGTGGGCCTCCCACTGCTGTGGCCTCTCCCATTGTGGAGCACAGGCTCCGGACGCGCAGGCTCAGTGGCCATGGCTCATGGGCCCAGCTGCTCCACAGCATGTGGGATCTTCCCGGATTGGGGCATGAACCCGTGTCCCCAAAAATTAATTTTAATGGAGTGCAATCAACCAAGAATTGATGACTACAAACTAGCTACAGTAGTAACTTTAACAGCAACCAACAGGCCCAGAGACTCTAATTTGCATGTGACTGTCACACTGAACACAGTTATGGAAAATCTTTTCTGTGGTTGAATCAACCAGTGTAGTAATACTGGTATGATTAAGTTAAAAGAACTAACCTATTACTATAGTCATGAAATTAAAAAAAAAAAAAAACAGAAAAAAAGGGATATAGATTGTATTCACCATAAAAACATGTTAAATTTCAGTAACCAGGCAGGGAGGATTGACTTGAAAGTTAATTGTGTCAGCTCATTCTAACCAAACATTGGCTGGTAGCATAAATTGGCTCTCAGAAGTTAAAAAATTATCTGGTCATCAAACGGCTCATAAGACAATCGAGGCTTTGTAAGGCTTGGTGGTCCTTTATGAGCCAAGACTTACCTGTATGGGCTGACAGTGGTATAGGAATCGGGCTCCTGACACATGAGCTTGTGGGTTGGACTGGAGGCCTACATATGCCCACAGTATCTGGATCTCCAAGGAAACTGGTATGACACAGCAGGAAGTACAATGCATAGCCTGCAGAAGGGAAAAGAAGCATTTGCTTCAATTGCTGATGGTTGCCTATAGTTATTTACCATGCATTAAGTAGCCACTGTTTCTTAAACATTACACAATAACAGAGAAGGCAATGTGGCTTAGAGAAAGGACACAGAAGTTCACAATAGGCCATATTACTGTCCATGAGCTTAAAAAATTAATATTCTAAAATGGAAATACTAATGTAGAGATTAATAAAACATGAACCCATGTACAATGGTTATAAGAAGTGCTCAGTGAGTGGTGCAGTCAGTACTGTGGAACGCCAAAAGAAGAAACAGCCATTTCTGGTTGAGGATGGTTTTGTGGAACTGGGATGAGTAATATGTGACTGGAAAAAATAGTGTTTAAAGGACAATTTACGTAGAGAGATGGCATATAAAATGGTATGCAACTAGAACAGCATATGATGCCACTGAGGGACAGTTGCTGATTAATTAGAATAGTTACTGAGTGTCTCCTATGTGCCAGACATGTGTGAGGCACTGGCCTTGAGCAGATCACTTGACTGAAGCAAAGGACTTGAACACAGGAACAGCGAAAAGATTAAGGAAGGACATTTCAGGGTTAGATTATGAAGTCCAACCAAGCAGTGTGACCCCCAGGAGGATTAATTCCAAGATGCAGGTAGCACTGATGGAAGTGAGGACACAAATCAGGAGGTTACTATAACTTAGCAGATACAAACTATCCTCAAATATGCCTGTGCTTTTCTAACTTCATACTTTTTATAGTAAGGCTCAGACACAGGCAATAACATGTCTAAACTAGGACTAGGGGAAGACAGACTATGATTATGTTCAATTTATTAAGGAACTGTCAAACTCTTTTCCAAATCGGCTCCACCATTTTGCAGTCCCACCAACAATGTCTGAGGGTTCCAATTTCTCCACATTCCTGCCAACACTTGTTATTGTCCATTTTTAAAATTATAGCCATCCCAGTGGGTATGAAGTGGTATCTCCTTGGGGTTTTGCATTTCCTTAATGGCTAATGATGTTGAAAATCTTTTCATGTGTTTGTTCCAAATATTTTAAAATACTTTTCCTTTCATTTATTCTATCTACATTAGGAAAAATTTTCCATGTTATCAAATATCCTTCAAAAATGTGATTTAAAAATATAAATAGTAGGTTTAAGAATAATAAAGAGTAGTTCCACTATAATCTCAATCCTTGTCACTAACCATCCCTTTTCTGTACTCAGCCATGTATTACCCAAAACCACACTCCCTCAGTATGGCTGTATGAAGTTTAAGAGAACTCAGTTTGACTGCAGTTCCCCAAAGGCTGGATCAAGTACATGTAGCTACTTATCCCCCAAGTCTCATTAAAGGAAAGAAGTATACAAGGAATCAAGTCATAATAGTGCTGAGAAAGGGAAAGGGGGCATTTTAAAAATAATCTCTAAGGGGAAAGGCCTTTCAAAGTCTGAACCAAAACGTGAAAGTTGAAAAAAAAAAAGAAAAGAAGATTGATAAATCTCACAATATGAAAATCAATTTCTGCATGGCATGAAAGCCATAAACAAAGTCAAAAGACAAATGACAAACTGGGAAAATAATATCTACAAATCATACAAGAGAAAAGAGCCAATTTCTCAAATACAAAGATTTTCTACAAGTTATAAGACAAGTAATCAATAAATGGGCAAGAGATATAAATAGATCATAGTGAAGAAAACACAAATTGTTCAACTATACGTCAAGATACTCAACCTTACTCACAGCAAGAGAAAAATAAAACTACAATGGAATGCTATTTTTCACTTATCAGATGAGCAAAGATTAAAAGTTTGATAACCCAGTGTTGAGGAGAGTATGGGGTAACAAGCCACCTCATAGATGGATAGTGGGACTGTAAATTGGTACAACCTGATGGGAAATAAATTGTCAATACTTATTAAAAATTTAAATGCATATACCCTTTTTTTTTTTTTTTTTTGCGGTACGCGGGCCTCTCACTGCTGTGGCCTCTCACGTTGTGGAGCACAGGCTCCGGACGCGCAGGCTCAGCGGCCATGGCTCACGGGCCCAGCCGCTCCGCGGCATGTGGGATCTTCCCGGACCGGGGCACGAACCCGTGTCCCCTGCATTAGCAGGCGGACTCCCAACCATTGTGCCACCAGGGAAGCCCTGCATATACCTTTTGATCTAGCAACTCTACTTCTAGGATTTATCATATAGGTTTATTTTCACATGTATGAAATGGTGCCTGAACCAGGTTATAAAATGCCACACTTGCAGTGGTTAAGAATCTGCCTGCTAATGCAGGGGACACAGGTTTGAGCCCTGGTCTGGGAAGATCCCACATGCTGTGGGGCAACTAAGCCCGTGCACCACAACTACTGAGCCCACACACCACAACTACTGAAGCCCACATGCCTAGAGCCTGTGCTCTGCAACAAGAGAAGCCACCACAATGAGAAGCCCATGCACCACGATGAAGAGGAGCCCCTGCTCGCCGCAACTAGAGAAAGCCCGTGCACAGCAGCAAAGACTGAACACAGCCAAAAAAATTAAATTAAATTAAATTAAAAAAAAGGACTTCCCCGGTGGTGCAGTGGTTAAGAATCCACCTGCCAATGAAGGGAACATGGGTTTGAGCTCTGGTCTGGGAAGATCCCACATGCCACGGAGCAACTAAGCCTGCGCACCATAACTACTGAGCCTGTGTTTTAGAGCCCGCGAGCCACAACTACTGAGCCCACATGCCACAACTACTGAAGCCTGTGCACCTAGAGCCTGTGCTCCGCAACAAGAGAAGCCTGCGCACTGCAACGAAGACCCAATGCAGCCAAAAATAAATAAATAAATTTATTTAAAAAAATAATAAAATAAAATGCCACACTGTAACAGCAAAAAGCTGAAAACAACCTGAATGTTCGCCAATAAAACTGGCTAAATAAATTATTTATGGTTCATCCATATAATGGAATAGTATGCAACTATACCATGCAAAGAATGAGGAAGCTTATTATATACTGATATGGAATAAACTCTGAAGGTCAAGTGAAAAAAGCAAAGTGCAGAGCTGTGTTTTGATATTATAGCATTTGGATTAAAAAAAAAAGAACATAAAAAAAAAAAGAACATGAGTATTTTCTTGTGTGAGCATGCAATATCTCTAGAAAGAAAGAAACTAGTAACTTCGTTTGCCTCTGTGGAAGGGAAGAGTTGTCTGAGAGAGAGTTTTATTTTGTACTTTTGGAATTTTGAGCCAAGTGTATGTATTATTTATACAGAAAAATAAACAATTAAAAAGTTTAAGTGAAAGGAAATAAAATGAAACGTACAGTTGATTAAAGCCAGGAGGTAGGGGGTAGGCAAAAGGGGAAGAAGAAAGATTTCTTTATTTTACTTAGACACACACAGATTTCCCTATTTTACTTAGACTGGAATCAAGAGGTACACATGCTGAGCACTGATGTAGTGGCCACCAGAAACAGTAAAAACAGAAACAGCTAAATGAGATTTCTTCAGGGGCAGTGGGTACTGAGGTTTTTACTTTTCATTAACACTATTCTACATGGTTTGAATTTTTACCCTGTTAATGTATTTTTACTAAACATAAATGTAAAAGTTTTATAACACAAGGAACACAATTTCAACCTCAAAGAAAGAATCTGTGCTGACCAAATATTCAAGAATGTAAGAGAACATTTGAAATATATATGAAATATATTTAGTTTATTCTTCTCCTATTATGAGTAAGGTTGATTTTGAACCAGAGGCCAATCTCTAGACTTCCTACCTTCAAATTTTTCTCTGAGTGAGGAAAGTTATGTATAAACCTAACCTGAAATAATGACTTCAAATGGGCATGATTTCTTATATTCTTTCTTTTATGACAACCACATTATCTTTCTTCTATGACAACCAAATCAACTATGGAAACAGGGCTGGTGTTAATCTTAATAGACAAAAGAGGAAAGTGAGCTTTGGTCAGAATGTGTATTTCTCTCCTTACTGAAACACTGCAGTTCCTGCTGAGGATCCTGGTCCACTCTCCCTTCTGGGCTGGGTCAGCATTACCAAAGATGGCAACGTGCTCTGGTCTGGGACTTCCATGAAGAGTCTGATGAACCTCCCGCTGCAAGTGGCTGCAGTCCATGCTTTTCAGCCTGAAATGAAACACCATGGAGGCTGGAGTCCAATGTTAACATAATAATGTAATTCATCCAAACATTAGAAATGATATCTTAAAATAAACGGAAGGAAATAATCCTTAGCAGATATAAAGGACTGTCAAAAAAAACTCTTAGTAATATTAATATTATTTAAACATTACTCCTAACTAGCATTCTCTGAACTCTGATTTCAAAATATAAAAGTTGCCACATCAACATATTCCCTACAGGCAGAGACAAATTTGTTGGAAATGATGTGGAAGCAGAGAACTACCTGAGTTTGCATCCAGATATAGCATTCACTCCAAATTGTACTTCATGTCTCTTAATAGAGCAAGTTCCATCACCCTTGCTCTGTAAGAGGGTCATCTGAGGTGGAAGGCGATGGTCAAGGAGATCATAAAAGAAAAAAAAGTAGGCAGATTGGAAAATTTATGCTTCTTATTATTTCTTTAACGCTTTTTGTACTTTATTAATATATTATTCAAGTCACAATTCTTTTTCCTCTGGCAATGAAAATATAGAGAAACAATTATTGTTTTTTCAAAAACGGATGACCACACACCAGCATATACATATTTCATTAAAACAAACAAAATTCAGTCAGGATCCTCACCTATGGCCAGGCTAATGTAAGTTCTAAAGCCTTTGGTAGCATCAACATTTGAGATCCTAATGTATTAATGGTTTAGTAAAGGAAGTCCTCAATACCTAAAAAATGGGGGAACCTCAGAATTGGAAAATCCAAAAGATCAGTAGTTAAAGCTTTTCTCATTAGGCTGCAATAGGCCACCCAGAGACCCAAAAAAGGATACTGAGTGTCTTCTATCACCGGTTAGAGCCAGGAGTGGCTTCTCAGCAATATAGCCAGGATTCCCACTTCTAAAACCAGTAAGAGAAGCAGCTGTGCTCTGTTGAAAAGCCTGCAGAAAGAGTGAAGGAAAAGTCAATATGGAGAAAAGCATGCTCTCCCACCTTCCAGTGTGGCTTCATACCCTTCCTTTAGGCAATGCTGTAGGTTAGCTGCACTGAACAATCTGGCTTCCTTCCACAGTGCAGCATTTTGTAGAAATTGATACTTCAGCATCTTTTACTGTTTTTTATTCACTAAAATAAATCCTGAGGATCTGAACATTGATGTTCACTACATGCTACTTCTACCAAGGATTACAACTAAAGATCTATAAACGATCTATCAATCCTGTTTTTCAAAATTACTATTAATTTAGGGCTATGTTCAGTGTGGCTAAAACCAGGAGTTTAAATGTAATTTAGAAATGTATTTTAATTAAATGTAATTTAGAAATGTATTTTAATTAACTATAGATGTTCCACAGATGAACTCTGAGAGACATGGGATTCGGTTGATCACTTGTGGGCAGAGTTGAGGAGAAACTGGACTCTGCTGGGTTCAAAAAGAAAGAAAGTAGAAGAAAGCCAAAAGGTGGTGATCAAGACTGGAAACTTAGATTAAGTGGGAAATGAGTAAAACGCTGAATGCCCAGAAACATGAAAAAAGCTAGTTAAAGAATTTTTGTGGGATATTAGTTGAGTTTATGATTCAAAATGACTATTTAAAAAAGGAGTTTGGATTTGTGAGTGAAGTCCTGCTTTGCTGGGGGAACATGCTAATGAATAAACACTGTTGAATCCTTATCACTTGAAGTTAAATTATGGAATATTAAATGTTGAGGCTTCAGTTGACAGATTGAACTAGTCCTTCATATTCTTATTCTATCTTGCATGTGTTACAGAAGCAGGGGTGCTACTTCTAACCCGATATTTCTTTCTTCTTGATCCCCTGTAGGAGAAGGGCCCTAACCCTGAAGCGAATGATGAAGTGTTGCTGGAATGAAGTGCCTGGCTCAACAGTCAGGTTGGTTTGCCCAAAACTGATGGAGACTTTCTGGATTCCAAATGTCCCATTGGTTTCTATCTCATAGATGACCTGAAATACAAAAGTAGAATCAATTAATAAAAATTATTCTGTGGGCCAATTATGTTTAGGACAGAAGATTTCCTGTCTTTAAGGGTTTTATTGTAACTGAATGAGGGAACAGAATGGTGACTGTAGTTAACAATATTGCATTATATATTTGCAAGTGGCTAAGAGAGCAGATCTTAAAAGTTTTCATCACAAGAAAATAATTTGTTAACTATGTGAGGTAATGAATGTTAACTAAACTTACTGTGATGATCATTTCACAGTATATATGTGCATCAAACCATTATGTTGTACACCTAAAACTAATACAATGTTATATGTCAATTACATCTCAATTTTAAAAAGTAACTGGATGAGAGAGACTAAAAAAGTAATCTTAAAAATGCTAAATACAAATACCATGAAAAGATAAAATTTGACTTCATATTATATCTACACATAAAAAAAGAGACTGGATGGAGCTCTTTGAAAGAGTTCATGGGAGAGGTGAATTTACGGTAAGAACTGAAAGGGAAGAAAAATAAGTTTTGATCTTGTGCAGAGGAGGTGAGTAGAAGCACAGGCAGAGGTGAGCATGGAATGGAAACCTGGTTTGCCTGGCTCTCACAATGTCCAAGGATGAATAAAGATGGCAGCTGGAGACGGAAGTCATGAAAAAGTGAAGGTAACCTGAGATTTCTGAGCATAGTTTTTAAAATGATGCTTTCCAATAATTCTTACTTTTGTTGGTTGATTAGAAGAGACAGAATAAAGGAAAAGAAGATGACTAGTCTATTTCAGAGGTTCAGATGATACTGACTTTGTCAATAAAAGAAACTGTGGTCAGTAAAAACCATAACAGACTGCACATAGGCAAAGAAAGAGGAACCAGAAATAATTTTAATGTTCCGGATGTGAAATGCAGGAGGATGGCAGCAATGGAAACGACTGAAACATGTGGGGAGGAAGGTGATGGGCTCAGTCCTTGATGTGTTAAGTTTCAGGTAATGCACAAAAATTCACGTGGGGTTGGCCTGGTACTTAATGGAAGATGAAGCACCTCTGCTAATGCTGATCAACATACATCAGTCCAGAATCTGAGGTCAGCGTCCCTACCTGGGAAACAACATTCTGACAAGTGTTTCCAGCCAACAGAGGAGAGTCAGCCTGTGAGACAGGTGTTACAGGCACCTGGAACTAGCAAGGGAAAGAGGCAAATCAATTAAAATTGAAAGCAGCACTTTTTCTTCTAGTTACATATTATGCTGAAATGAATATTTTTCCTTTTTGACCATCACCTTCCCCTCTCCTTCCATTGCCAGTCTACAACTTAAGTTCAAAAGTCATTCTAATTCAGCACTTCTCAAAACATATTTTTTGGAACATTACTTCTATTAGATATAAAATAAAGGTTCCATGGTCAAATAAGTTTTAGAAATACTATATCTGGCACTTCCCTCTTAGAGATTAAGAAGACCCTCTAGCATACTAAAGACTTCAAGTAGTCCATCCTAAATATAATGTTTAACTTTATTTACCCAAAGTTTCTCAAACTTACCTAATACCTTATGATTCTTATTCATATGATGCTTATTAATTATATAGAACAAAAAGAAAAACACTCTTTTAGACTCATACTTGAACAGTCTGACGCATCACAAACACATTCTCTTTCACCATTACAATCTAGAGTGAGACTGCCTCAGATGTAAAGGGACCAAATATTATCTTTCGTTTTTCCTGATAAAAAGCATCATACCTTTGTATTCTGCAGATCACTCAAACCTCTTGGAACCTAGTATAAGAGAACAGCAAGGACATGAGTGTGCATATATCTTAACATAAAATCTCCAGGAGCTTGTGGTTTCTCATTTGGGGGAAAAAAAAATCAACATTTTTTTTCTACCTGACTCTTCCTTACACTAAAATGCCAGAAGCAGGGCTCAGCTGAGGTTGGATGGACTGTGATGCCCACCTACTCTGAGTAGAGTTCTAACAAACAGCAAAAGCAAGAAGTTTTGGTGAAATAGTGAGATGTCACCCCATCCAACCTCCCCTAGCAAATTCCACTAGCCAGAAAGGTGAGAACCTCTTATCCTATCTATCCCTACTTCTTTCATCTTTCTTCAGATGACAGGGCTTTTAGGCCCTCTGCCTTCTACATAGCTCTTGGGCATCCTGACTTCCAGTTCAGTGCTTGTGGGAAGCATGATAACTTTTTAAGTCCACAGCGGTGACAGTAGGGGGAGAGAAGGGACACCCACCTTCAAGACTGTGAAGTTATGATAAGAGGCAGCGTTGAGGGTGGGATCCAAGGTACAGCTATCTGCCAGATTCTTGAAGAAACGAGCACAGGTTGTACTTTTACTCTCCAGGAAACCTTAGAATTAAGGGAGTGGTACATGAGAAAGCCTATTTTAAACTGAACAAAAAGGCTGGCGCTTGTACTCCAGGCTCACCTGCAGGATTGCTCTCAGCACAGAGTCCCCCAGCTCCGACTCCTGCAGGTTGCCTCAGCAAGCCTATTACAGACCACTTGGGGAAGTAAGTCAGAATGGGGTCCCCAGCCTAAACAAAGTACAGCAGAAATTTATTCACAGCGAGATTGGACTGAACTCCACCAGAAAAGAATAAGCAGAAACAAGTAAACTCAATAGGTTGTTAACATGGACAATACTGCCCTCCAAAAGAGCTGACAGTGGCTTACCTAGTTGCAGGTGGGTATCTCAAAGATACCTCGTCAATTGTCAGTATGTGGGGAAAAACAAAACCAAATGATCCCTCCCGCTTCCATAGGCTCACCCTGTAAAAAGGTGGTGGTGACTGGGTTTGGAATGTTGAAGTGAATGATTCACCTCCAAACTCTGTAGCCAGGGCCTGGAAGCTGGTTGCATTGACCTTTTGGAGCTTCTGGAAATAGGTTAATTTTGCTAAAATAATTTTAAAAAGAAAAGGGGTTTAGATAAAATAAAATCATTTTTAAGTATCTGGCATACCAAGAAACTAATCTTTAAAAATATTTTTATTGAGGCATAAAATATACACCGTAAAGTACACAAATGCACTCATCTTAAGCATAAACTCAAAGAATTTTTAAACATTTATATGCTTTTATTACTACCACTCAGAACATTTTCCCAGGTTCCCAATCAATATGCCATCTTCAGAGGTAATAACAATTTTGATTTCTATCACCTAATAATTTATTTGTAATTTGTTAATTCAATTATTGCTTTAGTATTAAGATCTGAGATAAGAATATGACCAACGAATGCCAGTCAGTTCCATGCCTCTGATGCCAGGAATGTGTATGATTAGCAATTTGTGATGAAAATAGGAGTCTCAGTAATGCACACATTTGTCCCATACCAGAGGAGTCTCTAGTACAACAAAATGGTACTGTTTCCATAGGAAGATGGCAGAGTTGGAGACAATATTTGACTTGTCTTCTCCAAGTCTTCCAACCTCCTCTAAACTTCAACTAACCAGTCCTCATAAGGCTTCCATCTCTCAAGTATATGGATTTGTTGTATTTTATTCCTTTCACCTTATAATTTCTACATTCAAGATTTTTCAAATACACTCAAAGGGTATTTTCTCTAACAATTCTGTAATTTATATTATAGCAATGTATAAATCTATCCAAGCTCCTGCAGCCATCTCCTTACGGCACTTCAGAACCAGGAGAGAGATGTAGGTAAAAGCCTCTGACATTCTCCCCTGCCCAGAGGGTGGCCTGTAATGAACAACACTCTGCTTTACCACCCAAGTTTTCTGCTAACTTGAAAAAGGGATGTAGCAGAAAATTGGCCCATACTAGTTTCTTTCTTTCTTCATAATTACGGTCATTTGGACAGATTCAAAAGGAAATCAAGACATGTAGCACCAAAAGCTAATGAAGATGCCACATAACATAAGCTTGTCCTTTATCCTCTGTGATCACAAAGTCCTACTCATTTGACTTTTCAGCTTTCTGACGGACCACGAAATGAAGATAACTCTCAATTCTGGGGCCTTTCAGGCTACTCACTTTCTATCTGTCTCCTAGATCTTTGTTACTCAAAGTGTGGTGCACAGACTAGCAGCCCCAGCACTACCTGGGATGTTGTCAGAAATTCAGAATCTTAAGCCATCTTCCAGAACTACTGAATCAGAATGTGCATGCTAACAAGATCTCCAGGTGATATGGGTGCATATTAGGATTGAAAAGCCTTGCTCTGGAACAGGTGATGCTAGTGCTGCTGGTCTGCAGACCACCTTCTTCCATCTCTGATCTGAAATGTTCAAATTTTAAAGCTTCCAGGCGCTGTTTAATAGTTCCTTCAGAACTCATACCCTGAAAACCACATGGAAGAAATACTTACCTCATTAAAAAACGTAGTTATTTCTATCTTTATAAATGAAAGAAAAGTTAAGCTAAAAAAGAAGGTACGTTGACGGGCTTCCCTGGTGGCGCAGTGGTTGAGAGTCCGTCTGCCCATGCAGGGTACAGGGGTTTGTGCCCCGGTCCGGGAGGATCCCACATGCCGCAGAGCAGCTGGGCCCGTGAGCCATGGCTGCTGAGCCTGCGCGTCCAGAGCCTGTGCTCCGCAACGGGAGAGGTCACAACAGTGAGAGGCCCGCGTACAAAAAAAAAAAGGTACGTTGAGATGGAAAATATCCATCTGAATATTTTTTTCATGGCTTAAAAGAGTAAGAGAACGTTAACATTTTGTCTCTCACTGTAGTGCAGGGATATTGGTGGTAGTGATGGTAAGCAGGAATAATGCAGATAAGAAGCACAGGCTAAGGATAAATAGAATTTCTACCTAAAATTTCTACCATCATATATGGTATATTATACCCAACAGGGCTTAAAGGCATTTAGACTTAGATTGATACAATTTCAGATGTGGAAGGAAGCCCAGAGATCATCTGGTCCAATTCCATTAGGAAATTTCGATCCTAAGAGGTAAATGAGTTGCAAAAGGCCACAGAGCCATCTGGCAGAGCCAGGAGTAGATCACAGATCTCCCGATTCCTGGTCTAGGATTTTTCCCACTCCATCATGTTTTACAGCCTCTAACAATGTCTGTTACTGATGATTATTATCAGCAAATATTAAGCACCGTGGGCAAAGATATGGTCCATCCTTTCTATGCGCCGACAATTTACCTTGGGAGACACAACATTCATATAAAATGCTAACAATTCAAAGTATCATATAAGTTCTAAAGGAGTGACTCTCAGGTGTTGCTGGGGAAAGAAAGTTCAGAAACACTGGTCTGGAAACAGTATGGCATGGGAAGCAGGAGGGGATTAAAAGCAGGCAGCACCAGTTGAATGCTACTGCGATATCCCTGGAGCATTTTCATGAGGCTAGAACTAGAAAGCAACAGGAGATTTGGAAAGGATGGGAAAGCTGCAGCTTTATTTTATTAATTTATTTTTTATTTATTTTTGCTGTGTTGGGTCTTCGTTTCTGTGAGAGGGCTTTCTCTAGTTGTGGCAAGCGGGGGCCACTCTTCATCCCGGTGCATGGGCCTCTCACTATCGCGGCCTCTCTTGTTGCAGAGCACAGTCTCCAGACGCACAGACCCAGTAGTTGTGTCTCACGGGCCTAGCTGCTCTGCGGCATGTGGGATCCTCCCAGACCAGGGCTCAAACCCGTGTCTCCCGCACTAGCAGGCAGACTCTCAACCACTGCGCCACCAGGGAAGCCCTGCAGCCTTAGTTTAAAATGCAGCATTTGCCTTGCTCCCTTTACCTTCTCACAACCTGAATGGCCGCAAGGCTACTGATAACTGCTTCCAAATTCAAGTCCCCTCAAACCCAAACTTGGTTGCTTTAGGAAACAAATATAGTTTTGCAATTTATTTTCTAACAGATGAAACCAGGATGAGCTGACTTCCAGAGTGTAAGGGACATTTAAGTCTATTTTATGTGAGAACATTATCTTGCTTCTTAGACAATAAATTAAAAAAAGACATATTAGATGTACATCTTTAAAAATGTTATACTCATCACCAACAAATTTTTAAGTCTATTTATTTATTTAGGCTGTGTTGGGTATTTGCTGCCTGCTTCGCTGCTGGGCTTTTCTCTAGTTGCGGCGAGCGGGGCCCACTCTTCCCTGCGGTGCACAGGCCTCTCACTGCGGTGGCCTATCCTGCTGTGGAGCACGGGCCCTAGGCATACGGACTTCAGCAGTTGTGGCACGCAGGTTCAGTAGTTGTGGCGCACAGGCTTAGTTGCTCCACAGCATGTGGGATCTTCCCAGACCAGGGCTCGAATCTGTGTCCCCTGCATTGGCAGGTGGATTCTTAACCACCGGGCCACCCCAGAAGCCATCTAAGTCTATTTAAAAACCTTAATAACAACTACCTTTCATTTTTATTGCACTCTACAGTTATAGAGCACTTTCACATTCAGAATTAGTGATATTATTTCTCATTCTGCAGTTGAAGAAATGAGCCTGGAAATTTGTTCAAGACTGTGCAGCTGGTAAGTAAATGAAGGGCTGAGACCCAAGTCAAATGTTCTTTCCCCTATATTGTTGCCTCTTAAAATAAAAACAAGGTTGATGTAGACTCATTTGTCAAAGACATTCATTCACGTATTATTTGGTGCCTCTTATGTCAGGCACTGGGGATTCAGTGAGCCCCTTCATGGAGATTGTAGCAAGTGGGAGACATAGTCTATCTGTAATCCTCTGAGCTAAGAGGGCTGACTGAAATTAAAGTTCTGTATGGGCTTTCTGACCACAGCCAAGAGGGCAAAAGAGATTGCCAATGTTCACTAATAAGATAAAACAGAAGGGGCAGGGGGACAGGTGGAAGGAGAGGGAGCATGACAGAGATCCAAAGGGGGAAAAAAAAAGTTTAAAAAACAAAGAAAAGGAATAAACGTCAGAGACTAAGCTAACCCTCAGTAAATGTTAGGCAATAGGAATAGCCAACATATTTCTACTCACAGTTGTTCACATGGACACAAAACTGCTTAATTCCATTTGAATCCATGAAAACTCTTGAAGGAAACGGGGAATTACTTCGGAAGATAAGAGAGTTGTCTACACACACCCAACTTGAAGACCTGAGGAAACAGGAGGGAGAATAGATACATTTAGAATGAGGATTAGGTCCAAAGAAGGGTGCCCCACCGGTATCAGTCAGATGCCAAAGATAGGACTCCTTGGGCAGCCACAGGACAATACGAAGATTCTATTCTATTGGCCAGCCCTGCTCTAGAGCATCAGAAGTGGAACGGCTGTCCTGGGAAAAACCAAGGTAGTTCCATTCCCAGGAGTGGAAGTGGGGATGGGAGGCACGAAGGCTAACTCTTCCTACTTCCAAATGTTACTTATTCTATTGCCCCAATCCCCTTTAGGATTCAACCTGAGCATCGCAGCTCACCTCACGCTGCCTGGAAGGCAGAAGGAGAAAACTGTCCTGGGATGGAGAAGATAGCAGTCCCTGTCGCAGCAGCAATTCATATCGCAGGCACCGGGAGTCAAGTCACAGACACAAATCGGTAAGACTATAAAAGTACAACATAAAGCAGAGCAAATGGGGTATGCATCCCCAAACTCTTCCAAGTGTTAATTCTCCTTCTTCCAACAGCCCCACTCCTTACTTTATGGGAATTCACTTTGTTCACAGAATTTGGATCTAAGTCAACAGTTTCCAACCCCGCATCCTCTCCCCTCACCTGGGAAGAGATCCACGGTCCTATTCCCAGGCGCCGAGGGAGTCACGACAGTAGGAGTCACTGTAGAGACGCCAGGCACCTCCGAGGAGGATTGAAGGGTCTCGCCCTGCGTCCTTGGCCCCAGGTCCGATTGGATGGACACTGCCCCAGACGGGGACGGAGATGGCTGAGGCCGGACGCCCTCGGGGACCATCAGGAAGAACACCTGCAGCAGCGCGAGCTGCGAGGTAAACATGCGGTAATACAGACGTCTCCACCAAAGGGTTTGAGGTGGGTTTCGGTGGTCTCTAGACGCGTCGCTAGAGAGTGGGTGGGAGAAGTCGCATGGCGTCTGACGTCATCCGTATGCGTCTGCTCATTGGCTCATGGCAATGGCCGAGCGCTCTTCAGCCAATAGAAGGCGGCGTTGTTACAGATCCTTCAGCATCTTTCAGTCTGCGCCCTCCTCCTTAGGTCAAGCCCGGCACTGTCTCCGTCGCTCGGCAACCGCCAAACTGGCAAAGGAGCCCTTGTCTCTTCTCTCCGCTGAGTGGCAGTAGGAGTTCAGCCCAATGCCCAGTGTGCACAGACTTCGCGGCCCAGAGGGCAGAGCCCTTCCTTGATAGAGGGAAGCCTCAGAGGCTGCAACTAGAATTGCGTATCTTTTTCACTCCGGATTCTAACGGTGAGAATCCTTTCTTTCTTTTTTTTTTTAAGTATGAGCCCATTTTTAGAGAGCTCGTTTTATTTATTTAAAATTTTATTATATATTTGTTTGGCTGCATTGGCCCTAGATTGCTGCGTGGGGGCTTTCTCTAGTTGCAGCAAGCCGGGGAGCGGGGGCTACTCTTCCTTGCCATGCGTGGGCTTCTCATTGCGGTGGCTTCTCTTGTTGCGCAGCATGGGCTCTAGGCACGCGGGCTTCAGTAGTTGTGGCACACAGGCTCAGTAGTTGTGGCTCGTGGGCTCTAGATTGCAGGCCCAGTAGTTGTGGCGCCCGAGCTTAGTTACCCCGCAGCATGTGGGATCTTCCTGGACCAGGGCTCGAACCCGTGTCCCCTACATTGGCAGGCGAATTTTTTTGTTGTTTGTTTTATTTTTGGCTGCGTTGTGTCTTTGTTGCTGCGCATGGGCTTTCTCTAGTTACGCCGAGCGGGGGCTACTCTTCGTTGCGGTGGGCAGGCTTCTCATTGCGGTGGCTTTTTTCTTGTGGTGGAGCACGGGCTCTAGGCGCCCAGGCCTCAGTAGCTTTGGCTCTCAGGCTCAGTAGTTGTGGTGCACGGGCTTAGTTGCTCCGCAGCATGTGGGATCTTCCCGGACCAGGGCTCGAACCCATGTCCCCTGCACTGGCAGGCGGATTCTTAACCACTGCGCCACCAGGGAGGTCTGAGAATCCTTTTCTAAAGGATAATCTTAGGGAGGAAATCACACTGATGGTCACACTGAGAACTTCTTTAAATTTAAAAAATAGCCAAGGGACGGAGAAGAAAACTTATTTTTTGCTATTATTATAAATCGCCACTTCTTTTTTTTTCTTTTTGGCTGCCCCGCGGGGCTTGAGGGACCTTAGTTCCCCGATTCCCCGATTAGGGATCAAACCCAGACCCCTGCCACTGAGCATGCCAAGTCCTAACCACTGGACTGCCAAGGAATTCCTTAAATTGCCACTTTTTGTAGCCCTCTTTAGAAAGTTTTGTTTTTTCCCAGGAGTCGTGTGCCTCTTCTGATTCCCTAGAACAGCACTGTCCAGTAGAACTTTCTGCAGTGTGGGAAATGTTCTGTATGTACACTGTTCAGCATTGCAGCTACAGGCTATATGTGGCTACTGCGCACTTGACGTGTGGCTAATGTGACTGAGGAGCTGACTTTTAAAATTTTAATTAATTCAAAGTTAACCACACCTGACTCGTATTTAGCATATTGGATAGTACAACTCTAGGATATCAAAATCTTGTTCCTGCTAGACTCACTGTTTTTGTCAATCTGCACAGTCCTGATATCTGGATTATTTCAATTGCTTGGTTGGGGATATAAATTAAGATCTGTTAAGAGTTACCTAACATCTAATACCCTTACCAAAACCTAGCTAATACCTTCTTTTCCAAGTGAATCGCTTAGTCAGATAAATTTTAGGGCACCTGACCTTGCTCACATTCTCTGACAAGATATTGATATTCTGTTGTTTTGAAGTCAGTGGCTAAATGTATCTCTGTGTTATAAACGTTCTCAAAATCTTTTTATGTGATTGTGTGTTGGACTACTATAAGAGCTATCTGTATTTGTGTTTGGGCATAAAATATTTGTCTACCTTTTTAGTAATTTCTGTAGGAAAAGGCCACGTTCATATTATTCAAATTATATGCATTTATCAGAATATAAGCTCCACAAAGCAGAGGGTTTTGTCTGTTTTGTTCACTGTTTGTATCCCCTGCCTAGAACAGTGCCTAGGGCATGTTAGATATGCATTAAATATTTTTTAAAAGATTGTTTTGTTGAACTCTTTAGTTTTAGCTGCTATGAATATTTAGTGTTTATATGATTTCAGGATTGCATTTATTTATATAAAATTTCTATTGTACAACCAATTGGAGACCATTTTAGATTTCCAAGTTTGCATTTTACTCTTTAATTCTCAATCAGTGGTAAATCAATGATAAGTTATTAATGAATTTATTAGTGTTGGCAAAAGAGCCTGTTGATTGAAGTAACTTCAGAGTTGAGTGTAGGGAAATAACGTTTCAAGATTACTGAGTTGCTTTTTCTTATTTTTGAATTTTAGCTCTTTACATATTTTTTAAATACTCTTTTTTGTTATAGTTGAGCAAAAATATTATTTATATTTTGTTGTGATATGTTTTTGGGAATTTCTGTAATGCGGAACTCTCAGGTCTTTTGAGATATTAAAATCTGGAAGATAATTTTGAGGAATGACAATGAAACTTATTCACATGTGTCATGCAGATGCCAATTTCAACATGGGGATTGAGTCTTAAATTGAAATAGCTTAATATGATATCACCTCAGAAGCAGAGCTTTCCAAAAAAGATCATATGATACTAGCAGCTGTCTGTGTTTGGTACTAAAAGAGTTCAATATGTGCTTAGAAATTTAACCAAGAGGTTGAATCAAGATGGCAGACCAAGAACAAGTTCTAGCCTCTCCTGACTCCTCCCCTCTTTAGAAAATCTCTAAAAATTACAGGAAAGTTAGATGAATACACCCTCTCATATGCATCCATGTACATACGTTGATATTGAAAAACATGAAGGAGTGCTCTCAATGGCCCAGACATTATGACAATCTTTGAAAAAAGAAGGCCAACGGGACTGGAATATAGTTGGACAAACAAAAGTTGCATAAGCAGAGGCTTAATATAGAAGTAGGAGTGGCCCTTGGGGGTGTTCTAAGCACACAGAAAGAAGCTATTGATATCTGTAGGGCCCTTGGACAATTGAGTTATTGATTGGGGTACCACTGTAGGAAGAGTCAGATAGGTCAGCCTCTCAACCTCGCTTCCATGTGAAAGCAGTGGATCGAAGAACTTGCTCCTAAAGAAGGCAGGGACAGTCATGTAGGCGCTTTTGTTAAAAAGATAGGACAGGGCCCTGGATGGCTTTTGACAACTAGGGGGAAGAGAGAGGCCCCACATCTTGAAGACTGGTATCAACTCCCTTTATCAAGCTGTACACCCAACATTCCCTCCTCCACAAATCTACCAAAAATATAGTTTTAAAAGGACATATTACTTTCAAAAGAGCAATAATAAGACTCACACCTGACTTTTTAACAGAAATAAGGAAATCCATGAAAAGTGGAATAATGTTTTAAAAGAAGTTAACCTAGAAATCTATACCCAGCAAAATAGACTTCAAAATGAAGATACAAATGTGTTTAGAAAATGAAAATTGAGGAAAAAAACTTTTTTGTTACAGACCCACACAAAGAATTGTTAAAGAGAGTTATTCAGGCTCAAGGAAAAATGACCCAGATGGAAGCACAGAAATGCAGGAATAAATTAAGAGCAATGGAAAGGATAAATACAAGGTCAGTATATACAACTCAATTGTATTCCTATATTATAGCAATAATAAATTAGAAAATAAAAAATTTTAGGTGATAAAATTTATAATAATATAAAAAATTAAATACATATGAATAAATCTAAAATAGTGCAAGATCTCTTCATATCAAACTATATACTATTTCTGAGAGGAATTAAAGAAAACCTAAATAAATGGAGGGCTGCACCAAATTCAGGCTAGGAAGACTTTTAATGAAAACATATTACTTCTTCCAAACTGATGTATAGATTCAGTGCAGTCCCAGTAAAAATTGACATTTTGTGGTAAAAATTGACAAGCTGATTTCAAATTTACAGTTGACCATTGAATAACATGGCTTTGAGCTGTGTGGGTCCCCTTACATGTAGATTTTTTTTGATAGTAAATACTAAGTTACTAGATGATCTGTGGATTTTCGACTGGGTAGGGGTTGGCGCTCCCAACTCCCTTGTTGTTCAAGGGTAAACTGTATATGTAATTGCAAAAGGCCAAGAATAGCCAAGAGAGTCTCAAAGAAGAACAAAGTTGGAGGGCCTATACCTACCATATATCACCTCTTATTATTGAGATAAGCTCATTATTAGGATAAAATGGTACAGCTTTGGCTCTAAGATAGACAAATAGACCAATAGAAAAGAATAGAGGCCAGAAACAAACCGACACATATATAGTCTTTTGATTTATGACAAAAGTGATACTGCAGTGCAGTGAGGAAGTGTGAGCTTATCAATAAATTATGCTGGGTCAATTGGATATTCATAAGACCAGTGTGTCTTGACTCCTAGCTGTGTATACCCAAACATCAATTTCACATAGATTGTAGACTTAGGTAAAACAACAAAGCTACTAGAAGATAACATGAGAGAACATCCTTATGATCTGGGGAAGGCAAATATTTCTTAAACTGTACAGAAAAATCACTGATCATAAAAAGATTGATAAATAGTTTATCATTAAAGTCGAGAACTTCTCAATAAAAATATGCCATTAAGAGAATTAAAAGGCAAGCTTCTCAGTTTTTTTCCTTAAGAAAATAAGCAATGAATATGCATTGAATCATTTTCATCAACTGATATTTTTTAAATTAAATTTTAAAGTTTATGATAAGTGTATATTCACGTGAAGTTGTAGGATATAATACAAGGAGATACTGTGTACCCCCTAAAGATAACAACTTGCAAAACTATGGTACACACAACCAGAATATTGGTATCATACAATCCACCCATTTTCTTCAGATCTTCCCAGTTTTACTTTTACACGTGCGTGCGTGTATATTAAGTTCTATGCAGTTTTATCACATGTGGTTTCATGCATCCACCACCACAGTAAAGATTCAAAGCAGTTCCATCACCACAAAGTTCCTTCCTGTTGTTCTTTCATAACCATTCCCACCCCACCCCCCACTCTGTCTCCCCAGAATGCATTTTTAACCATCATTAATTTTTATAATAACCACGATTAAAATAACTATGTAATTTATTTATTTTTAAAAAATTTTTATTTTTTTGGCTGCATTGGGTCTTCGTTGCTGCACGCGGGCTTTCTCTAGTTGCAGCGAGTGGGGGCTACTGTTCATGGTGGTACGCAGGCTTCTCATTGTGGTGGCTTCTCTTGTGGAGCTCAGGCTCTAGGTGCATGGGCTTCAGTAGTTGTGGCACACGGGCTCAGTAGTTGTGGCTCGTGGGCTCTAGAGTGCAGGCTCAGTAGTTGTGGCACACGGGCTTAGTTGCTCTGCGGCATGTGGGATCTTCCCGGACCAGGGCTTGAACCCATGTGCCCTGCATTGGCAGATGGATTCTTAACCACTGTGCTACCAGGGAAGTCCAATAACTGTGTAATTTAAACAGTGGTTCACAAGCATTTATCCAAGTCAATCAAATAAATGGTGCCTATATGTTTAACAGAAAGCAAAAGTTTAGTAACTCTGGAGGAATTAATTTCCTTGCTTGTTAAGAGATGAATAAACAAAGAATACATTATAGAAGGAAGAAATATGTTTTCACTTTGAAACCACTTAAAAAAATTTCTTTAGCTGTTAGTATTAATAGTAAGTATTATACTAATTAGACACTGCCTACCATTCCTAAATAGAAACTCACTTATGATGTTATCCTTCTTAATGCAGGAGGGGTATCTATTCCTTTTCTTTTCCATTCTTTTCTTTTCTTACTTTTCTTCCTCATTTCATCCTTTGGAGACTGTCTATAGTCCCACCTTTTCTCCAGTCTGAATCTTGAGTAGACTGATAATTGCTAACCGCATACCCATTCTCCTTTCTCTCAAATAAACAGAGTCCCAATTTTCTACTGAGCACAATGTAGCCAAAAGATGACTACATTGCAGCAAGTTGGAGTTTTGCATATAGTTCTGACCAAAGAGATATACATTAATGAACTGATGGGACTTCAGGGAAATCTCTTGAGAAATGAAGGCTGTTCCCCCTTTTCCTCCCTTCTCTATCCTGCTGCTTAAGTTTTGAGTGAAATGGCTGGAGTTTTAGCAGTCATTTTGGAACATGGGAAGACATGTAAGTAAAGCTAAGCAGCAAAATGGAAGAAACCCGGATCCCTGACACCCATAAAAACTTTGTGCCTGCACAGGACTTGCTACCTCTGGACTTCTCTCGTATGTAAGAGAAATAATTTTGTAAAGGAAATCATAACATATTTTAGCAGCTTACCCATACTTTCATAATAATTAGAACTCCCAAAGACTGAGTCACATGATTACTTTAAATATATTTACATATTTAAATCAGAATTTTTGCTAGAAACTAAGGTAGAATTTAAACTAGAGTTAAACTAGAATCTCTGTGTTCGTGTCTATTGATTATCTTTTGTCATTCAGTTTGTGATCTTAGGTTATAGGTATGATGGATTTTTGGTCAAAACTTGGACATTTTGGTTATTATGTTATGGGGCTCTGTATCTTAATTTACTTCTCTTTTAGCCAGCTTCCTCAGATACTACTGTGGAAGGGATATGCTGCCCCATTACTGCCAGGTGGCAATGAAAGTCCTGGTTCCCCACTCAGTCCCCATTGATACCCAAGGGAGCAACACTGCTTGTTACTGCTGGGTGGGAGTGAGAGCCAGCTTCCTCCAAGTCTGGGATGTATAAGGCAAAAATAAATCCTAGGGAACTCATCACTGTGTCTTTTCTAGGGTCTCTAGGTCACTAGCCAATCTGCCTTTTTCTCTCCATCTTATAGAATCTTCTTATTTTTTTATATACAGTGTCTAGAGTTTTCAATTGTACTTAACCAGCAAGAATATGGAAAAATATATCTATTCATTCCTCCTTGAAGCATTTATGTGTTTTATTACAGAGAGGCGTTGCTGAATCCCTCATGCTGCCAAAACTGGAAGTCCTTCTTTCTGCTTTTGTCCCTTAAACATTTTTTTCCTTCCCTCCACTTTTATAATTTCTATCACTAGTTTAACTAATAATCATCTTCAGTAATATAAGTTAAAAAATAAAATGTAACTGTATTCAAAGCATTCTAGTTATCTATTTGTGCATAACAAGCCATACCAAAATTTTGTGGCATAAAGTGACAACTACTTTATTGTCATTATGGATTCTCTGGGTCAGGAATTTGGGCAGGGTACAGCAGAGATGGCTTAGCTTTGGTTCATGATGTCTGAGGTCTCTGCTGGCAAGACTTGAAGAGCTGGGGGAGACTTCACTGGCTGGGGTCCAGAGTCATCTGTAGGTTTCCTACTCACATGTCTGGTGCCTGGGCTGGGAATACTTGAAGACTGGGTTTAGTTGGGCCTATTAACTGGAATGCCTATTATGTGGTCTCTCTTTGTGGTTTAGGCTTCCTCACAGTATGGCAGCCTCAGGATAGCTGGACTTTTTAAATGGTGGCTCAGGGCTTCACAAGTGAGTGTTCTAGTGAACAAGGCAGAACCTGAATGGCCTTTTTGATATAGACTTAAAAGCCATATATTGTCACTTCTACTTTACTTCATTGGCTGAAGAAGTTTCAAGCCTACTCAGAGTACTATATGGACACCCCCCCGACCCCTCTATGGGAGGTGTGTAAAAGAATTGAAGCCAATTTTTTAAACTGCCACAAAATGTATACAAACTTTGAATACCTTTTATACAGAAAGTTTAAATTAAAGTAAATGTAAAAAAGTTTACAAACAATGCCTTCAAGAAATTATTTTTCTTCTAGAAAAGGACCTACAAAAACAAATCCAAAACAATTAAGAAAATGGTCATAGGAATATACATATCGATGATTACCTTAAATGTGAATGGATTAAATGCTCCAACCAAAAGACACAGGCTTGCTGAATGGATACAAAAACAAGACCCAGGGCTTCCCTAGTGGTGCAGTGGTGGAGGGTCCACCTGCCGATTCAGGGGACATGGGTTCATGCCCCGGTCTGGGAGGATCCCACATGCTGCGGAGCAGCTGGGCCCATGAGCCATGGCCGCTGAGCCTGCACATCCAGAGCCTGTGCTTCACAACAGGAGAGGCCACAGCAGTGAGAGGCCCATGTACTGCCCAAAAAACCCCCCAAACTAACAAACAAACAAACAAAAAAAACAAGACCTATATATATGCTGTCTACAAGAGACCCACTTCAGGCCTAGGGACAAATACAGACTGAAAGTGAGGGGATGGAAAAAGATATTCCATGCAAATGGAAATCAAAAGGAAGCTGGAATAGCAACACTCATATCAGATAAAATAGACTCTAAAATAAGGAATGTTACAAGAGACAAGGAAGGACACTATGTAATGATCGAGGGATCAATCCAAGGAAAAGATATAACAATTATAAATATATATGCACCCAACATAGGAGCACCTCAATACATAAGGAAACTGCTAACAGCTATAAAAGAGGAAATCGACAGTAACACAGTAATAGTGGGGGACTTTAGCACCTCATTTACAGCAGTGGACAGATCATCCAAAATGAAAATTAATAAGGAAACACAAGCTTTAAATGACACAATAGACCAGATAGATTTAATTGATATTTATAGGACATTCCATCCAAAAACAGCAGATTACACTTTCTTCTCAAGTGGGCACGGAACATTCTCCAGGATAGATCACACCTTGGGTCACAAATCAAGCCTCAGTAAATTTAAGAAAATTGAAATCATCAAGCATCTTTTCTAACCACAATGCTATGAGATTAGAAATCAGTTACAGGGAAAAAAACATTAAAAACACAAACACATGGAGGCTAAACAATACGTTACTAAATAACCAAGAGATCACTGAAGAAATCAAAGAGAAAATCAAAAAATACCTAGAGACAAATGACAATGAAAACACAATGATCCAACACCTATGGGATGCAGCAAAAGCAGTTCTAAGCGGGAAGTTTATAGCTATACAAGCTTACCTCAAGAAACAAGAAAAATCTCAAATAAACAATCTAAGCTTACACCTAAAGGAACTAGAGAAAGAGGGACAAACAAAACCGAAAGTTAGCAGAAGGAAAGAAATCATAAAGATCAGAGCAGAAATAAATGAAATAGAAACAAAGAAAGCAATAGCAAAGATCAATAAAACTAAAATCTGGTTCTTTGAGAAGATAAACAAAATTGGTAAACCATTAGCCAGACTCATCAAGAAAAAGAGGGAGAGGACTCAAACCAATAAAATTAGAAATGAAAATGGAGAAGTTACAACAGACACCGCAGAAATACAAAGCATCCCAAGAGAATACTACAAGCAACTCTATGCCAATAAAATGGACAACCTGGAAGAAATGGACAAATTCATAGAAAGGTATAAGCTTCCAAGACTGAACCAGGAAGAAGTAGAAGATATGAACAGACCAGTCACAAGTAACGAAATTGAAACTGTGCTTAAAAATCTTCCAACAAACAAAAGTCCAGGACCAGATGGCTTCACAGATGAATTCTATCAAACATTTAGAGAAGAGCTAACACCCATCCTTCTCAAGCTCTTCCAGGAGGAAGGAAAACTCCCAAACTCATTCTATGAGGCCACCATCACCCTGATACCAAAACCAGACAAAGATACTACAAAAAAAGAAAATTACAGACCAATATCACTGATGAATATAGATGCAAAAATCCTCAACAAAATACTAGCAAACAGAATCCAACAACACATTAAAAGGATCATAAACCATGATCAAGTGGGATTTATCCCAGGGATGCAAGGATTCTTCAATATATGCAAATCAGTCAATGTGATACACCATATTAACAAACTGAAGAATAAAAACCATATGATCATCTCAATAGATGCAGAGAAAGCTTTTGACAAAATTCAACACCCATTTATGATAAAAGCTCTCCAGAAAGTGGGCATAGAGGGAACCTGTCTCAACATAATAAAGGCCATATACAACAAACCCACAGCAAACATCATTCTCAATGGTGAAAAACTGAAAGTATTTCCACTAAGATCAGGAACAAGACAAGGATGTCCACTCTCACCACTATTATTCAACATAGTTTTGGAAGTCCTAGCCATGACAATCAGAGAAGAAAACGAAATAAAAGGAATACAAATTGGAAAAGAAGAAGTAAAACTGTCATTGTTTGCAGATGGCATGATACTATACATAGAGAATCCTAAAGATGCCACCAGAAAACTACTAGAGCTAATCCATGAATTTGGTAAAGTTGTAGGATACAAAACTAATGCACAGAAATCTCCTGCATTCCTTTACACTAATGATGAAAAATCTGAAAGGGAAATTAAGGAAACACTCTTTTTTACCATTGCAACAAAAAGAATAAAATACCTAGGAATAAACCTACCTAGGGAGACAAAAGACCTGTATGCAGAAAGCTATAAGACACTGATGAAAGAAATTAAAGATGATACAAACAGATGGAGAGATATACTGTGTCTTAGATTGGAAGAATCAACATTGCAAAAATGACTATACTAGCCAAAGCAATCTACAGATTCAATGCAGTCCCTATCAAACTACCAATGGCATTTTTCACAGAACTAGAACAAAAAATTTCACAATTTGTATGTTAACACAAAAGACCACGAACAGCCAAAGCAATCTTGAGAGAGAAAAACGGAGCTGGATGATTCAGGCTCCCTGACTTCAGACTATACTACAAAGCTACAGTAATCGAGACAGTATGGTACTGGCACAAAAACAGAAATATAGATCAACAGAACAGGATAGAAAGCCCAGAGATAAATCCATGCACATATGGTCACCTTATCTTTGATAAAGGAGGCAAGAATATACAATGGAGAAAAGACAGCCTCTTCAATAAGTGGTGCTGGGAAAACTGGACAGCTACCAGTAAAAGAATGAAATTAGAACACTCCCTAACACCATACACAAAAATAAACTCAAAATGGATTAAAGACCTAAATGTAAGTAAGGCCAGACACTATCAAACTCTTAGATGAAAACATAGGCAGAACACTATATGACATAAATCACATCAAGATTCTTTTTTGACCCACCTCCTAGAGAAATGGAAATAAAAACAAAAATAAACAAATGGGACCTAATGAAACTTAAAAGCTTTTGCACAGCAAAGGAAACCATAAACAAGATGAAAAGACAACCCTCAGAATGGGAGAAAATATTTGCAAAGGAATCATTGGACAAAGGATTAATCTCCAAAATATATAATCAGCTCATGCAGCTTAATATTAAAAAAACAAACAACCCAATCCAAAAATGGGCAGAAGACCTAAATAGACATTTCTCCAAAGAAGACATACCAATGGCCCAGAAGCACATGAAAAGCTGCTCAACATCACTAATTATTAGAGAAATGCAAATCAAAACTACAATGAGGTATCACCTCACACCATTTAGAATGGGCATCATCAGAAAATCTACAAACAACAAATGCTGGAGAGGGTGTGGAGAAAATGATGGAGGGTGTAAATTGCTACAGCCACTATGGAGAACAGTATGGAGGTTCCTTAAAGAACTAAAAATAGAATTACCATATGACCCAGTAATCCCACTACTGGACATATACCTAGAGAAAACCATAATTCAAAAAGACACATGCACCCCAATGTTCATTGCAGCACTATTTACAATAGCCAGGACATGGAAGCAACCTAAATGCCCATCGACAGACGAATGGATAAAGAAGATGTGGTACATATATACAATGTAATATTGCTCAGCCATAAAATGGAACGAAATTGGGTCATTTGTAGAGACGTGGATGGATCTAGAGACTGTCATACAGAGTCAAAAAAAATTATTTTTCTTTGAATATATTCAATATTATCTGCTAAGTTCAAAGGCAAAACATAATAATAATGACTATCAAAATTTAAGTTAAATTTAGTTAAATATAATTGAAAGTTTTAACTGTTTTTTGAAATTTAATTAAGTATTATAATTTTTTTCTATAAACCTAAACTATTCATAATTGTAGCTTTCAATGTGAAGAATAGGTGTTGTGTTTAATATATGTTTTACCTAGACTTACATATATACAGATTTAGGATATTATTAAATTGTTTAATATTGTAAATTTTTCTCAGATACCATGTGCAACTGTTGTAAAAACTGTGCTAAATTGTGAATATTGGATGTAGAGAGTTCAAGACAATGAACACTCTGCTCTATGACAAATAGTTTGCTATTCAAAAATCTATTGTGGTCATGATATTTGAGAGAAAAGATATGATGAGCTAATTTTTTTTCTTACCTAATTATTTCTCCAACTCAAATGCTCCTCATACTCTGAAGCATTGTCCATCTCTGATATCAGCAGTGCCACAGTCCTCAATTCTTCGTTTGAACATAGTTGTCTTTTATGGACACAGGGTAGTGTAGCAGAGTGTTTCTCTGGTGCCTAAATGGTGTGAATCACAGCAGCAGATGTGTTGGATTGTGAATTGCCCAGTGTCATCACTGAGCACTGGGTCCTGAGTGACAGAAGTACCAGTGTGATTTTTACCAAATTCATCATTTATGGTTTTCTGGTTTATGGGTCCGTCTAAGGTGCAGGACTAGGGCAGGGGCCTCTTGCCTGGGTTTGAAGGCATTACCACTTCTCTGGGAGCATGAACTTTCAAACTTTGTCTAGTCACACTCACTGCTAGCTCTAGTTCAGAGTTTATAATCCAGGGAGCTTCCAAGAACATGAAGTTCCTTCAACAGTGTTTCCACAGTA
Organism: Lagenorhynchus albirostris; assembly: GCF_949774975.1. NCBI lineage: Eukaryota > Metazoa > Chordata > Mammalia > Artiodactyla > Delphinidae > Lagenorhynchus > Lagenorhynchus albirostris. Next base: position 52,602,928 of record NC_083110.1, read on the forward strand.
AATTATGCCCCAGCTTAGGTTCAGAAGTTGATAGGATGCCCATTTGTCCCATAATATGGAGCTCTAACATCAGGGGTTGTGATCACACTTGGTACTCACAATGTTTGCTGACCTTTAGAGGTGAGTCGTAGCTTTGGTACATTGAATTTTCTCATTTGAGGGGAAAAAGGACTCATTTAATCAAGCAAAACTCTTGTATCAGTGAGCCTAGACAACCTCCAAAATGTAAGGCCTCTGTTTGTATTTATTCTCTAGAATTTCTTCTCCGTATCTGAGTACTGGGGTCAGAATTCAGTCTAGAGATGACCTCAAGATCTCTACCTTCTGTTTGGAAGTTGTCTAGGAATTTCCTGCAGATAATATGTATGCAGTTCATACTTTACAATCATAAAGATTTATTTTAATTAATACCCATTTCATTGGGAAAGAACTCTCTCACTAGTCAATCAGCCATAGAAGAACTCAAAATGTGTTCTGGGGAGAGCATAACCTCTCTATCCCCTCTTTCCCATTTATTGGTCAGATCAATATTTACAATTCATATCAATATCAATATTTATAATTCATTTAAGTACATGCATTTTCTTCTTTTTTAAACCTAGAAATGGTATCTGTTGTTACTTTTCTCATGGCTATTTACAGCTAATTGTGGAGTGAATTTGTCCACAGTTAACAGAGGTCTAAAATCTCAGCAGGCAGGTGGTAGAGGTATTTAAATTTTGATTGAGGCTCTCTTAACAGCACCCTAAAAATAACACCCAGATAATATCTATCTGTTTGATTATTCCTAGCAGTCTAATGCCGAAACCCAAACCAATCTATAGAGTTTCCACATTTGGAAAGAAAGTTGTGTAAATATCAGAGTATTCACTTAACATTCTTTGTAAATTAAATTATTTGAATATCCCTTCCATCAAAACCTTTTTTTAAATCCTAATATAAGTTTGTTGTTTTAGGTATTACAAATTGGAATAATCTTTAGCAACTTTAGGAATATAAAAATAATAGCTTATTAAGGCTAGCTAACCACTGAATATATTTCATCTTACTTGAATTTTCTTCTCCAGTATTCTCCCCGTATCTCTCTCTCCCTCCCTCTTCCCTCCCTCCCCCCTCTTTTTTTAAGCACATATCAGACATTCTAGCATTTTAAATGGAGTTTCTAACAATTATATTCAGAGAAACGTAAACATGGACAATGAAAATTACCTACATGGAAAATGGCTTATCATTTCATAGAGAATTTTTTTTAAGTAGTTTCCTTTAACCTTACTGGGAGGAGGGTCTATGCAAAAACTTTTCTGGAGTGGTCAGTCTTGAGGTGCTATGTCTGTTATGCTTCTTGCCAAAGTTCAGGAGGGCAGTATCTCTTTCCTCAAGATGGTGTGATAATGGGGTATTGCAGTGTTCTTGATGTGAAGCAAAGAGGTAACAGCCAGAAAGCTAAGTAAAATAGAGTTAACTTGCTTTAAGGAAAAGGGCAAAGCCTTTTCCTTCCCCCTGCTTTAAAGTCTTTCTGTTCCCACCCACCACGAAGACTTGAAACAATAGAGTCAGCAAAAAGAATGATATCTTTATGTTCACTCTTTTTAAAAAAATTGTTCATTCTTATGAAATGTCTTATTTTGTTTCCTTAATGACTTTGTCTCCACTTCCTCTACCTTGTAGATGGGTAAGAACTATCAAATGCTTATTTTCCTAGTGGTGGTACATTTAAAAACAATCTCCCCTCCCCCAGAGTTCCTTCGTGAAAACTTTAGGCCAGCCAAATGAGTTACTACACTGGTTGGGATCTTAAGGCAGTAAGAGTGTGATAACACCACAGGAAACACTGCGTTTTGTTTCATGAATTTCTCTGGGTTAATGTTATCTTGATTCCTGATTTGTAACAAGGCAGCAACTCTGACATCTCCATTTAGGAACAATAATTGTAACTTTATTCATTCCTTGGATTGGTGATTGCACCTAGAAGATGTTCTACCTAGTATTTCTTACTGTAATCTGATGGTGCCTCCATCATTAGCCTTATTTTCTACATTAAAAGGGAAGTGAAAAGAGAAAAGATGTAGAATTGTGATCTTGGGCATGATTACTGGATCATCAGAAATATTGAACACATAAGGATGAAAGAAGAAGTGGTTAAAAGAGTAAAGCACACTGTCAACAATAAAAGGAAATAACTAGAGAAAAATGACTATGCCTATTCATTAGAAACTGATGTAATTAATTGAATGTAGATTTTTTTGGTGGGGGATTAGTGGTCAGAAAATAATTATAAGTAAATACATGTTAATTATTTTTGCCTTGTCTCATTAAAAATTTTTGTGGTGGTAGATATGTAAATATCTTCCTAATTGAAAAAAACATAGTTAAACAAAATAGTGGCATTTCCTTCCTAAATGTGTTTAAAAGTGGTATTACTTCTCATCTGTCTGGAACAGTGAGGGTATACTAACACCTCACTGTATAACCCTTTTAATTACAGGGTATTTTATATTGTTTTGATTTTCATAATATCTTTGTTATGTCAGTAGGACCTTGCCCTATTATAAGGATGAGGAAACAGCCCGAAGTACTAAATGACTTGCCCAAAGTGGCATCATTTGTAATTATTAGATCCAGAACTAGAACTTAGGTCTCCTCTCATTTTTTTAGTGCTCTCTCTACTGCTTGGACTCACAGAGATGTTTTCCAAGGTCCTTTCCAGTCACAGGTTTCTTTAGTTTTAGCGAAGATATAAATGTATCACAATAATTTCTATAGTCAAAAAGTGCTGTCCTAGATTTTATTTTATTTTTTAAAAAAATATTTTATATATTTATTTATTTGGTTGCACCGTGTCTTAGTTGTGTTATGTGGGATCTATTTCCCTGACCAGGGATCAAACCCCGGCCCCCTGCATTGGGAGCACAGAGTCTTAGCCACTGGACCACCAGGGAAGTCCCTGTCCTAGATTTTAAATATAGACATTTGGAGACAGTGGGAGGCAGATGTGCTGGATATTCTCTGCTTGCTCCACAGTCCACTGTTCATCCTCTTCCACCCTGATCTGTGCCACGGGAGGTTGTTCAGAGTGAACTGAATCAAGGGGCTTCTGATTAGGTTCAGCAGGAGATGGGAGGGCAGAGAGTGAGGTCAGGTATTTATTCCTCTGCTCCTTCCCTGCTGGGCCACAGTGGCAGTGGCTACAGTCCTTAACTGAAGGTATAGCAGATGCCATAGGTCCCCTGCCCAGGTACCCTCAGCCCTCACCATGCCTGATGTACGGTGGTGGCTGCTTCCTGTGTGAACACCCGCCACTCTCTGCCTGAGGGCTTTTTCTGGCCATGGAAGCATGACTACCCCATGCGCAGGGCAGGGCAAAGGTACTGGACAGTTGATATCCCCAGGGAGCAGCCCTTAACCAATGATGTATGGGAATTGGTGGGTAAACACCCCCATGTCCTCTCCCCCAGGTTGGGACAACTCTGAGCCTTGTTCTTCACCATCTCCTAGAGGTCCCTATCGAGACTGAGCCCCATTTGCACTCAGTGGTGATCTGCTGATCAGTGCACACTGTGTTGGCCTCCTTCCCTCCCCTGTCTCACTTACCCACCCACTTCCAGTGCCTCTTGGAATTGCTTCTAAATAAACTACTTGTGCTGAAATCCTACCTTTGAGAATTACTTCTGGGGGACCCCAACCCAATGCAGAAGCCACAGTTCTTGTCAGACGACTGTCTTCTGTAGCTACAGCTTACTCTGTGGATTCCAGGAACCTCTTCCTTCCTCTCCCTGCCCCTTCAGGTCAAGTGTAGTCATGGATACCCATTGTTGCTAGCCCCAGAGTGATTCACTGCTCTTGTACACACAGCTGCAAAATAGGCTGGGCAATGTAGTCTTTATGCCGGGTGGCTAAACAATGGATATTCTTTTAGATCGGAAGAAAATGAGAATAAGAGGAGTGAACAGCTAGCAGTCTCTTCAGAGGAACACTTCAAATTTTAGAATTTTTGGAGACATACTGTGGGATAATTAAATGGTTGACAGCAACACAAATCAGGCCAGCAATGATTATAACGCAATCGCCACCATAATGTCAATAAAGGTATCAGGGTTATCTATGGGTTGCTCTTCAGGATAGCTGCTGTTGGAGAAGAGCTGGTTTTGCCCAGCTGTGCTCTTCTTGGAGGCAGAGCTCGTGGAATTCCTCTGTAGCCCTATCTGGTGATATGCTAACCTCATACTGCTTAGTTACAGCAAAGCTGCTCTACACTCAGCTGCCTGATATGCTTCATTTCATGCCTCAGGCATTGCTGTGACAATATTTATACTCAACTGTAGCAAAAAGTTTTTTTAAAACATCAGTAAAAATTTGGAGTGACTAAATTTTTACTGGGGAGGGGGGATTTGACTTCTTGTGTGCAGTGGTTGAGAATCCCCATGTTAGGTATTTTAGAGGATATAAAATGAGTAGTAAACTGTCCATTCCCTCCAGAACTCCAAGTCTAGTAGTGATGGAGAGTGTAGTGAGGACTGAAGGGAAATTTGGGGTGGGAAGGAATGGTAACTCAGTGTAAGAGGCAGGATACTTTGTTAAGGTGTTAGTTATTGTGGGTCTCCAATCCTACCCTAGCTTGTTATTGAAATTGCGCAAGGTGCTCGGAAGCAATAGAGTATTCAGGAAGAAATAAAGGGGTACCTTTGAGGGCCAGGGAAGAGTGGAAATTCTGGAGCACTGGGAAGGGGGTGGAGGTTGGTGGGCCATGGGTACTGGGCACCCTTGACTGTTCTGTGGTTGTGTCCTGGTCAGTAGGATGGCCAGCGCTTCCATCAGAGGCAAAGCTCCCTCGCCAGTCCTCCTCCATCCCCATTCAGCACTGGAACAGAAAGCCTGTCACATTTCAAGGCTGGGCAGTGAGAATATCAAAAGGGATCAAAGTAAATGAGAGATTAGGAGTCCTTCCCCTATTTTCTGATACATGCACTTCTCCCAGATTATGGTGTAAACCAGGGAGGTGAGGGGACTCCAGTAATGATTGTGATTGATTTTCTTGGCAGCTCAGAGGGAACTGAGATGGGTTTAAGTTGATATAAAGAAAATAAACATAGCAAAATTTCTTGGATACCTAAATGTGGTGGTTTAAGATTGAATCTGCTCCATGCATAAATAACCCAAACAAAAGCAGAATATGACAAGTGCTGGCTGTATGGGAGGCTAAGGGATGTAGCACAGCTATAATAAATCATGGCATACTGTTTGGGAGCACTGCAGTCTCTTTTTCACAGGGCTTTTCTGGCTAGGCAGAAGAAGGAACTGGAGGGCAGTTAAGCAGAGAAGGGGAAAGTATTCTTTCCCTCACTGATTCTCTTCTAACTTATTCCCTTTTCAGAGCACAGTAACATAATTGTACATGTGGTAAATATTTATATATTAGTCAAATATTAATGAAGTTTTTTTTTTTTTTTTTGCGGTACGCGGGCCTCTCACTGTTGTGGCCTCTCCCGTTGCAGAGCACAGGCTCCGGACGCGCAGGCTCAGTGGCCGTGGCTCACGGGCCTAGCCGCTCCGCGGCATGTGGGATATTCCCCGACCGGGGCACGAACCCGCGTCCCCTGCATCAGCAGGCGGACTCTCAACCTCTGCGCCACCAGGGAAGCCCTTAATGACGTATTATATCCTGGTAATTCCTTCTACTTTCCTCTAGTTGCATGTCACACTTGAGTATGTCCTGTAAAATCCATGTTGTCCATCCTCCGGATTATGGCAGCAGAAAAAACATTGTCTCGTCTGCAAGGCATTGTTGACACACAAAGTGCAGATCCTTGTGTTCCCGCGTCGTCCCTCCCACAGACACCTTTCTCATCCGGCAGCTTTCTCTTTGCCATTGCAGAGGCTTTGGAGCAGGGAACCCTATGTAATTTCTATTTTTCCTGGAAATTAAGGTGAACGGTTGTGTGGGTAGGCTTACAGACATTTTCTATATGTAGTCTGTATATCCTTAATTCTAAAACACGTGATAAAAACAGATTTTAATGTTTTGAAATTAAGTGTGTGTTTCGCAGTTAATGTCAAAAGAAATCAGTCTGTTTCCAGGCAGAACTGTAAGTTATGCTGTGTTTGTCTTTGTGCACGTGCATGCTTCGTGTTGTGTGGAAGGTATCTTTTCATCTGATTGCCAACTCAGATGAGCTGTTTGTAACAATGCCTAATGCAGGTGAATTTTAATTTAATTCATGGCTCCCAGTTGGCTTTTGAAACCTTTTAAAGATTACAGTTCAGCAGTGGAAGATTACCTGTCATGTGCCGAGTAATGAATTTAAAAAAACAATAGGAATTGTTACATACTTTGGACTAGATCAGAAAATTTCGGAGTTGGGAGAGATTTGAGTGACCAATTCATATGCTGAGAAGGAGTTTTACTTGAGAATGGTTCATCTATTAAAAGGTTCTAGCTAACTTTTCCCCCTAAAATTTAAGCACATATGCAAAACCCTGGACTGGGTGCTATGGAATATGGAAGATATGGATGGGGAGGAGAGAAAAAGAATTTGCAGTCAGACTCTATGTTGTGCATATGAGATAAATCACACTTGAAGCTAGCAATGCAAGGCATTAAGCAAGTGCCAAGCTATTTGTCACTTAGAGAGAAGAATTATGCTCTCAGAATTTGGAGGAGCTGGAAGGCTTTAAAGATTTAAGGTTTGAACTAGACCTTGAAGGATGAGCTGGGATAACTGTCTAGGCTAAGTAATAATCTCAAAAGCCAGAAAATCACTATTATCGTTTCCCACTCTATTATTTCTTCAGGCTTTGATGGTCCTGAATGGATGAAGGGCCTAATGTAAAGGAGTGCAGGGTGCCTGACTTTGGCCTTGTCTCCAGGGTTTGTCACCCCCGGCAGATCTCTGCAGAGGCAGAGCATTAACAGCAACATGGGAGCTTCTTGCTACAGACTGGCCTGGTATTACGGGCTATTATTGTCTTCAGAAACTGGGTGTTTGAGCCATCCTGTTAAGGTCTTGAGCATAAGATTCTAGAAGCCATGTGTTCTTTAAGAATTTCCCCTGCCTCCTAGGACCAGAAATGTCCTAAATTAGAAGACAGAGATTTGTGCCCTTTGTAATCTTGATTGCTTAGCAAATGCAGTCAGGCACTTAGGGTCAGTTAAATATGATGAATTTTTCTTAACTCCAACTTTTCGCCTTCTCGGAGCTACTTTAAGTTCTCTGGCAATGTTCCCCTATGACGGTGGCCGTCTGAAGAAGCGTAGGCATTTCCCTTCCTTTATTATTATTTTTTTCAAGTTCTGGAAGCAGCAGTCCGTTCTCCTTCCTGCCCTCACTTGGCCCCAGAGTTTCTGACTTCTCTCCAGAGACACTTATTTGGAAACTTTTTGAGCCAGTGGGGAATCAACTTAGAGGCTTTTTTTCTTTTAGACCAGTGGAAATATTGTGTGTCATGGATGAAAAGATTTGAGTACTACCAGTATCACACTGAGTCTATATAACAAGGCTGTTTCCACGTCTTGGCCCACAGCCTGAGTTAATTTTGCTTTGCTGGATGTAGAGACAATGAATTGTTTGAACAAGAAATCATGTGTAACAAATGCTTTTGCAAAACCGTGTCCTTTTAGCAGTTACTTTAAAAGATGTAAGATGTAAAGATGTAAAGATGTCCTTCAGCAAGGGGTTTCGGTACAACAGATGCCTTTAAACACCTATACAATGCTTAACAACATAATTTTAAAAATATACTTTTAATTTTAGAATAGTTTTTGATTTACAGAAAACTTGTAAAGATAGTACAGAAAGTTCTCCTATACTCCATGCCCAGTTTCCCCTGTTAACATCTTAAATTAGTGTGATAGATTGTTATAATTAGCCACTTACCCTTGCCTGTCTGTAACCTTCTGCTCCAACAGTGAGAACCCTGACTCCTACTGTCATCTATTTACATAATTGTTCAATTCCAGTATACATATGTAGTGGTCTCAGAATTATGAACCTGTATCCCCATGGGAAACAGCTTCATCAAATAGAGTAATATGTTTTTGTATAGTTCCTTTTGCCTTTAGTCTTACAAACTTTACTCATTTCCAAAGTGACTCAGGTCAGTACCCTTTCCCCTACTCCCTTCAATGAGGCTCTTTCATACATTCGTAATACAGTTAGATTCTTTTGTCACAATCAACATTCCATTCAGGGATCCCTTAACCCCATGGATGATTTTTTTAAAAACTGTATACATTAAGGTTCATTTTTGTCCTTTAAATTTCTATAGGTTATGAATATCGTCACGTTTACATTGGCATTGCAGTATCATACTCAATAGTTTCACACTCTAAAAAGTCCCCTGAGCTTCACCTATTCAGACCTCCCTCCACCCCAGTGAATCTCAGGCAGCCACTGATCTGTTTACCATCTCTATTTAAATTTAACATTTAAAAAATATGTTAAAATTAAAAAAAAATTTTAAATAGTTGGGGCTTTTATAAATCGATTGGACTTTCATAGATTGTGAGTACTTTCTTTGGAAATGAATGTCTTTGACCTTAAAGATGTTATAGCTGTTATCAGTTATTATACCTGAAACTCTTGGATTTGGGGCCTGCCTGTTGAGTAGCAATACAATTTTATCATTTTTTAATGAAGGGACACTTCACTCATTATGTCTGCAAACCTCTGAGACATTCAGAGGAATCAGGGCACTTGAAGTGGGGGTAGAAGGATGAAGGAGGTAAAGGAGATGTTTCAACAGAAAATGCAAGAGATTTCAGCTAATGCGGGGGAAGTAAGGGGTAGTTGTAGCTCAGATAAGAGTGGTTATGAATCAGTTGTGAAATACTTGATGTAAACCAAGATAATGCTTACACAACACAGACTTCATCAAGTACTGGGATCAGGTTAGGCATTTACCTGCAGTTCAGGACCTTTATTTCAATTCTGCACACTCCTTATTGAGTGTCTGCTGTGCTTGACTTTGCTGTGCTATGTGCTCTGAGCATGCCTTCTTCTGGTGCAACTGTTTGGTCACATACTTCCACTTTGGAAGAGCTGGCCATTCTGCAACATTCAAGGGCTTCCCCTAACTCAAGAGTTCAGGGCATTCCTTCCTGACTACCAAGGCCACTTGCTTATCCTGGAACAACAAAGGCATGGGTGACCCTTGGTCATACTTCACTCCCCAATCCCGTCTCTCAGCATGTCCCTAGTCCCACAGTTGCTGTTGAATATGTAGGATCACATTAAATTTGGGGAAGGGAGGTGGAGAGGTACTATGTGCTGTTGGAGGGAAGGGACTTCTGTTCTCATTCCCTTCAGTTGCCCTGGGGTTACTTCTGAAAAATAAATGGAAGATATGGGAGGGGGAGAAGGTCTGAAAAATAAATGGAAGATATTGGAGGGGGAGAAAGTAAGGGACACAAGAAGAGAAGACAATGTTTTATTTAATCTGAACCATATACCTAGCATATAAGTGAAGAGGAAAGGAACTCAAACTTGTTGAGTGCCAACTATGTGCCAGGGTCTCTGTTGGGATTTCTTACACATTTATTTCCCTACAATGACTCTATGAAGTAGATTTTTAAAAAAATCTTTATTTCTCAGATAAACTGAGGTTCAGAGAGGCTCACTAACTTGCCTAATTTTACACAGTGAAGATTCAAACCTAGATCTCCTTAACTCTAAAACCCTGGCAGCACATTAAAATCACCTGAGCCCTTTTATGAGAAATCCTTATCTGAATCCCAGACCAAATTCCAATTTCTGAGGGTAGGGATGAGCATTAGCACTTTTAAAGCACCCGCAGTGATTACATATAATGTATAATGTGCAGGTAGGGTTGAGAACCATGGCTCTGCTCCGAGAGACAGTGCCTTTCCTACTCCTCTCCTAAAAGAAGGGAAGGGGCATTTTCTGAACCAGTGTGCATTCTAAATACTCTCAGAGTACTTTTATATCCACCCCATGCCCTATTTCCTATCCCTCACAGGGGTTTTTATCATCCCTAAATACCTGTAAGCAGGCAGGTGGAGTGGGGGCAGAGGTTATTACTGATGGTAGAGAACTACAAATATGATTGAGTTAATCTAAACAATTTTTTTGATAAGATGTGCATGTGGTGCTGATAGATTGTCAAAGTACAATGTCAAATAGTGTCAAGAAAATTTGATATGATTTTCAAAAGGTGCTGGCAAATTTTGTTTGTTGAATATTCATACACCAAATACCAAAGAGTACTGACTTAGTATCTTAGTTTAAAGCAGGTGTAAGAAGATGGGATTTGGGTGTGTTCCCGGTGGAAAAAAAAAATCTATGAATTCCTGAGATTAGATTTGTTAATTGCCATACAACATTTAACATGTTTCTTGAAGTATGATTTATCATGCCTCTGACATCCCTATCAATGATAAAACCCCATTCTTTTGCAGTCTCCTTTTAGCCTTGAAACCAACCATGAGTAAGAACCATTTAAATAATATCAAAAGGACATAAATAACCACACAGCTCATTCCCCCAGGTCTTCACTAAATTATTACCTTGTACCCCTGGGAAGTCCTGACATATATACACTATTGATACTATGTATAAAATAGATAACTAATGAGAATGTACTATATAGCTCAGGGAACTCTACTCACTGCTCTGTGGTGACCTAAATGGGAAGGAAATCCAAAAAAGAGGGGATATATGTATACGTATAGCTGATTCACTTTGCTGTACAGTAGAAACTAACACAAAATACATATTGTAAACACATATGATAAAGCAACTATACTCCAATAAAATTAATTAAATAAAAAAAGAGTAAAAAATTTTTTTACCACAATAGCACAGATATCAAACCAATATTATTAGAAATGGAGTCTAAACTGGCTCGGGAGAAGGCATCCACTGGATTTTCATTTAGTATAATTAGTTTTTATTATAAATGGCAAATGCTGTAAATCTGAAACCTTTAGTAAGGTGAAGAAAGAGTATTGTACAGACCCAGATTTATTAAAGCACCAAAATTTTTATTTATTTATTTTTGGGGGCCGCACCATGCGGCTTGTGGGATCATAGTTCCCTGACCAGGGATCGAATCCATGCCCCCTGCAGTGGAAGCGCAGAGTCTTAACCACTGGACCACCAGGGCAGTCCAGCACCAAACATTTATTGAGCACATACTATGCTGCTGAGCACTGTGCAGATTGCAGAGATGCCTAAACTAAAAAAAGCCCCTGCCTTTATTGAAGTATGATTAAAAGTATAATGGAGAATATATGTTATATATAGAGTCAAAAACAATCTTTATTGGTGACAAATTTAATGGCTTATGGTATATTTGGAAGAAAAATGTCTTATGGTACAATTGGCTTTAGATACCACCTCTCATGCTGAAGAAACAGTGTAGAAAGAGCATGAACTAGCAATCAGTGAAATCAGATTTATGTTCTGCTTTGCTGCTGTTTATTAACTCAACCATTTATCAAAAATTTACTGAGAGCCTACACCGTGGGAGGAACTATATTAAGTGCTGGAGAGCATGGTAGCAACCAGCTCCCTGCTCTCAATGTGAACATGAACTTGTAGCTTAACATCTCCACGCCCCTATCCTTGCTTAGACTAGATGTCCGAGGTCTCTTTCAAATCTAAAATGCTAAGGTTTGTGACAGCCTTGTGGAGGGGGAAGCTGCCCAGACAGGCAGCCCTGGGACTTGGGAACTTACCTTCCTCTCTGAGGCTTGGCTGTTGTCCTGATTTCAAAATAACTTCATATACACAGTTTTAAAATGTTTTGGTCAGTTTCTCATCTGCATTTGGGTCATGTTGGCAAAGCCTGGGTGTAGCAATTCTTGCTCATAAGACTTCAGAGATAGGAGGTCTAGGTTTGGAAAAGGTAGACAACTTGCATCAGTACAGCTAGACAGCTGTTCCCAGCGAGCAGCCTCCCCTGCCGTCCCACCCTGCCTTCTGACCAATACCACGCTTTCTCCCGCCACAGCATCTTTTGCTAGGGTGACCCGTTGCTCTTCTGGTGTAATGAGCCTCTAAAAGGGATTGCTCATTAGGGGACCAGAAGTGATCAGATTCATGGGGCTGGAAGAACTGTTCTTGGGTCCCACAGTTCTTCCGGTGGGTATCAAGGTAACAAGTTTCTTGGACAGTGTCCTTGTCCCCACGGTGAGCCACAGCCACCCCCCGCCTCTGCAGGAGACCCTCCAACACTAGCAGGTAGTCCTTTAAGATCAAACACATCCTAAAAGATCTACATTGTTGCTGGTTTCCAATTCCATGGGCTTGGCCGGCTGGGGCTGGGTGCCAGCGGCTGGTAGTGGCAGGCGCCCGCTGAGCAACAGAAGCCCAGAGAAAGAGGGAGCGGCAGCAGCAGTGTAGAGGACATCGCGGGAGAGAGGCCAGGAGCGAGGAAGGGTCCCTGAAGCCCGCCCCTACCCAGCGCCAGACTCTGTGGGCGCACTGGGTGAGCATGGTCGGCGGGCAAGTTTGCAACCGTGTGGATGAAAGGCTCTTGGTGCTACAGCCAGGAGCCAGTGCTGTGCCTCTGAGGTGGGAGAGCCAACTTCAGGACACTGGTCCACAAGAGACCTCCCAGCCCCACGTAATACCAAACGGCGAAAATCTCCCAGAGATCTCCATCTCAATATCAAGACCCAGCTTCACTCAACGACCAGCAGGCTACAGTGCTGGATACCCTATGCCAAACACCTAGCAAGACAGGAACACAACCCCACCCATTAGCAGAGAGGCTGCCTAAAATCATAATAAGGCCACAGACACCCCAAAACACACCACCAGACGTGGACCTGCCCACCAGAAAGACAAGATTCAGCCTCATCCACCAGAACACAGGCACTAGTCCCCTCCACCAGGAAGCCTACACAACCCACTGAACCAACCTTAGCCACTGGGGACAGACACCAAAAACAACGGTAACTACGAACCTGCAGACTGCAAAAAGGAGACCTCAAACACAGTAAGATAAGCAAAATGAGAAGACAGAAAAACACACAGCAGATGAAGGAGCAAGATAAAAACCCACCAGACCTAACAAATGAAGAGGAAATAGGCAGCCTACCTGAAAAAGAATTCAGAATAATGATAGTAAAGATGATCCAAAATCTTGGAAATAGAATAGAGAAAATGCAAGAAACATTTAACAAGGGCCTAGAAGAACTAAAGAGGAAACAAGCAATGACGAACAACACAATAAATGAAATTAAAAATACTCTAGAAGGGATCAATAGCAGAATAACTGAGGCAGAAGAACAGATAAGTGACCTGGAAGATAAAATAGTGGAAATAACTACTGCAGAGCAGAATAAAGGTAACAAGTTTCTTGTTATCTTGCTTCAAAATTGCAAAAAGTAAGTAGCTTTTTTTTTTTTTTGCTTGCAGCCAAGATATACTTTTTAGGGGAAAAATGGATTTCTGTAACAAAGGGAGAGGGAAAGAGCTGAAGAGAGATATCTGAACATACATTGTTTCAAGATACAAAAAATTGCAACCTGGGGAAGCTTTAGGGGAATGAGCTGTTGGACTTCTCGGCCAGTCTGTCCTTTCAATGAAAAAGACATAGGGTTTGAGGTTCCTTCCGAAACGGGGCAGGCTAATTTAGCCCCTCCCACGAGCCCGAGGGTCTGTTATATCTCTGTTCCTTGAGTACCTCTCTCACTGAGACCGACCACAGCAAGCAGAGGCTGAAAAATAAAGAGCAAAGAGGAAGAAAACAAAAGCTGCCAATTATGGAAGATAGAAGGGGTAAGAGCAAAATTGATTTGATCTGAATCCTTAAGAACAAACAAAAAAAAAAAAAGGAAAAAAGAAAACCAAAAGCCCGGACCAAAAGCAAGTACTTGAAAGAGCAAGAGGCAAAAAGCCCTAAGTACACTTTCCCACCCTCTCCTTCTGAGAGGAGGCAGAGAAAAAACTTTGGGAAACATTTTAGGAAGCCAGGCTCCGGGGTTAGAGTCAAGGGTGGCTCCTGAGCAAGCTGGAGCAGCTCATGAATATTCATTAGCAATTGGTATTCAGATCTGGTTTTTTAGAGGCAAAAGACTTCTTCCGTCCCCTCGCAGTTTAGGAGGCAGCTGCCTCATTTACAGTCCAGAGTCGTCTTGCTTCGGGTCAGTACCTCAGTGAGTTTGCTTGAAGATGCTGGGCTGTGTGTGTAGATTTGCCGTGTTCTCGAATTTCCTGTGTGTGTTCCTGTTGTGAAATTAGCAAAGGCTTCTCTGCCTGGAATTAGACAGAGAAGTTAATGTGGCAAGAGCCTGTCACAACAGGACCCGAGAGTATGTCTTACAAAAGACTAAACTTTTCTTGGGAGGTGTGGGGGAGTGTGCATGGGTGTGGGGAGGGAGGGAAGGGGTATAGGTACGAAGAACAGTTTTATCTTTAAAAAGCAAGGCTTATCGGACGGACTATATTTAGATTTTGTCTAAAAACTGCGAGAGCAGCCTGGTTTGTACAGATGGTGTGCGGTCTCTGTCCTTTACCTCTTTTGGGCATTTTCTGCCAGGACAGAGAGCCAGCTGCTTGCCAGCCCGTGGGAGCCAGGAAGAATGTCTGCAGCATCGTGGTTGTGTAGGGTTGCAAACCTTCATCAGCTCTGGTCTCTAATATCCCCACATGTTTTTATCACATACAACGTGGAGGAATGGGATGAGTAGTCAGTAGAGTTCTTAATAATGACAGTAATGATAGCTGTTAACGTTTTCGTCTTTACTCTGTGCTGGGAGCTGTTCTAAGCGTATTACACGTGTTACTTATTCCTCACAGCAACTTATAAGGTGAGTGCTATCATTATCATCCCCATTTCCCAGATGATGGAGTTGAGGTAGTGAGAGAGTAGCTTACCTTGGGATCACACAGTAAGTGGTGAATTTGAATGCAGGCGACAGACGCAGAGTCTGAGGGTCTATTTCCCTACCCTGTTGCTCCACTTCAGAGTCTCTTGTTACTGCTTCGACGTTGTTGATTTGGGTTTGCAAATCTTTGAAGCTACAGGGGAAATGATACTGGTGAAATCTCAAGTCTGGTAAGGAATTTGTTCTTTGCTATCAAGTTTACATGCATTTTTCCCATTTGGTGCCTGTGGCCATTCTCTGTGGTAGGGCCCAGGTATTGTTATTATTGACTTTTACAAAAGGGAGAGACTGAAGCCAGGAGGGGTTAGATGGCAGGAATCACACAGCTCGTTTTCAAAAGTCCAAGGCAGACTAGAAATCCCCTGCCTCTGGTTTCCCTTCTAACCTGCAGATTGAGCTGAGTCATCTCTGAACTTCTGTCCCCACCCCCAGACACTTTCAGTTCCTCAAGGGACTTGGGGAACTTCTTTCCTCCCTTCCAGATTGTTTCAAGACACTTGCCTCTGCCTTGAAGGCTGATTTGGCCCTCTCCTCCTCCTTTAGTCTGGAACCAAGCTGCTCAAGTTTGAATCCCAGCTCCACCCTTTCCTGTGAGCCTCAGTCTCCTCATCTGTAAAATGAAGAGAATAATGTTATCTACCTCACAGGGTTGTTGTAAGGACTAAATGAGGGATTCATGCAGGGTTCTCAGAACAGGGCCTGATGTATATAATATGTGCTCAATAAATGTTAGCTGTGGCAATCACTCCTTCAAGCCTCATCTTGATTGTTAGTCCCTCCTTTAAGCCTTATAGTAGCCTTATATTGGATGTTTCTGCAATACCTCACCACTTACACCTAAGGTGGCACTTGTCATATTTGTCCACACTCCTGCCTTCTGCATTGCTTCCCAACCTTCCCCTGACTATAATTTCTTTATTTACCTTTGGATCTGCAGTGTCTAGCACAGTGTTTAACACATAATGGGCACTCAATAAATATTTAGTAAGCTAAGTAATATTATCTTAGTTGATGTTCATCCAAGCGTCAGTAGGCTGGTTTAAAAGGGGACCTTTGAGTTTGCAGTGGAGTCCTGCTGGTACAAACAGGTCTTTTGTGCAATATGTAAAGACATCCCTCTAAGTGAATACACTGAAAAACAAAATGCATTTCTTCTAGGTGGGTGACCTTCAGAGCTGATGTGACTCTATGCTAGGGCACCCCATTTGGCCCGTCCAGTTCTGGCTGAACTTCAGCCCCCAGTCCCCTTTCAGCTGAGAACCAAACTGGAGATTTCAGATGCCTCATAGCACAACTTCACTATCTCTGAACAGAACATCTGGTTCCAGAAATAGTGTCCCGCCAGCCCCATTTTATAGCGACCAATTTCGTAGTCTGAGACAACATACTCTGGTAATAGAAGAAAAACAAACACCACAGAGGTTGGCCCTGGATAAAATCATAAAGTACATTAAATTTGTTTCAGCACCCTCCCTTTCCTTTTCTTGGCGTACCTTCAAACCCGTTTGACAAATATTATTGTGTCTTCCATTTGTAAGTCCCTGTGCCAGATGTGTGGGATATAAACAGTTTGCTCACAGTCTAGTGAGGGAGGCAGACATATATACAACCAACTCTAATTGAAGCCAGACTCTGTGAAGTGCTAATAATCATAGCTAACATTGGTTTTTTATTATGTGCAAGGCACTGTAATTTTTATACATACATCTGGCATTGTCTCATGTCATCTTCCCAAAAAAACCTATGATAGAGATTTCTGCATCTTACAGCTGTGGAGGGAAGTTACTTGGCCAACATCATCCAGATAGTAATAGGCAAAGGGGGGAATTTAGACCAATATAGTTAGGCTGCAAAGCATGGGTTCCTAATAGATAAGTTCTCCTACCTCCCTAAGAGCCATAATAGAAGTTTAAGGAAAATCCCATGAGAAACAGAACAGGGATTGATGATTTGGGGGAAAACTTCTCAAAGATGTGGAACGCTTCAGTTGGACCTAGAAAGATGAGTAGAGTCTGGTGCCCACAATAAGTCCTTCCACATCCCAGCAGTGCTTAAAGACCTTTCTCTTTTACCAAAACTGCAGCCTAGATTTAAGAATAAAAAGCTTTTTTCACTTTTTTCCAGGTTCCAAGTAGGGAACCTATTTACATGTTCATCCTGGAGATTTGCAGGCAGAAGTCCAAAGTTTAGCCTTGATTATGAGTTTGGGATTACCAGTCCTGTAATCTAATAAACGTTTACAAAGTCAACAGGTGCATATTAAATGATTTCTTTAATCATGATTGTCTTGCATGGTCATTGGGCACATGTGGTAAACAGTTTTTTACAAATGGCAGTGATTGGTCTTGCTTTCACTTGGCCAAACCGTATTTTAAGAGTATTTTCTCCCTTGTGTTGTCTTTATGGTTGCTTCTGCACTCCATAACCAGTGGTTGTGCCGAAGGGCATTACTGTTTAATTCCACCTGCCTATGCAGAGTGAAGGTGAGGACTGGGGCACATCCCATCGGGTCTGTTCCTTGTGAGCTCCATTCCCTGAAAAAGTTTGGAGGGAGGCCAAAGTTGAGGGCAGCCCTTGTGGTGAAAAATCATCAGACCTCTTGAAGGTTTGATGGAAGTGCAGATGAGCAGAGGCACTGCCTTTGTCTTGGTGAATGTGTGTGTGTGTTCTGAGGCAGTATTTCTTAAACTTCGATATGCATGTGCATCATTGGGGATCTCGTTAAAATGCAGATTCTGATCCCGCAGCTCTGGAGTGGGGTCTGAGATTGTGCATTTCTAACAAGCTCCCAGGTGTTAGTAATGCTGCCCCTACATAGGCCACACTTCGACGAGCCATGTCATAGTGTCATTGCAAGCCATAGTGTCAGGGCTTATTTTGGTACCAAACAACCAAGCCCTCCCTTCCCCACTGCTCCCTGCCCCGCCCCCTCCTCTGAAGCTACCACTTTGAGTCACTAATCAGTTATGTCATTGCAGGATGATGGGAAACCTAATTCATGCATTCCTTTGTTCTTTCAGTAAACATATGTCCTAGAATTTTGCCATACTTATCACATACAATCTGTAATTGCACATAAAGGCCCTGTGTTGGATTTCCTAAACATCTCCCACCTTTTCTCTACGGCTCCAAGATTCCTTATGCTGCTTTCATTCCCTTCCTCCAACCTGAGAAGTACTGGAACAGAACATTTGGTTGCCCCAGAACCCTTTGCTGGGTGTTTGGAGTGCCCGATAGCTGGGGCTAGCAAGGATTCAGGACTCTGAGACTGGGAGCAGCGTGCCAGGGGGGCACTGTCGGCACTGCAGAAGTGAGGTGAGAATGATCCCAGACGCAAAGGAGGATAGTGAATGCAGAGAGGACCGATAGGATTTCTTTAGGTTTGGAAAATTGAGGGAATCATAAGGAAAAAAGAAGTCGTTTGAGTAGAGAAGGCAAGAGGGAGTTTGCTTAACATACTTCCATCCCACAGTTTTTGTGCTAGAGTATCAAAATGAATTTAGAGACCCAGGAACAATGGCAGTACATGCCCTACGTAAAAAGGTGTTTCCTGGGCTTCCCTGGTGGCGCAGTGGTTGAGAGTCCGCCTGCTGATACAGGGGATGCAGGTTCGTGCCCCGGTCCGGAAGGATCCCGCATGCCACGGAGCGGCTAGGCCTGTGAGCCATGGCTGCTGAGCCTGCGCATCTGGAGCCTGTGCTCCACAAAGGGAGAGACCACAACAGTGAGAGGCCCACGTAACACAAAAAAAAAAAAAAAAAAAAGGTGTTTCCTTCTGATCCATAAGGAGGATGTGGACAATTTCTTTCTGTCTGTGAAGATATAAGTAATATGGCATATACTCATTAAAGAAGACATGAAATATGGATTAGAGGAGAAAGAAAAACAATCGCTCATGACAATATTTTGGTGTATTTCCTTGTAGTTCCTTTTTCTATGCCTGGGTTGTTTCTCTTTTTTAGCACTTATTTTACTACAACCTTGAAAAATTACGAGGTGACATTATGATTGTTAGGCTATACATACAGTTTTAAAGCCTGACTTTCAGTGTAGCAGTGAAGCACAAGTATTTTCCACCTTATAGCATAGTCTTCGTTAGCATAATTTTTATAGTCACATAGTTTTTTTTAAGTGTCCCTGTTATTGAACATTTAGGTTGTTCCCATTTCCAATAAACATCTTTGTGAGTGAAGTTTTTCCATATGTAGGGATGCATGCTGAGGATAGAATCCCAGAAGTAGAATTACTGGATTAAAATTTGTAAATGTTTTTTAAAGTTCTTGATTACTATTAGCAAGTTGCTTTACCAAAGGATGGACTCTTCATGCTGCCACGAGGAGTTCCTGTTTTGCTGCATCCCCGACAACTTAGGTGTTTTGTTTTGTTTTTTTCTTTAAATAATCGTGTCCACTTTTATGTTGTTTTAGTTTGTTTAATTACTGGTGAATTTGACATTTTTCACATAATGTGCTTCTTCTTTTGTATACTGTTTACATCCGTTGCCTGTTTATTACTTATTGGATTTTATGTTTTAAATTAATTTATGTGAGCTCTTGATAAAATAAAGATATTCAGGTTTTTCTACTATATTTGCAACAGTTTTTCCAAAACCTTAGTGTTTTTATACAGAGACTTACAGCTATGAATAGATCCAATACATTTTTATCTGTGGTGTTATATTTTCAAAAAAGTTTGATATTACATTTATTGTCTCTTTAACCCAGGATAATTTTTTGAAAGTTCCAGGTAATTGTCATTTTTGTTTAAACCATTAATTTTTATTAATTTTTCATTTTATTTCACAGTGATTAGAGAATATGGCTTTAGTATTTCTGAGGTTTCTTTGTGCCTAAGCATGTAGTGAATGTTTATAAATGTGAACACTTGTGAATAAGATACATTCTGTTTTTAAGATATAAAATTGGATATTTGTAAATCTATCCAGTCATTTCAAGTATATGGTAATCCCTCCTCAACCATAATATTCTCCTATGTGAAATTATAGTACATCTGCATTTACTTTTGTATACTTTTATTGTTACCTATGAGAATTTTAATTCCAGGAAAAAGAATGAGCTGTGAATAACTTTTTATTGTGGCTTATTAGAAAAGGGTGGGGGGCAGTGATAGAGAGTTGGGACTATAAAAGGAAGTAAAATAGATGCGGAGAAGGAGTAAGTCAATAAAGTCTTGAGAAAGATGAAAGAAGATGAGATAAAGTTCTCAGCATCTTAGGCAGCTGAACCTTGTATGGCTATATAACTTTAGGAAGTATTGTAGTATGGTGTGAGTGAAAATTACCAAGTCTTTCCCTCCCAAATAATCATGGCAGGCCCCAGGAGGCCAGAGCCAGGAGGTGGGTCTGGTTGGCAGGATATAGGAGGTGAGGGTCAGAATCTCTGAACTATAAAATTGAAACAGTATTGCTCAAGTGGATAAAGACTCAGACATATGCACAAAAGACATCTGAAGCAGTGTGTCATCAGCAAAATAACTTTTTAGGCACTGAACTGAAAAGGCAGGGTAGGGAGGACTCGAAAAGTTTCCAGTGAACAAAGATTGGTAAATAGAAAGTAATAGTTCAGTACTCATATTTTCTAATTTAAGCTGTGTGAAATGTTCTTGATACCATCTTTTGCTTAATGTCTTCTTTTTTATTGCTTTATTTTGGTGTACTTACAAATAATCGTTAGGGCTTTTTCGTAGATTTATTTTCTTTTTCTTCGTTTTTGGTTGATATAGTAACAGCGGTAGCCTGCAAAGATTACAGCTCTGAATCCCCAGAATTTATGAATGTTACCTTATACGGAAAGAGTCTTTGCAGATGTGATTAAATTAAGGAATTTAAACTGGGGAGATCCTGGATAATCACAGATGGTCTTATAAGAGGGAGGAGGAGGGAGACCTGACAGAAGAAGGCAAGGCAACCACTGTAGCAAAACTGCTACTGGCTTTGAATATGGAGGAGAGGTCCACAAGCCAAGGAATGTGGAATGCGGAATGCATGGAATGCCATCAAGCAGATGGAAAAGGAAGAGTAGCCCTGCCCACACCTTGATTTCAGTCCAGTGAAATTGATTCCAGACTTTGAACTTGGAACTTCAGAACTGTAAGAGTAAATGTGTATTGTTTTAAGCCAATGGGTTTGTGGTAATTTGTTATGGCAGCTGTAGGAAACTAACAGAGTAAGTGTTCAATACATGGAAGTGGTGATGGTTTAGTTAGTTAATCTACAGGTTTGTAGTGTGTATTGAGCCACGTGTTGTTCCAGTCAACTTACAGATGTTAACTCAGTTCTCAAACAACTGTTTGAAGTCGATACTGTCCCTGTCTTACAAATGAGAAACCAAGGAATGAGTAGTTAAGTGACCTACCTAAAGTCTCTCAATTGGTAAGTGCTGAGGTTGAGATTTGAACCCATAGTTGTTGATCTTACTATTATTTTGAGATATAATTCACATACCATATAATTAACCTGCTTAAAGTTTACAATTCATTGTTTTTATACATAGTCACAGAATCGTGTGGCCATCACTACAATCAATTTTAGAACATTTTATCACCACAGGAGGAAAACCTGTACCCATTAGCATGAATTTAATTAACTTTAATATAGTTCTTTTCTCACTATGACTTGCCCCATTTTTGAGTTCTTAATTTTTGTTCCTGTCAAAATGATCTGGTGCATATGAAAGTAATTTTTTAGAAAGGGCATCAGTGTGGTAAGAGAGTGACAACTTGTCTAAATATAGATAGCTTATCCCCCTCAAGTAATTGGAAATATGCCCGCATTGTCTTGAGAAGTTTGATGCTGTGAAGTACTTTGAGGACACTTTTTCAGCCTGAACATTTTTCTGTTCTCTATTCCTGACATTTTCACAGTGAGACAACTGAGTATAGACTTCCTTTCATTGATTTTGCTTAGAATGTGGTAAACCCTTTTGATTTCCAAATTCAGGACTTCTTTAGGGGCAAGAAGGATTTCTCTTTTCATAACTTTAATCAGTGCTCCTACTCTGTTTGCTTGCTTTTCTTCTTCAGGGACCTATTATTTGGATCTCTTATCTCTGAACTTACTCCATCCGTTTATCTCTCCCTTTCTTCCCTCCCTCCCTCCCTCCCTCTCTCTCTCTCTCTCTCTCACACTCTTTCTTTCCTTCTCTCTCTCCTTTCTTCCTTCCTTCTTTCCTTTCCTTTCATTATTTTCCTTTGTATTCTGACAATATTTTCCTAATATTCTCTACATCACTGATTCAGTTTTCCTTAATTATTTCTAGTATAAACTTTCATTCAGCTACAGTATTTTTAGTTTCCATGAAATCTTTTATCCTAATCTGTTCTCTTCTCAGACCAACATCCTCTTATATCTAACCAAAAAATAAATAAAGATTTCCCTCTCTTTCCTGCATCATATCTATTTTGGAAGCAAGCTTTTCCTCTACCATTCTTTCTACTTATTGCAAAATTTATTTAATCTAAGGCCTTATCCTTGAAAGAAAAGAGATACCTTCTGTAGGGGTGCACAAATGAATGTTATGTGTTTTTCATCTTATTCTAAAAAGAATTTAAGGAAGCACTAGGGGAGATTCATCCCAGTTCAGTGTTAGAGATGGGGAATGCCTGGTCTACCCTTTGCTCCCTTAGATTCCGTTTGGATCCTAGAATAATGCAATCACCAAATGCAACATCCCCTTCTATGTGTGGGAAGACATCTCAGTCCTCTACCCAAGAAAGCTCACTCGGATCCAGGAAAGAAGGCAACAGTCCTGTTGCCATAGAGTCATGTTTCAGAGGATAGAGAGGCTAGGGCTCTCAGGATTCTGTCAGTATTTTTGTCCAGAGGCATAAAGGCATTCAGGAAGGACCCTTCTCTGGGCCCATTTTCTTGCCTTTGCCCCTTTCCCACTGAGAGCAAACCTTCATTAAACTGCGGAGTGAGCTCCTGCGCCACTGCTTAGCACCTTGCCCAAGTAATGTCTTTGGTTGGAGATCAGTTCTAAGTCTCTTTATACTCATGGTAGAGTGAGCTTATCAGTTCACAGAGGCAAAAATAAACACACAAACAAGCAAAACAAAGCAAGACAAAACAACAAACCCGGGACTTCCCAAAGTGTTCCCTGTGCCCCTCCCGTCACACCATGCTTCTCTTCTCCCACAGTGCGCTTTTGTTGATCCCAAGTTAATGAGTGTTAGGTGGGCCAGCTGAGGCCTCTGCTTACTTGCCTTTCTCATGCTGCCTTGTCTCAGAAGAGGTGATGCTGGCCATTAGCGTCATTTCTTAATGCTAATGCACTGACGTTTCATTTGAGGAAAAAATATCATTTCTTTTGGGATACAGATATAGATTTTCACAAGAATGTGGGACAGTGTGGCAAAGTATTTTCACTTATGCTGTCATCATACTTAGTGGTCCTAAGACTTGGCTCTGTGAGATCACTCGGGCAGGAATGAACTAAGAAGTTGGTGAGCAATGGGAAGAAACTAGTATTGGGCTTTTGCAATAGTCCATTGGGTGAGAGATGATGGGGACCTGCACTAAGGCATTGATGGTGGGTGGGTGGGGGAGAGGGAGGGATGAGAGGAGCTGGATTTAAACAATATTTATGAGGTAGAGTTTGAGGTAGAGGGCTAGGTGGTTTGTTGGGAAGGAAGGAGGAGGAGATGTTAAGATTTATTCTCAAGTTTAGCTTTAGATGATTGGATTAATATTTATGAATAAGACTGGGAATAAGGGAGGGAGAGTGGATTTGGCAGGGGAGGAGGGAGATAATAAGTTTATCCTGGCACATGCTAAATAAGAGATGCTTATAAGATATCAAGGCAGAGATATTCTGTTGGTTGCTGGAAATGTGGATGTAGAGCTTGGAGAGGTCTGGCCAAAATCAAGAGATAATGGGAGTTAGAGTTGGAGCATGGAGTCAATAGTTGAAAATATGAGCATTTAAAGTATGAGTTACCCTGGAAAGTATAGGGGATGATTGTTATACAGCAGAAACTAACACAACATTGTAAAGCAATTATACTCCAATAAAGATGTTAAAAAATAAAACAATTATACTAAAAACAAAAAAAGAAAAGAAAGTATAGGGAATGAAAACAGAAGAGATAAAGAATGGAACCCAAGGAAACACCAACAATAAAGGGATGGGAAAAGAAATGCCTTAAGAAGAGAGATTCAGAAAGAAAACCTAAAAAGGTAAGAGAAAGCCAAGGAGAGTCTGAACCCAGTAGCCAAGGGAGAGTGTGGTTTTTTTTTTTTTTTTTTGCGGTACGCGGGCCTCTCACTGTTGTGGCCTCTCCCGTTGCGGAGCACAGGCTCCGGACGCGCAGGCTCAGCGGCCATGGCTCACGGGCCCAGCCACTCCGCGGCATGTGGGATCTTCCCGGACCGGGGCACGAACCCATGTCCCCTGCACCGACAGGCGGACTCCCAACCACTGCACCACCAGGGAAGCCCGGGAGAGTGTGTTTTGAGACCAAAGTTTCTAGAAGAAGTGCCAAAGCTGCAGATTAGACAAGAAGGAGAATGAGAAGAGGTATCGTTATTTTCTATTCTTCTAGCACCTCCCACCCCTGCCCTCTACCCCTGCCCCACAGTGTAATGTTTTTGGGAATTGGGATGCACTTTATAATATTTCCTACCCACAGACCCTTAATCCCTCCAGCAAAAACCCTTAAAACTCTAATGGTACATTTTATAGTGGGAGAGATGTGGTGATTGGGTTTGAGAATTTGGAGCTTATAAATATCCTTGATGGAAACAGACTTAGTAGAATATTAAGAGGTTAAACAGCAGAAGTTAGCAGAAAGTAGGAACAATGAGCTTATTAGATAACTCAAGAAGTGAGGTGGTGGAGGGAAAGAGAGAGCTGACGTGAGGGATGAGTTGGATCAAGGGAAGAATGTTGCAGACTAGAGTGGACTTGATGATGTTTGAAGGATAAGAGCCAACAGGGGGGATTCCCTGGCGGTCCAGTGGTTTAGGACTCTGTGCTTTCACCGCCAGACCCAGGTTCAATCCCTGGTCAGGAAACTTAAGATCCTGCAAGCTGCACAGTGCGGCCAAGAAAAAACCCAAAAGAGCCAATGGAAGGGAGATGGACTCATTCATTAACAAATGTTTATTGAGCAAAGAGTATATGTCAAGCACTGTTCTAGGCACTGAGGATACAGTGGAAAGCAAAACAAAATCCTTAACTTCACAGGGTTTATGTTCTGGGTGGAGGGGTGGGGTAAGGGCAGACAGATAATCATCAAAAAAAAAAAAAGTAAGATGTATGGTATGTTAGTGATAAGTACTAAGAAAAAATCAAAGCAGGAAAGGGGGTTGAGAAGTATTGGGAGGTTACAATTTTACATAGGGTGGTAAAATAGAAGGTGATTGGGAAGAAAGACCTTAAAGAGGTAAAGCAGGCCAGCATGTGGCGCTCTCTGGGAAGAATGTTCCAGGTGGCGAGGCCAGCAAATACAAAGTCCTGCAGAGAAATTAAGTGTTTCAGGAAGAGCAAAGAAGCCAGTGTGGCTGAGTTGAAGAGAGGTGACAAGGAGGTGAGAGCTGAGGGACTTCCCTGGCGGTCCAGTGGCTAAGGCTCCATGCTTCAAATGCAGGGGGTGTGGGTTCGATTCCTGGTCAGGAAATAAGATCCCACATGCTGTGCGGCCAAAAAAAAAGGGAAAAAAAATGCAGGAGGTGAGAGCTGAGAGGTGGATTTGAACTAAACAGACTGTCTAGGGTCTTGCAGGCCATTGTTAACCTTTGGCTTTCCTTATAGTGAAATGGGAAACCACTGTGGGTTTTGAGCAGAGTAGTGACTGGATCCAGTTCACATTTTGATAGGCTCCCCGTGGCTACTATGTGGAGAATAGACGGAAAGGGGGCAACGGTAGAAGAGAGAGATCAGTTGGGAAACTACTTCAATAATACCAGTGGGAAATGATTGTGTCTAGTCCTAGGTGGTAGCAGTAGAAGTTGTGAGAAGTGATTGGATTTTTAAAAATAGAGGTAGAGTTGATTTACGATATTATATTACTTTTGAGTATATAGCACAGTGATTCAAAATTTTTATAGATTATACTCTATTTAAAGTTATTATAAAATATGGGCTATATTCCCTGTGCTGTACAATATATCCTTGTAGCTTATTTATTTTATACGTAGTAGTTTGTATCTCTTAATGCCCTGCCCCTATCTTGCTCCTCCCCCTTCCCTCTCCCCACTGGTAACCACTAGTTTTTTCTCTATGTCTGTGAGTCTGTTTCTGTTTTGTTACATTCATTCATTTGTTTTATTTTTTAGATTCCACATATAAGTGATAACATACGGTATTTGTCTTTCTCTGTCTGACTTATTTCACTAAGCATAATACCCATCTATGTTGTTACAAATGGCAAAATTTCATTCTTTTTTATGGCTGAGTAGTATTCCATTGTATATATATACCACATGTTCTTTATCCATTCATCTGTTGATGGACACTTAGGTTGCTTCCATATCTTGGCTGTTGTAAATAATGCTGCTGTGACCAATGGGGGTGCATGTATCTTTTTCTTGAATTTGTGTTTTTGTTTTCTTTGGATATATACACAGGAGTGGAATTGCTGGATCATATGGTAGTTCTATTTTTAGTTTTTTGAGGAACCTTCATATTGTTCTGTAGTGGCTGCACCAACTTATATTCCCAACAACACTGTACAAGGGTTCCTTTTCTCCACATCCTCGCCAACATTTGTTAGTTGTGTTCTTTTTGATGATAGCCATTCTAACAGGTGTGAGGTAGTATCTTGTTGTGGTTTTGATTTGCATTTCTCTGATGATTAACAATGTTGAGCATGATTACTATTTTTGACAACATATTTTACATATTTCTCTTTTGTGTATCCCTTAACTGCTTATTGCAGATATAGATGATTTTACCACTTTTGTCTTAGAACTTTTCTACTAGCTTTGTATGTGGTTGACTTACTACCTTTACTATATATTTGCCTTTACTGATGAGCTTTTTCCTTTTGTAATTTTCATGTCTTTAGTTGTGGCCTTTTCTTCTGTCTTAGAGAAGTCCCTTTAACATTTCTTGTAAAACTGGTTTGGTTGCGCTGAACTCTTTTAGTTTTTGCTTGTCTATGAAACTTTTGATCTCTCCATTAAATCTGAGCAAAAGCCTTGCTGAGTAGAGTATTCTTGGTTGTAAGTTTTTCCCTTTCATTACTTTAAATATATTGTGCCACTGTCTTCTGGCCTGCAGAGTTTCTGCTGAAAAGTCAGCTGATTATGCTTGATATAACCTTAGAGGTCTCTTAAACTTTCCTCATTTCTTTTTATTCCTTTTTCTGTTCAGCATCAGTGATTTCCTCTACTCTGTCTTCTGGTTCGCTGATCCATTCCCCTATATCATTTAGTCTGTTGTTGATTCCTTGTAGTGTATTTTTCGTTTCAGTTATTGTATTCTTCATCTCTGTTTGGTTCTTATTTTTATTTTCTCTCTGTTAAAAACTTCTAACTTCTCACTCTGTTCATCCATTCTTCTCCTGAGTTCTTTGATCTTTATAATCATTACCTTGAATTCTTTATTGGATAGGTTGCCTATCTCCACTTCACTTAGTTTTTCTTCTGGGATTTTATCTTGTTTCTTCCTTTGGAAAATGTTCCTCTGTCACCTCATTTTGCCTAAGTTGCTGTTTTTATTTCTATGTTTCTGGCAGGTTGGTTATATTTCCCAACCTTAGAGAAGTGACCTTTTGTAGCAGATGTCCTATGAGTCCCAGCAGCACACTCCCCTCTGGTCACCAAAGCTATATGCTCTAGGGGTGCTCCCATGTGGGCTGAGTCCTTCTGTTGCGGCAGGCTGACTGCTGTGGATGGTCTGGTAGGTGTGGCTGGCCCCCAGTCTGTTTGGTTGCCAGGTCCTGCCTTGTGTGGGGGCTGCTAGCTGCTGGTTGCTGGGGTTGGGTCACGAGGCAGCTGCCTGAAGAACCCCAGGGGTCTCAAGGCTAGCGCTGGCTCACTGGTGGGCAGAGCCAGGTTCTGGGGTGGTGGTTGTGGCGTCAGGGTTCCCTAATCTAGTGTTGGCCTGGTGGTGGGTGGAGCTTGTTCTTGACATGGCTAGCTGTGGGTTCTGGGGTGCCCTAAAGCTGGTGCTGGCCTGCTGGTGAGTGGAGCTGAACCTGGGGCAGCTGGCTGAGTAATTCAAGGTATCTCAGAGCTGGTGTTGATCTGATGGTGGGTGGGGCTAGAGCCCAGGGGATCCCAGGGATAATGTTGGCCCACTGGTGGGTGGACCCATGTCTCAAGGTCTCTGGCTACAGGGCCCTGGGGGTCCTGAAGCTGGTGTCAGCCTGCTCGTGGGTGGGGCTGGATCTCAGGGAGTCCCAGGGCTGCTGCTGGCCCACTGGTGGGCAGAGCCGGGTCCTAGAGTCTCTGGCTCCAGAGCCCAGGGGTCCAAGCACAGGTGTTGGACTGCTGGTGGGTGGGGCCAGTTCCTGGCACAGCTGGCTGCACGATCTAGGATGTACTGGAGTTTGTGTTGGCCTGCTGGTAAGTGAGGCCCCATCTCAGGGTGGCTGGCTGAGGGGCTCAACTTGCCTCAGAGCTGGTGTTGATCTGCTGGTGGGCAGAGCTGGGGCCCAGTAGGTCCTGGGGTTGGTGCCTACCTGCTGGTGGTGGGCTGGGTCCTTCCATGGCAGGATGCAGGGCTGCGGTTGTCCTGGGGCTGGTGTCTGCCCGCTGGTGGGTGGGGCCAGGGCCCAGGGTGTCCTGGGGCTGGTGCCTGCACACTGGTGTGTGAGGCTAGGTTCTGGGCCCTCTGTGGACAGGGCTGTGTCCAGGGATGGCTCTGGGCTCAGGGAATCTTAAGGCAGCCTGCCTGCTGTGGGTGGGGCTGTGTCCCGGCCTGGCTAGTTGCTTGGCCCGAGGCATCCCAGTACTGGTGCTTACTGGCTGGTGAGCGGGGCTGGGGCTAGGTCCCAAGACTAATAAGGTAGAGGGAGGATTCCAAAATGGAGCTTGCTAGCACCTGTGTCCACACAGTAGAACGAGCTCCAAAAAGTGCCTGCTGCCAGTGCCTGTGCCCCCAGGGTGAGCTCCAGTTGCCTCCTGCCTCTCTGGGAGACTCTCCAAGATCATCAGGTGGGTCTGAGCCAGGTTCCTTTCAGATGACTGCTTCTGCCCTGGTTCCTGGAGCATGTGAGATTTTGTGTGAGCCCTTTAAGAATGGAGTCTCCGTTTCCCATAGCTCTCTGGGTCTCCCAAAAGTTATGTCCCATTGGCCTTCAAAGCCAAACGTTCTGGAGACTCGACTTCCTTGTGCAGGACCCTAGGGCTGAGGTGCCCCATGTGGGGCTCAGACCCTCGCTTTTTGGGGAGAACCTCTGCAATTGTAATTATTCTTTCCTTTGGGGGGTCACCCACCTGGGGATATGGGTCTTGACTGTACTGTGCCTCTGCCCCTCCTGCCCATCTCATTGTAGTTCCTTCTTTATATCTTTTCTGGTAGGTTCTGGTCTTTCTCATCAATAGTTGCTCTGTAAATAGTTGTAATTTTGGTGTGCCTATGAGAAGATATAAGCTTCCTACTCTACCCTCTTGGGAACTCTCCCAAGAAGTGATTGGATTTTGAAGGCAGAGCCAATAGTATTTCCTGACTGGATCCGGATGGAAAACAAAGAGAGAAGGAAATTTGTTTCCAAGATTTTGGGCCTTCCAAAAACGAGAAGGATGGAGTGGCCTTGAGCTGAAGTGGAAAGACTGTAGGAGGAACATGTTTGAGTGGGAAGCTCAGGATCTCAGTTTTGGATGTTTTAAGTTTGAGATGCCTTTGATAAGAAATGCCTGTTTGGGGATTTCCCTGGTGGTCCAGTGGTTAAGACTCCCCACTTCCACTGCAGGGGGCGCAGGTTCGATCCCTGGTCAGGGAACTAAGATCCTGCATGCTGCGCAGCGTGGCCAAAAAAAAAAGAAAAAAAGAAAAAAGAAAAGAAATGCCTATTTGATATGGAGATTTTGAATTAAGCAGATGAATATACAAGTCTGGAGTTCAGGGGAGAAGACTGTGCTGGAGATACAAATTTGGGTCATTAGGTGGTGTTTAAACTCAGTGAGACTGGACTTAAATGCAATGAGACTGGATGAGAGCACCAAAGGAGTGAATGTAGATAGAAAAGAAATTCCAAGGACTGAGCCTTGGGATGCTACAAATTTAATGGTTGGGGACAAGAGGAGAAATCATCCAACAAGACTGAGAGAGAGAGAGAGAGAGAGAGAGAGAGAGAGAGAGAGAGAGAGTGTGTGTGTGTGTGTGTGTGTGTGTGTGTGTGTGTGTGTGTTGGGGTGGGAGGAGGGGATAAACTAGGAGAGTATGTTGTCCTGAGATCCAAGTAAAGAAAGTGTTAAGAGGAGGAAGTGGTTGGCTGGATCTAATGCTGCTCATGGGTCAAATAAGGTGAAACTGAGAATTGACCATTGCATTTAGCACAGTGGAGGTCCGTGGTGATCTCGGTAAGAGCCTGTTTGGTGGAGTGCTGGGAGCAAAATTCTCACTGGAGTTCATCCTACTGCTTCTCCTCTCCCCCTCCTTCCTCCCTGCACTAAGGAGAAATCAGTGGTACCTGAAGAACATGGTTGAGTGTGAGGGAGGCATGGTTCCTCAAAGGAAATTCAGAGTCCTAGTATCAGAAGAAGGGGAAATGGATTCTTGGCAGACAATACAGCAAATGTTCACTTTAGCCAGAAATAGCCTGTTCCTGTCCTGTGTATCCTATTTACAGTCTCTAGCATCAGTTCTCTGTAAAGATTTTTAGGAATGGAAACTTCTATAGGAAGGCATATAAACCCCTGGTGCTGATAGACCATCCAGATTGCAGACATTTTCTCTGAAAGAAAAGCCAGAGGCCCTACAGGGCTAGGAAGTGTGTTCTTCTACAAATGTGTCTTTCTCAGTGAGCTCACTCCAGGATTCAGACTGTGAAGATAGCCCAAACCCCAGACTCCTAGTCACTGTTACACTTTCCAGAACTGCCTTATGGTTTCATGTGGTATATCTGTTTGCAAAATCCAGTGATTTGGAGGACTTTACACTTTAAGAGAGGATAAGGGCAGGGTAGGAGTAGGAAATCACAATTCAAACATGGTCTAGATATTTCTGCATTTGGCATTTTAAAAAGACTCAGTGAATGTTAGTGCTGGAAGGGACTTGAGTATTCTCAAATCTCTTCATTAAAACAGAATTAATTACATTGCTGTCTTTTAAAATTACACAAATAATACAAGTTTATTACAGGAAATTTGGGATACATAAAGAACAAGTAAGAAAATAAAAATTCTCTGTAAGCTCACTGTTCATACCTCTTTGTCATGTCCTTCTCTTGTTCTCTTCTTTCTCCTACTTTTTATTGTTTATTATTAATTTTTTAAAAATTTGGAGCCATGTTTTTCATACTGATTGTAATCTTCTATTTTACTTCATAATTTGTCATGACAATCAAATGGCTTTTACCGTATGATTTTTAATGACTGCATATAGTATTCCATCATTTGAACATATACCATGCACTTATTTAACGATTACCTTTTATGGAATATTTAGGAAATTTCCAAATATTTTACTATTATAAAAACTGTTGTGGATCAATCTCAGTGCATGTCTTTGAAGATGTCTTTAGGATAAATTCCTAAAAGTAGAATTTCTAAATTGTTCTCCAAATTACAGCAGTATCTGAGTGACAGAAACACTGACGTCCTGAGTTAGGAAGGAGTATGCCCAAATTACTCAGCTGGTCAGTGGCTGAGTGTGTTTTGGAGTCCAGCTCCCTGTCTTTTGAGAGACCCTTTTCCTTGACACCATGCTTCCTGTTACATTTCAGCTTCTTGTTAGTGATGTCCTGCAGGAACCCTTAGACCTTGATGACATATAAATTTTTCCTGCAAACTGTGTGGCTCCCACTCATGCCAAACTAGTCCTCTAATTCATCTGTGGGCGTGAACTCTGAACAGTTAGAGACACCTTTTTTCATGAGAGACGATGGTGCTCCTCAGATACCTTTCCCCTTTAGGGTGATAAGTATTTCTTTATTAGTCAAGAGCCATACCCACTAGACGTTTCCTCATACACATGAAGTGTTCCTGAGGTTTCTCTGACTTCTTTTTGCCCTTACTGTTTATATACTTTCTTTCCAAAATCCTGCTTCACAGTAGTGCTTCTCGATAGGAAGGCCACCTTTCAGTGGACTCCAGTGATTGAGTCCCCCTCCTACCTGAGTTGTGGTTCACTTTGACTCACCCCAACCCATCCAACCAGTTGGCAGAAACACAGCAAGGCCTACACGTTGGAGCAAGTTGTACCGGTGGCTCTTCCATAACTGAGAAACTTTTAAAAGGCAATGGCGATTTGGCCAATTCTTAGCCTATAAGACCTTCCCCAATTTACAAATATATTTATTAGGTTGAAGCTTTTGAAACTGACAGTTTTGTACAGTCAAAAATTGTCAAGTATTGGCAATTTCTTATGATTCATCCTAATATGTAAAATGATCCTAGATGTCAAAAATATGCTATAGAAAACATACCAGTTACACATCTCAGAATATCCCCAAGATAGATTCCAGAAGGTCTGCCACTGACCCCTGAACACCCAACCAGGGCTGTGTTTCTCACATATCAAAAGGCAAAGTTTTTTGTTTTTTTTAAAAAAATGTCCATTGTTGTTGAAGAGGTGGCCCAAATTGTTGGCGAGACTGTTGGCAATGGGTAAACTTTTTTAGAGGGAAATGTGGCTATAATTATTCAAAGCCTTAAAAATGTGTGCACTCTGACCCAGAACATCTACTATGAAAACTCACCCTAAGTAAAGCAGCCTGGATGTGTGCATAGATGTGCCTTCAAGGATATTTATCAGGGCATTGTTTGTAATGGTGAACAACTATAAATAACCTGAAGTAATGTATATGTCTAGGTGAAACAACCAAATAATTAAATGATGTTGTGAAAGAATTTCCAAGGACAAGAGATAAAAAGCACTGTTGGGAGAAAAACAAGTTATACAGTTGAACAATCAAGACCCATTTTGTTAAAATATTTAATAAATGTAGACATGAAATATACACAGGAGGAAGACTGGCAAGATATATAGTGAAATATTAAAAGGACTATTTATGGGTGATCAAAAGAGTGAATTTTATTTTCCTCTTTTATACTTTTCTGTATTTCCCAAATTTTTAACAGTAAGCATATAATATTTTACAATCATAAAAAAATCTGTCATGGAAAGCTTTTAACGTTAAATGGAAAGTAACTAATTGACTAGTAAAAAATTAAGCAGGTAAGAAATACACATGAATTTCAAATAGCAGAAGCAGGTGAAAATAAGAATGAAAGTGAAATGAGGAAATTATATTGGATTAAAAAAGAACATGTGTTTACAAAACTGAAAACTGTTAAACTCTTAACATATGGGTATAGTAAGGTTGGCAGCGATGCTCCTTTGCCTGCCTTGTAAATGAAGTTTCCCAGCAAAGAACAATAGCTCCACTAGAGGACATGAGGAAATCAAATAAGTCTCAAAGCAGAACAGGCCTTGATAACCGCCTAGTTCAGTGGCTACAGGAATTTTTTTTTTAAATAAATTTATTTATTTTTGGCTGTCTTGGGTCTTCGTTTCTGTGCGAGGGCTTTCTCTAGTTGCGGCGAGCAGGGGCCACTCTTCATCGTGGTGCGCGGGCCTCTCACTATCGCGGCCTCTCTTGTTGCGGAGCACAGGCTCCAGACACGCAGGCTCAGTAGTTGTGGCTCACGGGCCCAGTTGCTCCGTGGCATGTGGGATCTTCCCAGACCAGGGCTGGAACCCGTGTCCCCTGCATTGGCAGGCAGATTCTCAACCACTGCGCCACCAGGGAAGCCCAGGAATTTTTAAATTTGATGGACTGGCAGGATTTTTCTTTTTAAAAAGTCAATATCAATTTCTACCAAAGTAATACATGCATATAATTAAAAGTCAAGTTTAATAATCATAGCAAAGAACTGCAGTCACCCATCCCATCACTTTCTACCCTCCCCTCACCCTTAAACCCTATTCTCCAGAGTAGCCCTTTACATCTTTTTAGGATTTCTTTTGCCATTTGTGCTTCCTCTGCTAATTTAGATGTTATCTGTTGCTTTCTATTGTGGTAGCTGAGTACTTTGCTTTCTTACATTCCCTCAGGGTTGTCCTCTCCATACCACCTCTATATAGTGATATCACAATTTTTGGTTAAATCAGTATCCAATATTTACCTTAGCATGTCTAGGTAAGTATTGTTTGTGCCTTAGATTTCCTTTCCTGTACAACTTTTCATTTTTGCTGGTGTTAATAAGGTCTCATTTCTTCATCTATGTCTCTAATAGTAATTTTTTTTGCAAACCCTTTGATATAATTTCCTACATAGTAATCTTTTCTTTTTTGTCCCCCTTCTTTTCCTGTCTGTCCTTTTTTAAAATATATTTATTATATTTATTTATTTAATTTATTTTTTAAGGCAAATCCATTTATTATTTTTGGCTGTGTTGGGTCTTCGTTGCTGTGTGTGGGCTTTCTCTAGTTGCGGCGAGCAGGGGCTACTCTTCGTTGTGGTGCACAGGCTTCTCATTGCGGTGGCTTCTCTCATTGTGGAGCATGGGCTCTAGGCAAGAGGGCTTCAGCAGTTGCAGCATGCGGGCTCAGTAGTTGCGGTGCCTGGGCTCAGTAGTTGCGGCACGTGGGCTCTAGAGTGCAGGCTCAGTAGTTGTGGCCCACGGGCTTAGATGCTCCATGGCATGTGGTATCTTACCGGAGCAGGGCTTGAGCCCGTGTCCCCTGCATTGGCGGGCAGATTCTTAACCACTGCGCCATCAGGGAAGTCCCCCTGTCTGTCCTTTTTTAAAACCTCCTTTCTGAATCTGTTGTCCTGTTCTAGTCTAAGCTGGCTGCTCTCCTGGCCAGCTGCAGAGTTGTCTTGCTGGGCTTCCCTTGACCTCTCTCCTGTGTTGATTCTCAGTTTGTATTATATCTCTTCCTCTTTCTATGTTCACCACCTCATTTGGGTGGAGCATACCCTTCAGTAACTTCCTGAGAAAAGGTGCATTGGAGGAAAAATGTTGAGGCCTTTGTGTATCAGAATTTTGAAGTTCAATGCTATTCTTATTCCCAATTATTTTTATCTCACTTGTTCCTCCCACCCCACCCTCTGTTTCCAGGAAGCATTTAGGATTTTTTTTTATCCCTTACGTACTAAAATTTATGCTGATGTACTTTGGTGTGTGTTTTTCATCCATTGTGTTAGGCATTCAGCCCCTCCCGTCTGGCAACTCAGATCTTTCAGTTCTGGGAAATTTTCTCATATGGTTTCTTTGATAATTTCCTGCCCACGATTTTCTCTGTTCTCTCTTTCTAGAAGGCCTATTAGTCAGATGTCTCTCTTGTGGTAATAATTTTCATTTCATTTGTTTTCTCTCTTTACTCTTTGACAGTTGGCTCTACCTTCTAGGATATTTCCTCAACTTTATCTTTGAACCATTTGTTAAAATTTCTTATTTCAGTTATTATAGTTTAAATTTGTAAAAGCTTGTTTTTATTTTCTGATCTCTTTAAACAAAACTGTACACACTTTTGGTCTCATAGATGTAATATTTTCTTATTTCTCTGAGGCTAGAAATTGAAGCTTTCTTCTGTTTCCTCTTTTTGTTGTTTGCTTTCATTTCTGTCTTCCATGTTGAAGACTTTTTTTTACATATTATTATTATCTTCACACAATTCTATCCGGTTGATATTATTATTATCCTCATTTTATAGTTAATGGGTCTTAGAGAGTATATTATTGTTTTATTTTTCTTACCATGGATGTCTGAAAAAGTCATCATGGACCAGCCACATCCACAGTCCAGCTTCTCACTCAAGTTGGATTCTCTATTGAATCCTTAAAGTTTCTTCTTACCCTCCTATATTTTACCTTCCTGAAATACCCAGAGACAGTTGTCTTACTATATTAGACAGCTGTTAGAAAGATCTGATCGTTCTAATGTTTAATTGAAACATTTCTCCTTCCCTGCATTTTTCCTCTGACATTAGCACTAGTTCTGTCCTCTGGGCCATAGAGATATGGACCAAATCTAAATGCCCCTCCATAGGATAGTCCCTTAGATATTTGAAAGGTTACTGTCATGCCTCCTCTGTGTCTGCCATTCCCCCAGCCTAAAGAGGCCTAGTCTCTCCTACTGTATTTCACTCTTTTGTCAAGCTCCAGTTGGCTAACATTTTGTAAGGCTTTGGATCAGCTCCTAGCTGTCGAGGTCTCACTTTAAGTGTAGTATCTGTAACTTAATGCAGACTCCAGATGTGCTTTGAAACACTGAGCCTTGAGTGGGATAGTCTCATTTTATTTATATTTATTTATTTATAGCAATTTAAAAAAATTTTTTTATACAGCAGGTTCTTATTAGTTATCTGTTTTATACATATTAGCGTGTATATGTCAATCCCAATCTCCCAGTTCATCCCACCACCACCCTCCCCTGCCACTTTCCCCGCTTGGTGTCCATACGTTTGTTTGTGTCTTGCCATTGGTTTAGTTTTAGCCTGGGAAGTTTCATGTGCATCTTCTCCTAGTAGGTGATAGTTTCGATAAGTTTCTCACAAAGTTTAATTTCTGGGCTGCTTTTGATTAGTGTTATGGGTTTTTTTTTTTGTTGGATGTGGGGAGGTGGGAGATCAGGGAGATGGGGATGCAGGGAGGTGAGGAGTGAGGGGAGGTGGGGATTCAGGGAGGTGAGAGATGCAGGCAGCTGGGGGTGTAGGGAGATGGGGTCATGGAGCTGAGGGGTGAAGAGGTAGAGGGTGCAGGGAGGTGAGGGGGTACAGGTGGGTAGGGGCAGGGAGGTGGGACACAGAGTCTGCATCTGAGTCCTGTCTCCACAGGTCACCTGATTATTGCTGAAAGCCTCTGTGAGGGTAGAGGCTCAGGGTTTGTTGCCAGGACTGAATAAGAAAGCCCATGAAAGCACTCATTACAGTGTCAGGAGGACAGCAGGCACCCAACAAAAGTTAGGTACGATTAAGTGAGGTGAAGTTAAGATCTAAGAAATGAGAAGGCAGAAACTGGGGGAGGATGTGGCAAGGGGAACATATAGCAGGAAAAGGAAACAGCATATGCCAAGGCCCTGCATTGGGAAGAGGCTTGGTTCGCGTAAGGGACAGGGAGGGTGTCGGGGACGGAAGTGTCTAGTGAAGGGTTGGGGGTGGGGGACTCTATGTTAGTTACTGTTTTAACTTCTTAGGATTTCCTTTTCCAGGCCAGTTGCACTTGACCTTGGATAGTGTTAACCCCAAACGGAGGTGCTAAGGTGATATTGAAAAATGGAAAGATCTTGTTAATGTAAAGTGCATAAATAAAAAGTATAATATGCATATTTGAAAAGGAAAGCACAACATAAACAGGGTTGTTCCAGGCACCATGTTGAATGTTTTGTACACATTACCTCACCAGACCTTTGTAGTAATCTTAAGAGATGAGAACTACTGTTATTCCCATATTAGAAGTGAGGAAGTGAGGGCAATGCCTCGTATAACTAGGAGGGCCAAAGGTGAGATGCAGACCTAGAAATGCCAGACTCAAGGCTGATAGTGTTGTTACCTAAAGAAATGAAGCTCACCCATTACACTTCGTGCTAATTATAGCTGATATTGTTGAATGGAATTATCTAATTTACTAAGGTATAATGCATCTTTCCCTTTTCTTTAAGAGAGCACACCAAACATTAAAAAAAATGTATTTGATAGGTCAAGGTGATGACATTGACATTCTGAGTATTAATTTTTATGGTTCTTTACGAGCAGTGATTAAGTCTTATTCATATTTATATATCCAGTACCAAGCACATTCCAGGCAATCAAATATGATTCATATCCGTGTGCGCATGGGTATATGAATGCGCGCATAGTTAATGGATGAATGAATGGATGAAATTATAAGACAGTAATGACTATTAAAGTTTTTAGGTCTATTATTATTTTTAGACTTATTTGCCCCTATACTAAATCCTAAATAGACTGCTTTGCTCTATGAGCTCATATGTCTGCTCTTTGTACATTTTTTCCCTCCTGTCAGTGTTCTAAATGGGATATCCATAGACATGAGATATGCCTGCAGCTCTGCAGATGGGAGAGAGTGAAAGGAAGTTGCCCTGGTTAGTTCAGATCATCATGTCCAAGGGAGAGGAATAAACTCATGTTTGATCCAGGCCATGGCCATATTTAAGGGTTTTGATCTGAGGTGTGGGGTCCAGCTCAGCGGCATCAGGGGAGTACATTCTTGGTCTGTAGCCAAATCGTCAGGTAGGGAGATCTGTCTGCCTGAGCACCAGGGGGACATCAGAAACTGAATTTAGATCCTACTTGAAAGGAGTGGACTGAAACCAGTAGAGGGAGTCAGCCCCCTACCAATTTGGTTAACATATATGGCCAGACTCTAGTCCTGGAGTGGAAATGAAATGTAGCCAGACAGACTGGTATACACTTTGGGATGGATTTAGCTAAAGAAGTTTTTCCAGATTCTCCCAAAGGGGAGATTAGAGTCCTTCCAGGGCACTTGACCCCAGACATGGGAGCAATCATGGTTTTTCAGACGCTTTCCCGCTAAGGTGAAAAAGTTCCTAGTATGTTCTAGGACTTAGGTGGGGTTGCTCCTCAGGATGAAAACCAATTATATCTTTACCAGAGGAGGGCAAAGCTGGGCAGGGGCAAACAGAGAGGGACAAATTGCTGCTGGAAGTTCAGTGAGTAGGAGCTTCTTTCTCTTCTTTGGATCTTCTTCCCTCTGGCTTCTTAATGTCTTTCTCAAAACACACTGCTCTGACGTGTGTAGCTAATACTGCAGAGATAGTGCCATGAAGGCACTGATCTGCAGCGATCTATAAAGGACTTAGGTTGTGACAGCCCCTATTAAGTGCTTGACTTTCACTACCTCAGTTACTCCTACAACAGCCCTTTTTGTCCCCAACTTTATGGTTGATTTATTGAGTGAAGAACTGAAAATCACTTTATGGGTGGTACATTTCCTTTGTGCATCACATTGAAAGTGAGATGTTGATAAACTGGGTGGGTGGATGTGTCCAGAAAGGGGAAGGATCCAGAGGCCACGTTATATAAAGAACATGTGCTGAAGGGGGTAGGGACATGAATGTGACTGGTACTAATATGGTAGTTCCAAGAAAAAATTGGAAACTTGCTCCTGGTCAATCAGGAAGTTTAGCCAGAGGACTTTAAGCCAGAGGACTTTAAGGGACTATCCAATATTGGAGGAAAGGATTATTATAGGGCCATTTGGGGAAGTCCTGAACAGACAGTCATGAGCAGGGAGGAAGAGAGAGAGAATTTCCCTGTTGCCTTACTGACTTCATCCTGCATTAGTTCATCTAAACACTTCCTGTTTGTTTGTTTCTCCACAGTCTTTCTATTGTTTTATCTATTTCTGAATTGATTCCCTGAAAGCTCTAAGGATGCTTTTTTAAAATTTTTTATTTTTTTTACATCTTTATTGGAGTATAATTGCTTTACAATGGTACGTTAGTTTCTGCGCTATAACGAAGTGAATCAGTTATACATATACATATGTTCTCATATCTCTTCCCTCTTGCATCTCCCTCCCTCCCACCCTCCCTATCCCACCCCTCCAGGCGGTCACAAAGCACCAAGCTGATCTCCCTTTGCTATGCGGCTGCTTCCCACTAGCTATCTACCTTACGTTTGGTAGTGTATATATGTCCATGCCTCTCTCTCACTTTGTCACAGCTTACCCTTCCCCCTCCCCATATCCTCAAGTCCATTCTCTAGTAGGTCTGTGTCTTTATTCCCATCTTACCCCTAGGTTCTTCATGACATTTTTCATTGCAGCTCTATTTACAATAGCTCTAAGGATGCTTTTTAAAATTCCGGTCCTCTGTATCACAAATCCTATTGGTTTTAGGATTCTTGGATGATAGTGGGAATGGCGAGGTGGAGACATAGAGAACATCTAAGATAAAAGGACACGGGGCTGGGTGTGGAAGCCTTTGTGCTCCCAGCCACATACAGATTGGACAATTTCCCTTGCTATTTAGCCTCAGCTTTTACATACCTGAAAACGGGATTTATGTATGTGTGTCTATGTATCCTCCGTGTCCTAGAGAGTTTTTCTGAGGATCGGAAAAGAGAGTGGACGTAAATGTGTTTGCAAACTGTTGTTGAGACCATCAAAATGTAAAGTTTTATAACTGTCACTATTGCTATTGTGACACTGCCATTTGCTGAACCTCGTTTAATTTGGAACCTCCCTAATTCACAGTGATTTGTGTAGTGGGGTCATTACCACATTGGAGCCTTAAATGGAGACTTTATCCACGATTCCTGAAAGGTCAGCCACCCTGGAGTCACATGAGAACAGAAAGCAAATCTTGTTTGTGAATTGGCTTCAAGTACTGTCAGTTTCAAATGGAGGTCTTGGGGGGTCCTTGGCTGGCACATCAAGGGGGCATTTCAAAGAAAAGAGGCTAAACCTTGACTAGACCTCAGAGCAAATGTGCACTCTTCTCTTTGCTACTCCCTTTCTAAAAAGGAAAACAAATTCTACTTACTTGGGTGTGTGTAACTTATGTGTATCTGCTTATTCTGATCCTTTTCCCCCAAGCCTTCCTTTGCTTGTTCCATTTTATACATGGTATAATCTTCTAACATGCCCAATTTTTATAAATATCTTCTATTTTAGGACTTTCACAGTATTCCTAGAAATTTTGCTTAAGTAGCACTGTGCCTTCTCTATTTCATAGGTCTGCATAAAAAACCCAATATCCATTTACATTCTTCCTAGCATTTTGATGGTAGGAAAAATATCTTGAGTTTATTTTTAGGGCAAGTCACGTAACAGAAAGGATAGCAAATATTTGTGGTTGCCTTGGGAACTCAATTTCTAGATATTACTGATTATGGAAAGGAGGAACAGATTTGGAGATGGGACAATTTGGGGATCAAGAAATAGAACAGCAGGAGGCCCTGGAAGAGGGTGGAAGGAAGTAGAAGATCTACGTAAAAAATGCAGGTTCCTAGTCAAATTTTTTTTCTTTTTGTCTGTTTCTGATTACTGTATACTGCCTTCCTGAGGGCAGAATATGGTGGGATGCTTTAATAACCAGGTGATTTTCTTCTTCAGTTTTGTTTTTTTGTTTTTTGTAGGAAAGATCAGGATAGCAATTTGACTATTTGCCAAATTGTCCTTAAGACAGAGTATCAAAGGGAAGAGACACTGAAGCCAAGAAATCCTGCTTTTTGTATTCCTGGATCTTTCTTGGAACAGCTCATCATGCGTGACATCTGAAGATACAGCACCAGCTGCTCATGAATACAAGTTCCTTAGAGTACCCAGACTTCATGGGAGCACTAAAAACGTATTACATGGTTTGTTGCCAGCATTTCCCGCACTGACTCTCACCAGCAACTCTTCACTCTGGCCAACCTCAGAGACATGGGGACTGCTGTGCGCTCTGATGTCTCATGTAGAGAGTCTCGTGGGCTAACTGCAGGTGTGAAGGCCTGGAAAAAGATTCTGGCTTTACTCCCCAGCCACCCCAAGACCCTGGTAGACCCAGGAAGTGGAAATTCTGGAGACCGATACTTGTATGGCCTTCTGAGTTG
Source organism: Lagenorhynchus albirostris (assembly GCF_949774975.1). NCBI lineage: Eukaryota > Metazoa > Chordata > Mammalia > Artiodactyla > Delphinidae > Lagenorhynchus > Lagenorhynchus albirostris. The sequence goes on from NC_083110.1 coordinate 52,644,439, forward strand.
CACACTGCATCTGACTTGCTGTTCCCCCAGGAAACAATTGATACACACCCAGAATACTGAGGGCCTGTTGGAAAGCAGCCCTAGGCCTCAATGTTTTCTCCTGGAGCTGGCAGACAATGAGGAGAGAGGGGAGAGAGTTACTTGTTGGGAGAGGAAGTAAAGCTGGAGGCTGGGGTGTGGTTAGAATTCAAGCATCAGGATCTGCAAGGCTCCAAGGCTCTCCCCACTCCATTCCATCAGGCCAGATTAGGATGGGGTGTGTTGCAGGGGGTTTAAGCCTAAGGGAGTGTGTATGTGTCAGGCACAGATGACACGGACTGGGTTCTTTTTTTTTTTTAAAATTAGTTTACCATTTTTTAATAGATTTATTTATTTATGGCTGCGTTGGGTCTTTGTTGCTGTGCAGGCTCTTTCTCTAGTTGCGGCGAGTGGGGGCTACTCTTCCTTGCGGTTTGCAGGCTTCTCATTGTGGTGGCTTCTCTTGTTGCGGAGCACAGGCTCTAGGGTGCACGGGCTTCAGTAGTTGTGGCTCACGGGCTCTAGAGCGCAGGCTCAGTAGTTGTGGCGCATGGGCTTAGTTACTCTGCGGCATGTGGGATCTTCCCGGACCAGGGCTTGAACCCGTGTCTCCTGCATTGGCAGGCAGATTCTTAACCACTGCGCCACCAGAGAAGCCCCGAACTGGGTTCTTTTACCTGAGGTTATAGGAGTTGACAGGCCCATACGGAGAAGTCAGGAAACACAAGTAACAGGCTCTATTGCTGCATATCAGCTGGAATGGGGGCCCCTTTGTTGCGGTTGTCGTGCCAGCTCACGTGAATGGACAGCTACTGTGGAAGTCTCCCCGTCCGATCATTCTTGCATGGCAAAAACTCCACTCTTCTCTGATTCTGTTCTCTGTTCTGCAGCATCTGCTGCAGTAGCTGGACAACTCTCCTTTGTTGTCACTAATTGATTTCAGGAGGGTCTCTTGTTCCAGGCCAACTCCATTGATCTTTCCCCCAAAAGAAGGTAGAGTAGGGTATTCAAACATTCAGATGAACTGACTTCCAATCCTAGTTCTGCCTCTTACTAGCTATATGACCTCAGGTTGGTAACTTAACTTCTCTGAGTATCAGTTTTTCCACCGGTACAATGGGATTAATATTAGTACTTAGTTCATAGCTTTGTTATAAATATTAAATGAGATCATGCAAGCCCAGCCCACACTTTGGCTCAAGCAGCAGTTGCTGGAACAATCTTTTGTGGCCAAGATCATAAGGTCACGGGACTGGAAGGTTAGTCACAAAACCCAACCTAGCAACTTATGAGACAGAAACCATCTGTTGCAACTTTTCTCAGAGGATGGCTATGTAAACTGGCTCCACTTGGCTGAAGGAAGTGGATAGGTGGTAGGTGGGAGCGGCAGGGATAGAAGAGAAAAGAGTTAAATGATTATCAGTTCCTCCTGGTGATTAAGAGCATAGACTTCCCAGAGTCAGACAGGCTTGTGTTCAAATTCTAGCTCTGCACTCAGTGTCTGTGTGACCGTGAGCACACTACTAGACTCTCTGCCCCCCAGTTTCCTCAAGTGCAAAGTGGGCTAATGATATCTACAGTGTTGGAGGATTTCGTGAATAATGCATGTAAAGTGCTTAGCACAGTGCCTGGTACCCAGCAAGCACATAACAAATGATGATGAACATGACTATGAGGATGACGGGAGCTTTTCTGGTCTAGAGTCCTGCTCTTTCCACCTGAGGAGGTGGGAAGGAGACAGGGTAGGTACTGGGCAAAACTGGGTGCTGGTGAAGTAATAGATGTGTTAACTGAGGGCCTCATTTCTGAGCCACTCTTCTACTCCTGTTCCCTTATGTCCTCCCACCCTGCTGCCCAGTGCCTGGGAGCTGCCTAAAGCCCTTTGCTCCTAAACCATCCCAAGGGGTGGTTTGCCCCTCTCCTGTCTATACTACTTCCAAACTCCTATTCTTTCTGTTCAGCTATGCCACAGCCAGGTTGGGGGAACACAGTCCATCTCAACAATTCACTCTAAGGTGCGAAGGACCACACAACTCCCTTCTACTTTTAAGGTCACCAGACCATTTCTTCTTTAACTCCTCCAAATTGGAAATTAGTTGAGTGAGAAGCAGTGGAAGGTAGAGGGTACTTAGAGCACAAGGCCCTCCATATTGCCCTGAAAAGAACGTGAAAGCCAAACCTGGGGAAAGGGGCAGGATCAGCAGGAGAGGAAGAATGTGCGGGTTCCCTAACCTCCCTACTGCATCCCGCTTCTTTGCCTGAGAAAGTGAATCCTGATTCTAGAACATGAGGCTAATGTTGCTACCCAAGGGAGAGGGCAACTCAGGACTGACACCCACCAAGCCAGGGTCAGCCCTGGATTCTGGCTCCCCATACCCATTGTCAGCAGCAAAACTGGCTCCTAAAAGCACCAAATCCTGGGAGGAAAAGTATCAGCAAATGCTAAAGTGACAGGAATCTTTTCATCCACCCTAGACTTTTCTATCATAAGAAAAAGAGGAACCTTGGAATTTTGGGAAATTAAAATTTTCAACCCCATTTACAGATGTAAAAAGCCTCTGGTTACTCGGGTATTGCATATTTGCATATTTGATTTTATATGTAGATTACAGGTGAAGTTATGGCGTTGTGGACTATAATCATCATCTTACTAATCATCCTAATCATTTAATTTACAGTTCATTTGGCAGTTTCTTACACATTATTCGATTAAATTTAATCATCTTAACAACCTTGTCAAGTAGGTATTACCATTAATCCTCATTTTACAGCTGAGAAAACAAAGGGTGAGAATGTGAGTTTACTCAGATCCCAGATCCAGTAACCTTTAGCTTTTGTTTTGCTTTTGTTTTTTGATTTAGGTGAGCGACCAACGTTAGAATGAACTGTAGAAATGTGCTGGGCTATGGACTTTGCATCTTCCAGTGTCAAGCATAATAAGCTATATTAATTTCCAGGAAAAGAGCTGAGAGAGAAAAAAGGAGACTAAATCTATGATTCATGATACAACGTTTAGGAAAATTTGATCAGTCTAGTATTCCAAGTTTGATTTTGACCATCTTCTTTTTTTTCTTTCTCTTTTTCGAACCAAAGTGTAACCTATTGAAATAGACATGCTGCTTCCACTCTACATAGACATGAAGCTCTATATGTTACAAAGAGCTTAGAAGGATGGACCTCCTAATTAATTAAGGGCCACGAAGTCTATTTCTTATTTAAAGACATAGATGTTTTAGGATGGGGAGCGAATGTTAAAGATAATGTTTGTCTATATCAAAATACAAAGAAGCATGAGATTGGTAGCTCCACGAAGGGCTTTGGGTGAGAATACAAAGGAGAGTGAAAAGGACATTGTTGTATGAGAATAAGATAAGCCACCCCAGTCAAGTGGAGGCTTTGGATGAAGTGTTTTTCTTACAAATTACAAAGCAAGGACAGGAGCAAAATAGACCATCAGTGGACTATTTCAACTAAGGGAGGACTTGGTACACTGGATATGCAAATTATTAGTACAGTATTTCAAAGATATTCTACCACATTGTCTTGGAGAAGTTGCTTAACCTATCTCATTTGCATTTTTCTTATCTGTAAAACAGGGGCTAAAACAGTACTTAACATTCAGGACCTTTAAGATTATTAAGTGAAAAAAAGTTATGTGAAGTGCCTACTATAGTGCCTGGCCTGAAGAAGGTCACAATAGATGTTGGCAACCCTGTCCTCCACTATCCCCCACCACAACCCTGTATGAAATTCTGAAGCATTATAACTTTATGTAGACATTTATTGGAAATATAATTTTCCAAAAAATACAAAGAGTGAAAAATTCTTGATTTTTCTTGCAAGTTAGAGGAAGATATTAGTGCCCTTCTTCCTTGATTTAATTCTGATACAAAAGAAAGATATGGTTAGGAATGTAGGAGAAGTGACTAGTTCATTTAGGCATTGATAATCCTGAAGAAGAGAAACATAAGGCAATCAGGCACATGGCTTCAATTTTTAAGAAGGCAGATTTTTTAAAAAAAATCAGAAAGATGATAGGTGAGATATCATGGCCAGATTTGCTAAAGAATATGGCTTAAAAAGGTTAAGAGTCTAAAAATGAAATAACCAACTAAATGAGACATATGCTCATGTAATCACAAGTAATCTTAATGGATAAGAAAAGTGAAAGGCATTTAAAACACTCATTTGACCAGAGGGAGTTTGATAAGGAGCTCAGAAATTATGGGGGAGTTTTTTCTTTTATATTATATATTTCTCTATTTTCTAAAAATTTCTATGATGACCATAACTTTTATAAAATAAAAAAAATTTCCCCAGGTATTTGTACAATAGAGAAAAAATGGTAAGTGAGAAAATGTTTAGAAGCTAGGAGAATTCTTTTAAAAGCAGTGTCACTTGGGCTAAGTATCACTTGGAGATGAGGCATGCAGGAAAAAATGCTAAAGATAACAAAAAAATGTTATTTTGGTTATGGTTCAGTGCAAGAACATGAACAGGAAGGGAGATGCACAATGATAATGGATTTTACAAAGGAATTGGAACCTCTGAACTTCCATTTTGCTTCAATCTAGAAAAATTCAGTTCAATCAATTCAAACTAAAACATGTATCATTAAGAAGTCATTGAAACAGATGGGAAGTTATTACGAGAGCCCCTGACTTCTCTAAATAAGTTTAAAGAACATTACAGAGATGATGTTCTTTAAATTCTCAGAGTTAGTAATCTAAATCATAAAATATGGGAGAGGATGGATTCTGGAAACTCCACATGAGGTTGATTCTTGGCAAATCCTTAAAATAAACATGAAAGATTTATTAACACCTAGGACAAAAAAAGTCCCCAATCACTTGAAACTGACATAGTTTTACTAAGTCAAGTTATATCAAATTACCCCAATTTGATATGGGGTAATTATGGGGAAGACGTGCAGGAAGTTGTTAGAGTTAATAAATTTTGGTGGTCTCTCAAATATATAGAAATAGTGTACTTTATTTCAGCAAGAGGTTCACAAAATTTTTTGGTTATAGAAAATTTCAGACAAAAACAAAGAGAGCATGTACCATCAATAAAGTACACTGTACCCAGAAAAAAAAAAAAAGAGAGAGTAGTATATAGTATAATAAACCTCTACATACCCATTACCCATCTTCAGCATTTATCAATACATGTTCTGAGATTTTTATTTCCTCTGTTACTCTCCCTTCCACCAAGCCTTTTTGTTGTTGGTATTGGAATTTTTTTACAGCAAATCCCACATATTATGTAATTTTACTGGTAAGTACTTCAGTATGAGAAAGATGTATAACAAAGTCTTTCATGATATGCTTAGCAGTTGCTAAGGCTAAAATTCACGTGCACTCTAGCTGTTTTTTCCAGTGACAGTGTCTTGCTTGCTTGCTTGCCTACCATCTTGCCAGGGTGCTGGCGTCGGGCTCAGTAGCTTTCTTTGGTATACCTTGGAATCCCTTACTCCACCTCTCCCAGCCAACCTCTGATGAAACCTCGTAGAGTGATTTTGAAGCTTGCTTCTTTGAGGAGCTGCTTAGGAATTCCCTTGCTGCTATTTCAACCCCCCTCCACCACTGTATTAAACAATCCGGAAGTCAGCTTTAGAAAGCTGGCTGGCTTCAGGGATGGTGAACCAGAGCTGCCTTTAAAAAGGAGCCTGGGGCTTCCCTGGTGGCGCAGTGGTTGAGAGTCCTCCTGCCGATGCAGGGGACACGGGTTCGTGCCCCGGTCTGGGAAGATCCCACATGCCGCAGAGCGGCTGGGCCCGTGAGCCATGGCCGCTGAGTCTGCGTGTCCGGAGCCTGTGCTCCGCAAAGGGAGAGGCCACAACAGTGAGAGGCCCGCGTACCGCAAAAAAAAAAAAAAAAAAAAAAGGAGCCTGGAAGTAGCTGAGGGAATTGCCTGTTGGGAAGAGATTGGAGGTGTGCTGCCCCCCATACCTTCACAGTCTCTTATAAAAAGAGACGTATGGGTGGGATGTGTTGAGTTGTTTACAAAAATAGCGCAGAGAAAACCCCTCTGAAATCATGGGAAAAAGTCCCATGGTTGTGCCTTAAATATAAAGAATAAATTAGATACAGTCTTCACCCACTGTACCCCTAAAAGCTCTCACAACTTCTCTATTTTTTAAAATATCAGCCATTAAATGGGAGGTAGCAGTGGTTTTCAAAGTGTGGTCCCTGGACCAGCATCCGCAGCATTACCTAGAAACTTGTTAGAAGTGCACATTCTCTGGCCTCACCCCAGACATACTGAATCAGAAACTCTGAGGATGGGGTCCAGCAGTTTTTGTTTTAATAAACTTTCCTGGTGATTCTGAGCAGGTTTATGGTTGAGAACTGGACTATAGGACTATAGAAACTATGTCTTTAGAAGGTTCTCTAAAAGTTGTACAGAGCCTGCCCTCTGACACAGGCCTGAACAGGAAAACTGCAAGCTGAAGAAACTTCGCCTGTAACCACTGAGCCAGGGTAGGGAGTGCGGTTGACATTTGCTTAGTAAAATAGGTCATGTGGCAGGAGAGAAAAACTACTAATAGAGAAGAGCAAAACCAAGTGGAATCAGAATGACAAGGTAGTGGCCAATACACTCGTCGTTACAAAACTAGAAAGTTCCTATTCAAATGACTGTAGTTACTAATACATACCTACATGGAAAGGAATAAGATATGAATTGAGGTTTTCTTTTAATATGCTGTATTTTGTTTCACCTTGGAGACGTAGCTTGTGAAAATATTTTGTCTAGTAGGTCTGGTCAGTCCTTAATTGAAGCTCTATGTTGACAGGAAAATAGAAACTTGCTGAATTTTAAAAACATGATTTGGCTGCTACATAATTGGAGTTTTGTGGCAAAGAATCACAGATGCCAGAAGTGTGAAAAAGTTATGATCTTAATCATAACCATATTGACCATAACAGCAACAGCAATAATAACCATGACTACAGTTACCATTTATTGAATGCCTACTGTGTGCAGACACTGCTGTGTGCTTGGCACTAGGGATAAAGTTGTGGATAAGCAGACCTGGTCCTTGCCCTCCAAAGCAGTGGTTCTCAACCTTGGCTACATATTAGTTGCACCAGGAAGCCATTAAAAAATAACAATGCCCAGGCTTCACCTCAGTGATTCTGATTTAATTAGTCTGGGACGGGACTCGCGGGTTGGTATTTTCACAAAGTTCTCCAGTGACTCTAATGTGCAGCTAGAATTGAGAATGACTGACGAGGTGAAAGACTTAAGCATGTAGTTAATTAATTACAGTAGCCTTAAGTGATATGAGGAAAAATTTAGAGTGCTGTGAGGAGTGCCAGCTAGTGTGGGGTTCATGGAAGGGGTCTCTGAGGCATCCTTGAGGAAGAACTTGCACCTGGAATCTGAAGGCCGAGCAGAATATAGCTAAGCAAAGAGAGTGGGAGGAGAATGTTCTAGGCAGAGTTAAAAAATTGTGCGGGGGCCCGTTGGCAGGGGAAGAAAGGTGAAGTGAGGGCTGAAACGAGGCAAAGAGTGAGAGAAGGGTAGTGATAAGGGAGGCTGGAAACCCAAGAAGGGGCAGGACAAGTAGGACCTGTGGGTTACATGAAGGATTGTGGTCTTTATTCTGAAGTAATGGGAAGCTATGAAGGGTTTTAAGTAACTAGTGGGTGATGTGATCATATGGAGACTTTGAAAAGGTCACTGCGGCTGCAGTGTGGCAAACAAATTGTCGAGAGGCAAGAGTGGATGCAGGGAGACCAGTCAGGAGCCTGCTGTGGAAGGTGGTGGTGGATGGACTAAGAAGGTGGCAGGGTGATGGGGGGGGGGGGCGTGGGCATCAGAATCTTTGGGAGGTAGAATCCCAGGACTTGACACAAGCTCTCAGTAACATTTGCTGAATGAGCGGGCTCCTTGGATGTGAAGGACAAGGGTGAGGAAGGAATGGAGGACGATGCCATTGTTCTTGGGTCACAACTGGATGAGTAGTAGATATGCTCACTGAGCTATGGGCATTGAACTATGGAGAACTGGGGGAGGAACAGGTTTGGGGAGAAGGGGAAAGCATGAATTCTGTTTGGGCAGAAAAGGTTTGAGGTGCCTGTGAGTTATCCAAGGTGAAAGGTCAAGGAGGCAGCTGAAAGGTCAGGAATACATATGTCTGGGCTAAATATAAGTTAGTGTATTTCCCACATATGGACAGTACTAACGGAGGCCATGGGGCTGGTTGGGATCACTCTATTCTTTTCGTACAGAGCTCACTGCATCTTCATATCAGCTCCCCAAATTAAGTGATGGATGTTTTTAAAATTTCAGTCTAGAAAATGAAATTTAGAAAGGCTAAGTAACTTTCTCAGGTCACACAGCTAGTTAAGAGGCAGGGGTGAGTGTCCATCCTACGGGATAGTTATAATAATCAAAAACAAGGAAATAGATGCATTATTACCTAATCATACTGCTTCTCTTAGAATGACTCACTGTCAGAGACAATGTAGTTAACCATGCTTGCTTAGAAAGGACCAGCTAAATGTGTAGTTCCTTCTATTATACACTTATCATCTGAGTCTATTATTCTTGGTAATTCAGCGAGAAAGTATTCCATGGAGGTTATGACTAAGTTCTGGGATCCAGATTTGGGATTTACTGCCTAAACATCTGTCCTCTTGCTTCCTACAATACATGCAAACTGAAGTCGAGTTGCCTGGCAGCTCACTAAAAATAGTCAGAACCATAGAGTTGAGAAGTTAAAACACGTTTGGAATAATCAAATAAATCTCCCCTTTTCTTGAGGGAAAACACTGTGTACTAAAAATTCAAATCAATCTTATCCATTCATTTATTCAACTGACATATGGAATACTGACACAGACCAGACCCTTTGCTGGTTTCTGGAGATCTAAAAAGGTATACTGTGTTCTCAAGGTGCTCAGTCTCATAGAGGAGACTGACACAGGTTAAAGGCCATTATAGCATTGTGGGAGGGAAGCTATGAGACAGATGCAAAGGAGGGTATTAAATTCATCATTAGAGGAGGGGCAAGACGCTTTCAGGAAGACTTTCTGGAAGTGGTGACACATAAACTGATTATCCTCAGCTTCAGTTTCTTCATAAGGTACAAAAAGATAAAGAAGAGAGCTTCAGGCAGAAGAGAAAAGCAGGAACATTGTACAAGACATGAAGATATGAAAAAGAAGGGCCAATTTAGAGACTAACACCTTGAACTACACCTGAATTGTGTGGGGACTTGGCCTTAAAATTGTGGTTAAATAGTTTAACTTTTATTTTGAGACACATGGGAATCATTGAAGAAGTTCACACTGGTGGGGTCATATAATCAGGTTTGCATTTTTAGGATGATCATGGTAGCTTCAAAGTAGAGGACAGATTAGAAGGGGAAGAGCCTAGATGTGGGGAGGCCTCTACAGAAGCTATTGTAGAAGTCCAGGCAAGAAATAGATAAATGAAAAGATTTGGGAGATATTTAGTGGGTAGAATCAGTAAAACCTCGGAGGGAGTTTGCTTGGAGGGAGAAGGGAGAGTCTGGGGAGACTGGGGGCATGGTGCTAACCTTCACTGAGCAGATTATACAGAGCAATTGGAGTGGGAAAGAAAGTTTAGTTTTAGACATGGTGATTTTGGCTGTAGAACATCAAAGCAGGTATGTTCAGAAGGTGACTGGAACTATAGATTTGGAGCTCCAGATAAAGTCCTGTACTGGAGATACAGATCAGGGGGTCATCCCAATAAAGTTTAGGGAGCCATCACCATTCAGTTGGTCGTATGTGTATGAAGCGACATGAGCCAAGTTTCCAAGATGGAACACTGTGGAACATCCCTATTTAAAGGGTATGGTGAGAAAAAGGTGCCAGCAAAGTAAGGGTCAGAGAAGTAAGAGGACTATTAGAAGAGTCTGGTGTCATGGGAGCCAAGAAAAGAGAGTTTATGTAGTAAACAGTGTCACATTCTATAGGAAATGGAAAAGCACCCATCGGATATTTGTGTGAGTGGCATTAGTAGAATGGTGGGACAGAAGCCAGGTGTGGTGGATCAAGGAGTGAGTGGGTTGTGGGAAGGTGGAATTTAGGAATGCACAGAGTGCAAGGAGGAAAACAGAAGAAGTCAGAGGAAGTCAAATCTTAAGAACTGGTGCGGCCTGTATCAGCTCACTGGGAGGCTGGAGGCAGAGAGCCGAAGGCAAGAGAAATGGAATGAATGTCCCTGCGCTGTATAAAGCTCTGAGAAAAGGGGGAGTGGCCTTTCTCCACCCTGTCCTAAGAGCCTTGGTGGTGGTGGGCCCAGGAGCGTCTTTGTTATCTGATTTAGCTATCCCGTCCCTGAAGACGGTCTACCAATGCAGCATTCTCAGAGGTCAGTTCTAGGCAACAAAGACTTTCCTGGAAGGTGGAGTAAAAATTTCCTCTTCAACTCTTGCATTCCCCAGAGTCTTTGGGTGTGTACGAATTTTTATAAAGAATTTCAACTATTTTAGCCACCATTTCCAAGGACCATAAGGTATGGTTCCTTGTACGGTATCCTTGTGTGGTATCCTGAGCTTTTGCTGAGGTGGAGACACTTTCCCCTCCACTCAGAACATTATTATAATTCCAAAGGGAAAGTATATGGGATCCCTCTTGTCTGTTTTGACCCCCTAAAGTGTGCTTCCTTGTCTGGCTGAACCCCTCCTACCTCTGTGAGTCTGAGCAAATAAGAAAGCAGCCCGCCTGGGTGTGAGCAAGAAGTGCATAGACTGTGCTGTACATGTGGCTCCTGTGGTCTCCGCATTGCATCAGTATTTTACAGGCAGCCTGCGTCTCACAGGGAGAGACAATCTATTTCACTTTGTGGAATAAAGAAAATGAGAATCCCATGAAACCAAACATGCATATGAGGTATCTATATGTGGCATAATACCCCCTATGGTTTAACAATGATTAGCTCACTTTTCACCTTGTAGAAAAATCATGGCAAGATAACTTGAACATGAAATCATAGTAGGGGGTTAGTTTGATTAACTTTGCGGAGTCATCCTACATCACTATGGAGAAAGAACTTTCTGGGAAGTGACCATGAGCCAAGGCTGTGCTAGAGGCGCACTGCATTGACCAGTTCTTTTAGTTGCCTTTTCACTCCATGCAGATGAGTGCCTCTCCATATTCACACATCTTTCTTGCCTCTCCATATTCACACATCTTTCCATATTCACACATCTTTCTTCATTCAGTATACAGAATTGAGTAGGACATCAATTTCTTAGTTGCATTCTGGATTCGAGGAAATACTCAAGTCACAAGATTGAAAATACTTTTTTTTTAAAGTGTGGGCGATTTTGGTAGGAGCTGCCCCCATCTGTTATGGGTTGATCTTATTAGTTTTTCTTTAAGGAAGACACTTTCTCCAAGGTCCAGGAACCTTTCTTTAACCCCTCCTGCTTTCCACCTCACTAAATGAGTACAGAAAATAGGCTTTAAAAAATCTAGGGTACTCTCAGATTGCCCCTCCCAAATATCAGTTGTATCTGTCACATCCTTGACAGGAACCAGATACTAATCAATTTAAGATTGCGTTCTCACATAAGCATCTAAAGTGCAGATACTCTGTGTTGATCGTTGAAGAGAGCTGCTTAGATACCAGGTGATCTGTGACAGAGTTACCATGGACATTTAGAAACTTGATCATATCTTATTCAGAGAGCTGTTCCCTCTTGTATTGATACGTGACAGCAGAGGTGCCAAATTTCCCTTAGAATAAAGCTTTTAATCCACCCAAAGCCTGGCCAAATGAGACCTGACGATTTTGCTCTAAAGAATACAAAAGAGATGACATTGATCTGGGAAGACTGAATGAGTGGGGACCCAGAGACGGATGCTTGGACTAATTAAGTTGGTGAGTAGCTGGCACAGTGGTAGAGTGGGCAGAGGATCAGCAAAGTTGACATCAAATCACCAACGTATCTCTTCCCATTTACCCTATGCCCACCTTCCAGGTTCCTAGCATCTTTGTCACTTTAATCCAAACTGGAAACCCTCTGTAGATTCTTTCTCTTCAACTCAGAGCCTTTGGGTTTTCAGGAATTTCTATTAAGAATTTTTAATTAAGGAAGAATTAAGGAAGGAAGGAAGAGAGGGAAGGGGAGAAGAAGGAGGAGAAAAAGGGAGGGGAAAGAAGAAGGGAAGGAGTAAGGAAGGTCACATGGTAAAATATTTTATGAATTGCTCAATGCAAAAGGGCATTAACATGCAGGCCTGGGACTCTATCCTTGGGGGGACCTGCCTACAGGGTTGGCCTTTGGCTGGTGTCTGGGAGCTTGGATTTGGGGAGGGTTCTCACCATTTTGAGAATTAAGGAAATGGCTTGCTGTGCCTGGACTGTTTGTGCAGGTAGTGAGGTTTGTGTTGGGCATCTGCTTTCCATCTGGAGTCTGGAATCTTGATGTATGCTGGATGGTAGGTGCCTGTGTGACTGGCCCCCAGTGAAGGCCCTGTGCTCTGGTGAGCTTCTCTGATAGATAACATTTCACATGTGTTATCACAACTCATTGCTGGGGAATTAAATGTGTCCTGTGGTCCCCACTGGGAGAAGACCCTTGGAAGCTTGCACCTGGTTTCCCCTAGACTTTGTCTGATACTTCTTTTCTCTTTGTTGATTTTTCTTCATATTCTTTGACTGTAATAAATCTTAGTCATGAGTTATGACTATATGCTGAGTCCTGTGAGTCTTCCTAGTGAATCTATAAATTTTCAGAAATGTCTATGCCTTTACCCAGTGGGAACATACTGTTCACATTGTTCCACATCTTGCTTTTCACAATATAAAATGTTTTGAAGACTATTTGCATCAACCTTCATAGATCTTAATCTTTTCCATGCCTGAATAGTATTATGCATAACTGTACTAGAATTTATATATTCAGATCTCAATTAATGGACCTTTAGTAACTTTTATTATTGCAATTACAAATAATGCTGCATTGAACATTTCTATACATGCATCTTTTCATACATTGATAAGTATTACCAGCAGGTTAAATTCCTAGAAGTAGAATTCTTGGGTCAAAGGATATATATGCTTTGCTCTTTGATAGATATTGCAAAATTGCCCCCCACCAAAGAGGCTGTGTGGATTTTTACTCCCATCAACATGCAAGAAGTACCTGTTTCCCCATATTTTTGTTGATATATATTTCTTTATCAAATTTTCAATAAAATTCACCCTTTTTAGGTGTACAGTTCTGTGAATTTTAACAGATATATGTAGTCTTGTAACTACCACCACAGTCAAGATATAGAATGTTTCCATCATCTCAGAAAGTTCCCTTGTGGACCTTTGTAGTCAATCCTCAGTTCCTGAAACTGCGTATTGATCTGATTCCTGTCCTTAGTTTTGCCTTTTTCAGAATATCATATAAATGAAATCACACATAGTCTTTTGAGTCTGGCTTCTTTCACTTAGCATAATGCTTTTGAGATTCATCCATGTTGTTGCATTGATGAGTAGTTTATGCCCCTTTTGTTGCTGAATAGAATTCCATTGTATCACAATTTGAGTACATTTCACTAGTTGATGCGCACTTGGGTTGTTTTGAGTTTTTGGTGATGAATAAAGCTGTTAGAAATATTTAGGTACAGGTTTTTGTGTAGACATGTCTTCACTCTTTTTGGGTAAATACCTAAGAGTAGGATTGCCTGGTCATATGGTAAGTATATGTTTAACTTCATAAGAAACTACCAAACTCTTTCCAAAGTGGCTGAGCCATTTTGCATCCCCAGCAGCAGTGTATGAGAGTTCCAGTAGCTCTGCATCCTTGCCAACATTTGGTATTGTCAGGTTTTTTGGCCATTCTAATGAGTATGTAATAATATTATATATTATCAAACTTTAAAAAAACTTTGCTATTCTAAGTAATAAAAGGTATCTCAATTTTCATTGACTACATTTCTTTAAGTTAGGGTAATTAGAATACTTCTAATATGTTGAAAATATTTCTTTTTCTTTAAATTGCCTATTTATGTTCTTTGCCCATTTTTCTACTAGATGGGTTGATCATTTTATTAATGATTTTTAATGACTCTGTATATTAAGGAAACCAACTATTTAATAGTCGTTGCAAACATTTTCCTCAGTTTGTTATTTTTTACTTTGCTTATGGCATATTGTGCTGCAGAAATATTTTTATGTTGCTTCTGACTTTTGTACCTCATAGGTACAAAACTGAGGAGGTAGAAATAAGGTAACTTACAAATGTGAGATGTAGAAGACAGGGGGCTGTAAGGCTGGGAAACGTGGGTGAATCAGTTCACCCCATCCCCACTCTGACCCCCACACTAGTGATATTTGGCCAGCACAGATTGTCTCAGTCTTTCTCACCAGCAACACATACCCAAGGCTTGTTGACAAACGCAGCTGCTTTGAGAAAAGGTAGAATCCCCAGGGCACAATTCTTCAATTTCAGATGTGGAAGATGATTTGTTTAGCGGGAGCAATGTGTTTATTGCAGAGACCATCAATACACGAGATTGTTAACACTGGTTGGCTGAGACACGGAATTCCTGTCTGCAGTCTCAATGATATCACTCTGCCAGAAACAACCCTCTTCTTGCCAACCCTATACTTGAGTATGGGATTCGACGATGTCCGCAAAGACCTATTGTGCTCCATTCAGCCTGTGGGTAAAAGAATTCAGGAAAGGCCAGAAGGGGTGTGGGTGAGGAGGTAGACGGAATGGTGGGAGGAAGTAAGGAGAAGGAGAGACAGGGAAGGGGAATCCTTTGCTTCCTTATTTCCCACACCGAGATCCTCTGTTGGCATTTGATTTTTGCAGTCATTAACGTTTTTAGAGTCAGGCACATCAGTGCCAAGTCAGTTAGTTACTTGCTGCTAATCTGAGAAGAGCACAGCCCACAGCAAAAGGAATGGTGGGATGGAGAGTGTGGAGTTGGCAGAGTCTGATTTGCAGGAAGAGCTTGTGCACTCCCACCCCGGTTCCACTGACCCGGGTCACTAAATGGGCTCTTCCCACCCAAAGCTGAACCTCTGAGGCGCCCACTCAGGATCAGCCAGTCTACTTTGTTAGGATAAATGCACTCCTTTTCTAACTAAAGAGCTGTGAACGGAGACTAACCAGCTAATTAACATCTCAAAGAGCAGAAACAAAAGATCATTAAGTAAAAGCGAGTAACTTTCTCTGAAGTCTTGGGTTCAGGAGTTCAGTGGAACAGGACCATGGGTATTTACTCAATAACCTGACTCTCTACCTCTCTTTCTATTCCCACCCCCGCCTATCCCTTCCCTTCTTATTCTCTGGCTCCTTCTCCCAAGCCTGTGTCTATCTTGTTTTCCCTCCCTCTCCTTTACTTTTCACCCTTTAACTAACTGGTCATCATTGAGGCCTTGAAGTACATTTTTAGCATTTGTCTATTTATTGACATTGTACTGACTTCCTCGACCTAAAAGCAGGCAGGAAAAAAACCCCACCAAATTAAACTGCTTTATCCTCAAACTTGACTCTGGATTTATTAATTGGGAGAATATGGGGGGGGTGTGAAATGTAAGATCTTTCTATTTGAACAGAACTTTGGGTGAGTTCTTTTGCATTGTGTCACCTGAGAAGGAATGAAGCTGAGTAATTTCTATGCATCTCTAATGCAGGGCAGTGCTTAAGGCAGTGGAGTGGAGTTGAGAGACTTGGATCCAGTCACTGCTCTGCCAATTGCAAGCTGTGTGACTTTGAGCAAGTCCCTTAACCTCCCTAGGAACTGTAATCCCAGCCTCTGCCTCTTAGCTGCTAGCTTCTGACCATCAGGGACTGAGAGACTTCATATTTTATTTTATTTTTTCACATCTTTATTAGAGTATAAATGCTTTACAATATTGTGTTAGTTTCTGCTGTACAACAAAGTGAATCAGTTATATGTATACATATGTCCCCATATCCTCTCCCTCTTGAGCCTCCCTTCCATCCTCTCTATCCCACCCCCTAGGTGGTCACAAAGCATCGAGCTGATCTCCCTGTGCTATGCAGCAGGTTCCTACTAGCTATTTTACATTTGGTAGTGTGTATATGTCAGTGCTACTCTCTCACTTCGTCCCAGCTTCCCCTTCCCCCACTGTGCCCTCCAGTCCGTTCTCTAAGACTTCATATTTTAAAAATATAACATTGTCTGGTGTCATCAGTGACAACAGTCCAGACAGCCCCTTCAGCCAAATCCTCAAAGTCAGTCACTTTTCGCTTCTGGATAATGAGGTTGGCTTCTACGTACAGCGCTAGTGCCACACAACAGGCACCGTACTAAGCCTCAGTCATGTGGTGTAGGGTAGGGTGGTGGCTAAAAGCCTGGCCTCTGGATCCAGAATGCCTGACTTTAACTCCTGGTCCCAACACTTACATCAGTGTAAGTTTGGGCAATCTTCTTAACCTCTCTCTGACTCAGTTTCCTCACCTGTAAA
Organism: Lagenorhynchus albirostris; assembly: GCF_949774975.1. Classification (NCBI taxonomy): domain Eukaryota; kingdom Metazoa; phylum Chordata; class Mammalia; order Artiodactyla; family Delphinidae; genus Lagenorhynchus; species Lagenorhynchus albirostris. The sequence continues at coordinate 52,660,882 of NC_083110.1, forward strand.
GTGACAATAATGAGGATAATAATAGTACCTGTAATTTGTGACCTTATTTGGAAGTAAAATCTTTGCAGATGTAATTAAGGATCTTGAGATCATTCTGGCTTTAGGATGGACCCTAAATCTAATGACTGGTGTCCTCCTAAGAGAAAGGAGAGGGAAATCTGATACACACAGAGACAGGGAAAAAGGCTGTGTGCAGACAGAGGCAGATATTGGAGTGATGCAGCCATAAACCAAGGAATGCTGGGAGCTACCAGAAGCTGGAGAAGGCAAGAAAGGAATCTCTCCAGAGTCTTTGGCCCTGTTAACACCTTGATTCTGGACTTCTGGCCTCCGGAATTGTGAGAGAGTAAAATTCTATTGTTTTAAGTCACCATGTTTGTGGTAATTTGTTGTGGCAGCCCTAGGAGACTGATACAGATGATGATAATAGTACTACCTCACAGGAGTGTTGTGAAGGTTAAATTAGTTGCTGTGTTTAAAGTGCTGAGAGCAGAATCTGGAATGCATCGAGGGCTCTTTTGTAGGTTGTTATTTAAATTGTTTGCTCACTGACTCTTACCTAGCAACCCTATGAATTCCATACTATTGTGACTCCCATTTTGCATGCAAGGAATTGGAGGCTTAGAGAGACTGAGCAAAGGTGAGGTTGTTTGGACTCTGCTCTAGCTTGAGCCACCCTTCAGAAGTCTGTGGAGTTTGGCTTTCTACTGATGGATCCTGGTGACTGTTGGCTTGGCGACCCCTCATAATGGTGCTCTCTCAGCAAAGATTCACCAGTCCTGGGTCACCAAGAAGCCCAGAAGGTATAGAGAAGACCTATCATGATATGGTACTTGCTCCTCCTGGATGCGTCTTCTCAGCTCTGGTCTTGGCACAAGCAGAACCACGCTCTGTCCACACTTGACTGTGTGGTTGTCCTATGACCTGACTTCACGGGGGTGCCTCAGCACCTCATCACAAGAGACAGCGGTGCGCCGCCTAAAAGACCACACCCTTCCTATCCAGGTACTTCAAAGATTCCTGGTGGTTCCTTGTTTACCCCTATGGTGCTGAGTGTAAATTATACAAATGATTAGAAGTAAGTCGGATCACTTAGAGTAAGACAAAGCCCTCACCAGAACCTGCAAGGCCCCACAAGCAAGGCACCCAGTGACCCCACCCCTGACCATCTCTTACTATTTTCCCTTTCATCACTCATCCAGCCACACTGGCCTTATGGCCAGGCACTGTTCCACCCCAGGTCCTTTGCACATGCAGTTCCAGTTACCTTAAATTCTATTGCCCAAGTGGTATGCTTGCTTTCTCTTTATTCCTATCACTTTTAATATCACCATCTCAGGTCTTTCCTAATTACCCTATCCTGCCTCTTCACCTGCTTTTTCTCTCTCCTTAGCACTTATAATTATGTAACATACTATAAATTTTACTTATCTTGCTTATTATCTTTTCTTTCAGACTAACGTCTAAGCACCATGAGGATGGGGATGTTTGTTTGATTTGTTCACTGCTGTAGCTCAGAGCCCAGGGCAGGTCTGTGAATAGTATAATGCATTCAATAAATAATTGTTGACTAATTGAACAATGAATGAAACAACAACTATAGAACTCCCGAACCGAAATAGGCCAATCCATTAAATATCCAGAGGTAGCACGTGAAGAGAGGACTACTGGAACAACTGAGCTTTGGAGCATACGGAGGGGAGCTTGCTTTTGAAGGTGACAAGGAAAAAGATTTGGTGGAGAAAGAGGGGAACAGAATTCCAACTGAAGGAAATCTCATGTTGACAAATGTCAGAATCCAAAATTCATTTATTCATTCAACTAGGGATATAGCAATGAATGAGCCAGAAAAAAAAAGTCCCTTCACTTAAGGAACTTACAGTCTAGTGGTCATAATGTCAGGCATTATGATCTCGGGCACACACATCTGCTTATTGGAATGGTGAGATGGGAAGGGCTTAAATTTCTGAAGGGCTGAGGGGTCCAAGTAGACCAGTGAGGCTTTCATCTGGCAAGCAGAAGGAAGCTACATTAAATTCTTAATTAGGGAGAACCCTGGGAATGTCAATTATGGAGGAATTCTGCAGCCGCATGAAGGATGGATTCTGATAGGAAAGGGAATTAGGGAGATACCAGAAAGGGCTATTGTAGAAGAGGTGGGGGTGACTGGAACGGGGGGGTGGATATCACCATAGAAGAGGTTGGGTCTAAGGGCCCTGGAATGAAGCACCTGGGAAAGGATCTTAAAGCCCTTGAGTGGGAGAACAATCTAAATGCGTGTCACCAAGAACTCCTCCGTGATGGAGAGGAAGGAAGATCGCAGAAAGGGGGCAGAGACTCTAGGAGTTGGGGAAATGGCAAAGCCAGATTAGGACCAGTCCCCTGAGCTTCAGTGATTCTTCCATCACTGGGCTGTGTAAACACAGGAAGGACCACAGCACTGCACTGATGTTTACTCTCCAGTGCTTGTCTGTATTGGCTGCTTTGTTCTCTATGTGACAAGCCAAGCTTGGTCCGGATGTGACCCATCAGAAGTTGGAAGTGATTTGAATCTAGTGAGTCTCACTGAATCCGCAGAGCAAAACTTTTGTTGTTTTTGCCAAAAACCCACCACATCTGTCAACATCCCAAATCTTTTTATTAATGGAGTAAAATTTTAGGATAATGTTTGGTATCATGAAGTAGAGGTGCTGGGATTTCTCTGTATAGCAGAATTTTGACTAAGGACATAATTTTAATCATTAATAGGATGCCAGCTGTGGATGTCATGATGGCTGTTTCTGTAAGAATGAAAAAGAATCAGCTTTTTTTTTTTTTTGCCTCTGAAATAGCTAATTGGCTTGAAATCAGTCTGTGTTTTCTCAGAGCTTGAATTTCCTTCACTTTTGTCTCTGTCAAGTGAAGAGCTGACATTTCTACCTGGCTCTCACCTCAAACAGAAAAGCTTTCTCATTTGTCATATGAAAGGAGGAGAATGGGAGGGAAGTGGCAGTCTTGAATTCTCTAGGATAGTGAGACAATTCAAAGGAAAACAAATACAACACTTTGCTGTTGATAGATATTTTTGGTAAAAATGTTCCTTGAAATTGTTTTTTGAAATACTGTTTCACATTGTATGATATAAGTCACGTTTCTGTTATCCACAAGGGAAATGAATAGCTTTTCAGGGGGAAATACAGTCATTGTGAATTTTCTGTAACAGAACTTGACTGTAGCAGTCATGGCATCTGAAAGAGCTCTGGGGCCTGGGAAGAGAGGGCAGTTACTGAAGTGGTTCCCTTTTATGAATACATCCTAGATATGTCCACCTAGACCCCCGCGTCTGCTACCACTTCCTAAGAAGAGTCTGGCTTCCTTCATGTGATAAGGACTTTTGAAAATTACCTGCCATGGTTCATAGAAAACACAGTATTTTAATTATTCCTCTCTGGGTAATCTAGTCGGTCACATGAAAAACAAACTTAGCCATTATTTTTTTGATAATACAGCTTTTGAAAATTGTGTATGAAAAATTCCTAAACTTCCTCTCTGATCTAAGTTCTTTTTCTTATCATATCTTTAATAAGACAAATATGATGAAAGCCTTGAATATATTCTAATAATATGGATATCATTGCAAAAACTGGGCAAATGTGGAAAAGTATACTTCCTTATTTTTATTCTCTATTTTTTTACTGAAGTACAGTTGATTTACAGTGTTGTGCTAATTTCTGCTGTACAGCACAGTGACTCAGTTATACACACATATACACATTCTTTTTTTTACATTCTTTTCCAATATGGTTTATCTAAGGAGATTGGATATAGATCCCTGTGCTATACAGTAGGACCTTGTTGTTTATCCATTCGAAACGTAATAGTTTGCATCTACTAACCCCAAACTCCCAGTCCATCCCGCTACCTCCCCCCCTCCCCCTTGGCAACCACAAGTTTGTTCTCTATGTCTGTGAGTCTGTTTCTGTTTTGTAGATAAGTTCATTTTTTTAGATTCCACATATAAGTGATATCATATGGTATCTGTCTTTCTCTTTCTGACTTACTTCACTTAGTATGATAATCTCTAGCTGTGTATCCATGTTGTTGCAAATGGCATTATTTTGTTCTTTTTTATGGCTGGGTAGTATTCCATTGTATATATACACCACATCTTCTTTATCCGTTCATCTGTTGATGGACATTTAGGTTGCTTCCATGTTTTGACTATTATGAGTAGTGCTGCTATGAACATAGGGGTGCATATGTCTTTTTTTTTAATCTTTATTGGAGTATAATTGCTTTACAGTGTTGTGTTACTTTCTGCTGTACAACAAAGTGAATCAGCTATATGCATACATATATCCCCATATCCCCTCCCTCTTGAGCCTCCCTTTCACCCTCCCTATCCCACCCCTCTAGGTCGTCGCAAAGCATCGAGCTGATCTCCCTGTGCTATGCACCAGCTTCCCACTAGCTATCTATTTTACACTTGGTAGTGTATATATGTCAATGCTACTCTCTCACTACATCCCAGCCTCCTCTTCCCCCGCTGTGTCCTCAAGTCTGTTCTCAACATCTGCATCTTTATTCCTGCCCAGGTTCATCAGTACCTTTTTTCTAGATTCCATATATATGAGTTAGCATACAGTATTTATTTTCTCTTTCTGACTTACTTCACTCTGTATGACAGACTCTAAGTCCATCCACCTCACTACACGTAACTCAATTTCTTTCCTTCTTATGGCTGAGAAGTATTCCATTGTATACATGTGCCACATCTTCTTTATCCATTCATCTGTCGATAGACATTTTGGTTGTTTCCATGTCCTGGCTATTGTAAATAGTGCTGCAGTGAACATTGTGGTACATGTATCTCTTTGAATTATGGTTTTCTCAGAGTATATTCCCAGTAGTGGGATTGCTGGGTCATATGGTAGTTCTATTTTTAGTTTTTTAAGGAATCTCCATACTGTTCTCCATAGTGGTTGTATCAATTTACATTCCAACCAACAGTGCAAGAGGGTTCCCTTTCCTCCACACCCTGTCCAGCATTTGTTGTTTGTAGAATTTCTGATGATGCCCATTCTAACTGGTGTGAGGTGATACCTAATTGTACTTTTGATTTGCATTTCTCTAATAATTAGTGATGTTGAGCAGCTTTTCATGTTCTTCTTGGCCATCTGTATGTCTTCTTTGTAGAAATGTCTATTTAGGTCTTCTGCCCATTTTTGGATTGGGTTGTTTGTTTTTTTGATATTGAGCTGCATGAGCTGCTTGTATAGTTTGGAGATTAATCCTTTGTCAATTGCTTCCTTTGCAAATATTTTCTCCCATTCTGAGGGTTGTCTTTTCATCGTTTATGGTTTCCTTTGCTGTGTAAAAGCTTTTAAGTTTCATTAGGTCCCATTTGTTTGTTTTTGTTTTTATTTCCATTACTCTAAGAGGTGGGTCAAAAAGGATCTTGCTGTAATTTATGTCATAGAGTTTTCTGCCTATGTTTTCCTCTAAGAGTTTTATAGTGTCTGGCCTTACATTTAGGTCTTTAATCCATCTTGAGTTTATTTTTGTGTATGATGTTAGGAAGTGTTCTAATTCCATTCTTTTACATGTAGCTGTCCAGTTTTCCCAGCACCACTTATTGAAGAGGCTGTCTTTTCTCCATTGTATATTCTCGCCTCCTTTGTCAAAGACAAGGTGACCATATGTGCGTGGGTGTATCTCTGGGCTTTCTATCCTGTTCCGTTGATCTGTATTTCTGTTTCTGTGCCAGCACCATACTGTCTTGATTGCATGTAGCTTTTTGAATTATAGTTTTAGTTTTGTCTGGTTATATGCCAGCAGTGGGATTGCTGGATCATATGGCGACTCTATTTTTAGTTTTCTGAGGAACCTCCTTACTGTTTTCCATAGTGGCTGCACCAACTTACATTCCCACCAACAGTATAGGTGGGTTCCCTGGAAAAGTACACTTTCAACTGTTCAGTGATAATAATGAGTTAGTAAATATTCTCATTAAGAAAAGGAAGAAACAACTAGAGTCATATCAATCTATTTCCCACCTCAGGGCTTTTGCAGTTGATACTTCCTCTTCCTGGAATGTTCTTTCTCCTTCTCATAGCTGTTGTTTTCTCATCATCCAGGTCTAAGCTCAAACATCACCTTCTCAGAGAGCCTTTCCTGACCCTCAGTCTGATCTCCCCACCCCAACTCTGCTGCAAGTCACTCTGTAACATTCCTTGGTTTTAATTTCTCCTCAACACTTTTCATGACCTGAAGTCACTTATTTGCATACTTCTTTTCTGGTTCATCTATCTCCCCAACTAGATGTGAACTCCAAAGATCAGGGACCTTGTTAGTCATTTTCATTGGCTACTAAGATTAGTGCCTGAATGAATAGAAGGAAAATGATATAATCAAAATTGTTGTATTTACGGAAACGACTAGGTAGACCTTTTGGACAGTTTGAAGGAGGAAAGCATTCAAAGTTCTATTATAGTAGAAACATTGCTGCAGTGTGCAACCCTCGGGTATTAGATATGTAATGTTTCGTCTAAAACGTGCTTGTTGTAAGCTGTGTTTGTCAATATCACGACTTTGGGAAGTGAGGTAGGTAGTACTCATGTAGGTAGGCAGTACTTAGGGGGCTCTTTTCCAAATTCCAGAGCCTTGGCAGCAAAAAGGACATTTCTGCCACACCAGGATGTTTTGGCTTCAAGGTCTTTAAATCATGACTCTAATTGGATCAAAGCGTAAGTCTCATGGGAGGATCAGATCAGGTGTAGCTGTTTTAGCAGCTCAAAATGCTTTAAGAACTCAAGTTCTTTCCATCTCTCTGCTCAGCCATCCTTGGCTGGACAGTGTCTGAGGAAGAAGAGAGAATGCTTCCTTTCTTTTCCTAGGCTTGCCCCAGCAGACTTCCTCCAGGGTCTCACAGGCCATTTTGAGAGTATATGCCCACTGTTGAACCAGTCACTGGAGAGGGAATGAGATTATGCAGAACAGTCAGCCCCTTTCTAGGAGGTGTATGGGCTGCTTGGGGGAGTGGCAGGCATCTGAACAAAACTGAGGTTCTTTTGGGAAGCGAGAAGGGGGGAAGTGCTGTATATTTCATTTATGATTCTCTTGTTTGGAAGCAATAGATAATGGTGTTGATAAAACTTTTTCTCCTAAGTTTTGTACTGATCGGTCTGATGGGTACAAACTGGTCCAAGATTCTAAAGATGGATGCAGACTGGAGACCCAGGCAGTTCCAGTCCTTTGGATTAAGTCCAACCTGTGCTCACAAGCTCGAAGGGGAGCTCCTGTGTTGGTGCAGCCACAGCTGCTGAGAAAGAGGGAAAGAGGAGGAGGGGACGCAGGTTCCTCTTTCAGTTGCTTTAATCCCTTCCCCTGTCCTTAGAGAAGTGAAAACTATTTTGGAGAACCCATCTCATTTCCACATGCTTTTTTATTACTTGATCCTATCTTTCTTCCCCAAAGCCTAAGAAAAAGGCTTGAGGATAGCTTGGGAAGCTGAGAGAGGAAGGATGAGAATGGAGGGAATGGTGTAACCATTCCATTTCCTGTTCACCTCTGCTGTAGGCTCTATTTATCCTGATCAAAGTAAATTTGCCTTTTATAGAATTCTCCTTCTGGAACTTTTTATGTCCCAAGATGGTAAGAGTATGAACAGGATAGACAAGATAATGTGAATGATGAAATGTTCAAGACTCCACAGCCCCTACGCTGTTACCAATTACTTAACATATAAGCGTGGTTGAAGTGAAGGAATGTGTCAAGGCAGGAAATGTCATGAAGTAGAGGGACTACGATGTTCGATGATACACTCTGAATACTTTTTAATATCATGCTTATTTTCCGGTAGATTTTAGAAATGAGGAGGGCTGTCCTTGCTTTCTTTGTTACTTGAACCTTGATAGACCTACATGACCTATTAAACAAGCTGCCAGTTTGGGATTTTTCCTTCTCCTCATCCCATATCTGATCACCGATCTAATTCTGCCCATTCTCCTTACCATAGCCACTAACTCAGTTTTGGCCCTCGTCACAGTACAGACAAATCCTTTTGTTCTTGTATTATTTCCCAATTACTTTGTAAGTGCCTCATGGATAAAGATCAGCTTTTATCTATCTTTGCTGTCTCCAAAAAGCCAGCACAAGGCCATATAGAAAGGGGAAGAAAATCAATGTCTATTGATTTCTTGTTGATATTTTCTATTCTTCTTTCGTTTTTAGAGTCTGAAGTGAAGATATTTTGCTCTAAAAACATACTGGGCATCCTTGGCTTCTCCTGTGTCATCGCTGTGGTAGCACTGCTCGCTCTGGGGCTGACCCAGAACAAACCACTGCCAGAAAATGTTAAGGTAACTCAAACCCCTGAGTGTGTGTGTGTGTGTGTGTGTGTGTGTGTGTGTGTGTGTGTGTGTGCACGCACATGTGTTTGAGGGGCCCTGGGTGGGGCGGAGGGAAAGTGAGGTTATGGTAAGTCAGAGCATACAGTAGAAGTTGTGGTTCTGGAAGCCCAGGAGCAAGTCAGTCTCCGTGGAACTAGGCAAGTAAAATGGCAGCGGATGCTCATTCTGAAGGAAAGAACGCCTTGAATCAATTAGTGGTGGGAAGATGATTGTTCAGCAAATTGATTAAATCAATATTCTAATAGAGACAAATGCTTTTATTCACCACATCCAGATCTGTGATATACTGTGCTGGTATTCTACGATCTAGTGCTATCTCTGCTTCTTACTCACTGTTTCATTGTGGAAACAGTGAACTCTTTGTTTATTGAACACTGCATTCTTTGTTCTTTTTACTCCATTATTATTTTATTTATTTATTTTTTGGCTGTGTTGGGTCTTCATTGCTGCACGCAGGCCTTCTCTAGTTGTGGTGAGTGGGGGCTACTCTTAGTTGCGGTGCGCAGGCTTCTCATAGTGGTGGCTTCTCTTGTTGTGGAGCATGGGCTCTAGGCACGTGGGCTTCAGTAGTTGTGGCAGTCAGGCTCAGTAGTTGTGGCACGCGGGTTTTAGAGTACAGGCTCAGTAGTTGTGGCACACGGGCTTAGTTGCTCCACAGAATGTGGGATCATCCGGGATCAGGGCTCAAACCCATGTCCCCTGTGTTGACAGGCGGATTCTTCACCACTGCGCCACAAGGGAAGTCCCCTTACTCTGTTATTATCACTATCACCAAAGTTATAAAATTTATTAGACAGCTCTGTATAAAGCACTTTGGGAGACAAAGATTGTGGAGAAGACTTGTTCCTCATCTCCAAAATATTAAATAAATCAATTTTAAAATCAACTTAAAAAAGACCCCAGAGAACACATACATGTATCAAATATAGTAATTTGAAATGAATTCATGGATGAACAGACTTCTTGTGAAATTTCCACATTTGAAGAGCTAGTTAGTATCATTAAAAATAATTAGGGTCATTAACTCTGCTGTGATTTATTTCTGCTTCCTTTCAAATTCATCAAAGTAGAATTTCAGAGACATGGATAGCTCACTAATACCTTGTAATATGGTCATCATTTTATTTAATCCATTAATTTAGAAACATATGGTAAGTTTAAATTTGTATTGCAAATACACCAATGTTAAACTTTCATTTGAATTATAATAAATAAATCTTCAAGGGCCAAGAGACCAATATGCTAATGAATGCATACGTACACGTGGGCAGAAGTTAACTTGACTACGGAGGCCCTGGAATACATATACAGAAGTATATATTTTTTTGCATTTGAAGATACCAAACTGTGAGCCTGGAAAAATGGATGCATATGCCAGGCCTCTGAAACTATTGCCAACCACCCAAGCCATTTGCTATATAGCAGAGGCCTGGATATTACATTGGCATCCGTTTGCCACACAGATTCAACCCAGTGGGGCTGTGCACAGCAGTCCCTTTGTCAGCACAGAAGGCTGATACTGTCTCATTGTCAATGGTCTCTTGCTTTTTAATACTGAGTGATATTGGCTCTCCTGGCAAAACTTCACTCACAACTTAAGGCTCATGACATCTTGGTTTTGCTATTTGTTTACCAGCTCAAAAAGTACATGATTGCCTTCTTGATTTGACCTTTTTATATCTTCATTATTGCATCACTGGAGAGGGAGACTGCCTAGGAGGCAAAATCCACGACAGACTTAGGCTCTGTGTTCTCGGTGAATACCCGTGGTCGTGGATGACCTTCCGTCATTCATGATGTTTGTCTTCAAGACTGCCGTGATTCTGTGTTACTGTGTTTGCCTGGAAAAACGGAGCAAGGTCTTTGGCATCTGAAGTGTACCTTTATAGCAATGTCACTGGCTTGATCCCACTAGGACCCTCTGAAGAGCCGTGGAGAAAGCACTTCAGAATGATCTACCCTAGGGATTTATCTCCTGGTTCTCATCCCCTGTTGGTCAAGGGTCGTCCCAGAGGTTGTTAACTCCTGGGCACTTCCAGTTTTGCACATGTGTCAGAAGGGCTATGTGGGTACCACAGGTGACCTACTAGGTGGTAGGAGAGAAGACCCTGAGAAGAAATAGAGAGATGAGAAAGTACAGGTGGAGCTGGAGTAAGAAGGTTGGTCAAGGACATGTGAAGTGGCCACAAGAGGTATCTGAAGCATCACTATACCTGTTGCTTTTTGTAGGGGGAGAGTCGTTTGTACAAATAGTTTCAGAACAATAGAGACATATTAATACAGAGGTAGGTGCAGTGCTATGGCAGCCCAGAGGTAGGAGTCACCAATTGTGCCTGGTCACATGAAGACTTCATGGAGGCGGCAGCCTTGGGGCCAAGTAATAAGGAACACTAGGAGTTTCCCAGGAGGTGAGGTAGGACATGTTCTTTACAAAGACCATACCATGTATTACAGAGTGGCAGCCTAAATTAGCAAGTGATCTTGGGGAATCACCAGCAGTTCAGTATGGCTGGAATATTAAATATGGGGCAGGAAGGAATGGTGGGAGAGGAGACTTGAGTCTGAGCTTAGTTTGCCTAGCTCAGGAGTGGATGTCTCATCCATTCAACTCTAGTAGTGCTCAAGATTGGCTCCATATTAAAAGCACCTGGGAAGCTTTTTAAAAATACTCATATCTGGGCCCTACTCTGGGTCAATTAAATCAGAATCTCTGGGGTGAAGCCCAGGCACTGCTATGTTTTAAAAGCTTCCCAGGTGATTCTAATGAGCAGTCATGCTTGCCAACCACTGCTTCGAAGGTTTCAAACAGGAAGGTTACGCCCAGATTGTGTTTCCAAGATTCCTGGCTGGAGAGCAGATTAGGAGGAAAGTCCAGTTAGGATGTTCCTGACATTGTGTAGACAAGGCAGTTGAGCCTGGAACTAAGGCATTGTCTGTGGAATTAAGGCATTAAGGAGATAATGTGAGAGACACTTAGGTTGACCAGATCTTAGTGATTAGATTTCTTAGAGGACATTTTAGGATAAAGATGGAGCACGTTGGGATGTAATGTTGAGAACAACCTCTGCATGCTTCTGTTTAAAGAGGGTGGTGGCCATAAGCCCCTCTATGGAAAGACTTTCAGCTGTCTCTCTACCCACTGCCTCTGATTCTTCATCCCTGTCTTATTGCAGGGATAATTATTCTGTCTGCTCAGAGTGTGACACAACATGGGCCATGGGTTCACACTGCCTGGGTTTAAACCTCAGCCCTGCTCTTACAGTCACAGGACATAACTTCTCTGAGCCCCAGTTTCTCCATTTGTAAGACAGAACTGATAATTGATATCTCATAAATTACTGTAGGAATGAAGTGGGATAAAGTAAATGCAGTGTGAAGTATGGAATAGGATGCTGGCCCATGGTTGGTAGCTCATGTGTTATCATTATCATCTTTGTAGCCTATCTGTCTGGTGACAAATCGCCACTTATCTTTTTCCCTGCCTCTTCCCATCTGACTTGCCCTCTTCTAGCCCAGTTCTGGTCAGCCCTCCAGTCCTGAAGATCCAGTCTTGTCGTCTTCCTGCCTGGTCCAGTCTGGGTTCAGCCTTGCTGGGGAGGTGGTGGCCTCATGCCTGGGCCACATCTGGCAAAACACAGGAAGTCTTTATTGTACTGATGAGTCTACTTGCCCAGCTACCCAGCTTGTAAGCATATTGAGGACAAGGACTGGGTTTCATTTGTCTTTGCCTATTTTTTAATACTCTTTCACTCAATTTATTCATTTAATAAATAGTCATTGACCGTCTACTCTGCTTTAAGCCCTAGGGATACAGCACTGAGCAAGACTGGCAAAGTCCTGACCCTCATGAAGGTTATAGTCTAGTGGAGGAGATAATCATTAACCAGATAGTCACAAAATAAATGTTAAATTATGACAGCACAGCCTCTGACTTGGGTGGCTGCCTCATAGAAGTTCGCTGACTCAGTGAGTAGAGTGAGCATCTTGAACAGGTAAAACTGCTGCCTCCTTGGCTGTGAAGAGCGTGTGAAGAAGGACTAGCCCGACAGCAGAATCTGTCAGCCTCTGCCTCAGGCTCCCCTGTGGATGCTGGCTCCCCGTTCTCACTCCCAGAGCATACCCAGTTCAAACCTCCAGGATGCAGAA